>NC_138529.1:122472514-122901889 GCF_964234715.1 Podarcis melisellensis | reverse complement strand
GAATGTGCATCGCACCAGACATCGATGTAATACAACTCTCATCATCCTTGCCCATTGGCCATGCCTGCTTGGGCGGATGAATTTGGAGTCCATCCACACCTGGAGGGCCAGAGGTCCCACCTCAGCAGAGAAGGTTCCTCTTAGTGCTCAGGGTTACTTGGGAGCTCAAGGGGGATGGGGAAACCAAGGGTTACTCAGACAATTTTTCAGGGATTATATTTGATAATTATATTCCAACAACTATATAAATCCAGGGTGCCAACATGAATGGAATGTTTGGATGATATCCCAAAAGATGTCTGGCTTCTTTTGTATTAATACTTTATTGAGAAGGGGGGGGGAGGAAAAATAAGAAGGCACCAAAATGTTTACAGTGGTACCTCGGGTTAAGAACTTAATTCGTTCCGGAGGTCCGTTCTTAACCTGAAACTGTTCTTAACTGAAGCACCACTTTAGCTAATGGGGCCTGCTGCTGCTGCCGCGCTGCTGGAGCACGATTTCTGTTCTCGTCCTGAAGCAAAGTTCTTAACCTGAGGTAATATCTCTGGGTTAGCGGAGTCTGTAACCTGAAGCCTATGTAACCCGAGGTACCACTGCAGAAGGAAGCAATATACCAATATATACAATATATACAATATATGAGAAACACGCATACCCATTGATTCTCAACCAGTGTGCTGTGGCATCCTGGGTGACTTGAGGAATGTTCAGGCAAGCCCCCAAATGGTCGTCCTTTCCTTAGCTTATGTGTGGGAATGTTCCAGGGGCGCCGACTTATAAAAAATATTGGGGGGGCCCATACCGGGGTCCTGCCCTGGGAAGTTTTCTAAATTTTAGATGAAAATTAGTGAGTTTTAAAGTTTTTAAAAAGTATTTTAGAGTCATATGATCAACATTAGAACCCCGAAAACTCGACTCTCTATAACTCCACACTCCGGGAAACTCGACAAGCGTGAAACACTTTTTGGCTTTGAAAAAAGAAACAAAACATAAACACGCACGGTATTTTCGTAAAAAGCTAATTTAATTTACAGTAACAATTATGCTTATAGACTATTACAGAGCAGTGAATTTATAGCTCTGAAAAGACTGAAATGATATTTAAATAAGTCCTAAACTATCATTAAAAGAATAAAACATAAAATATTGCTGTCGCACAGTAATAGCGCTTTGATTAATAAGTGAAATAGCTAATTTAAGCTTACTTTGAATAAGGCTGAGGGTTCATTAAATAAAAATAATATCTCAAAGTTAATGCTTTAATACAGTTAATAAAGTTAATACAGTATGCCTAATACTGTATGTAAATACTGTAATACTGTATGTAAATAACGGGCTTTAATTGGGTCTTACACCCTAAAAATATTTAAGTATTTGAAAATAACTAATACAGTACTATAGTAATATAGAAATACAGTACTAAACTAGTACTAATATTTTGAAACTGAAAATTTAACATTCTGTATGTATTTAATTCTCTATTTTATAAAGATTTTTAATATCTGACAGTGATTTTGGAGTAGCCCAATGCAAAAATCCTGAGGATCCATGTGGATCCATGCTTTGTAACCACGTTTTTGCACCACTGTGACCCTAGGCAACAGTGGGTGCGTGATTTTTTTGGTGCAAGATGTAGCCATGGACATGCTATGTTATCTGGTGAATTTGGGGTGACCCAATGCAAAAATCCTGAGGATCCATGTGGATCCGTGCTTTGTAACCACGTTTTTGCACCATTGTGGCCCCAGGCCACAGTGGGTGCGTGATTTTTTTGGTGCAGGCTGTAGCCATGGACATGCTATGTTATCTGATGGTGAATTTGGGGTGACCCGATGCAAAAATCCTGAGGATCCATGTGGATCCGTGCTTTGTAACCACGTTTTTGCACCATTGTGGCCCCAGGCCACAGTGGGTGCGTGATTTTTTTGGTGCAGGCTGTAGCCATGGACATGCTATGTTATCTGATGGTGAATTTGGGGTGACCCGATGCAAAAATCCTGAGGATCCATGTGGATCCGTGCTTTGTAACCACGTGTTTGCACCATTGTGGCCCCAGGCCACAGTGGGTGCGTGATTTTTTTTTGGTGCAGGCTGTAGCCATGGACATGCTATGTTATCTGATGGTGAATTTGGGGTGACCCAGTGCAAAGATCCTGTGGATCCATGCTTTGTAACCATGTTTTTGCACCATTGCAGCCCCAGGCAACAGTGGGTGCGTGTTTTTTTTGGTACAGACTGTAGCCATGGACATGTAATGTGATCTGATGGTGAATTTGGGGTGACCCAATGCAAAAATCCTGAGGATCCATGTGGATCCGTGCTTTGTCACCACGTTTTAAATGGGGAGGGAAGGAAAAACACAGAAGGGACAAGAAGCACAAGAGGGGTGTGCGGAGAAGCAGCTGGCTAAGAATGCAGGGGAGGAGTTTAACGGGGTGGGGGGGAGGAAAGGAAGGGAAAAGTCCCCCCCCCAGCCAGCCCTCTCTCTCTCTCTCCCACCTGCATGTTTGAGGTGGTGGTGGGCTGGAGCCTGCACGCAGTGTGACTAGGAAAGAATTAGGAGTCGATGCTTTCCTTAACCCTCTGCTTGCCAGGAGGGCAGGGGATTCCCTGCTCTTTGTTGAGTTTGAGCAAACGCAGCAAGAGAAGCGGGTGGGCAGTAAGACCCCGAGGCAGAATGCTTCTGCCTTCCCTCGCCGACCGACCAACCGCCCGATCTTATTTTTCCCTGATTTTTGCCGCTGCGCTCCGGCTCCAGGGACCACACATTCGCTCAATAATTTTCTTAAATTATTGGGGGGCGGAGCCCCCCCAAACAAATTTTTGAGGGGGCTCGGGCCCCCTCAGGCCCCATGGAGTCGGCGCCTATGGAATGTTCTGGGTGGCAGGAGAGGCTATATTGTTTATTAATATCCTTCCTAACTTGCAGAGTTACGTTCCCATTTTACATGCACAGCAGATAGCTGGTTGCAGGCTCGTGTGAGCTTTTCACTACTATACAGTTCAGCCTGTCTCAGAATAAACTATACATTCCTGGTAAGTGTTAGCATTTCACTCCTCCCATTGCAAGGACCATCTGATTCTTGTTTCCTTTCTGTTCCGTGAGAAAGGAAGCCAGTCTGTGTGAATTCCATCTCTGGTACTATTGTACTTTTTCTTTCTGCTCTGTCTTGCGACAAGACAGGATGTCTGTATGAGGGCTGCTTCTCTCATATGTATTTGTTATGTTTTTAATCTGTAATTAGTAGAAATAAAGTAGGTATGCCCAGGTACCTCCTCAACTCCGTCTGCGCTGCTTTTACTCTGCTATACCGGGCGCTCACAAGAGAACAGCTGTGAGTCCCAGAACACAAGGACCCCTTTCTGGGAACGCTGCGTAGCTGTTCCAGTGCCGGAGGAGGCCGTGGGACCTGCAAGAGTGTTCCATTATCGGTCCTGGGCCCAGACGCTGTGGGCTGTTCGCTGTGGGAGCTGTTTGTCCGGGAGCCCTGCCAGAGAGTGATTGATGGAGGTATGTGATGTGGTTGCCAAGAGGCTTCTCTGCATGCCAAGGAGAGCTAATTAGGCCTAGTATACCAAAAGGAGCCGACAAAGGTCCATATAGTTAAAGCCATGGTTTCCCTGTAGTGATGTATGGAAGTAAGAGCTGGACTGTCAAGAAGGTTGATCGCCGAAGAATTGATGCTTTTGAATTATGGTGCTGGAGGAGACTCTTGAGAGTCCCATGGACTGCAAGAAGATCAAACCTCACCATTCTGAAGGAAATCAGCCCTGAGTGCTCACTGGAAGCACAGATCCTGAAGCTGAGATTCCAAGACTTTGGCCACCTCATGAGAAGAGAAGACTTCCTGGAAAAGACCCTGATGTTGGGAAAGATGGAGGGCACAAAGAGAATGGGACGAGATGATTGGACAGTGTTAAGTTGTGGGTGAACATATCAGACAACACAGCGATTCTTCAAACAGCTCTTGTTTATTCACAGGCCAGGACAGAACTGAACTGAAGGGTTCAATCAGCCTGCTTATATAGAGCTCCAGTACAATGTTACTGTAACAACTTTCTAAAACTATCCAATCAATGAATGTCACTTTCGATCCCTTATTTGCATAACTACAGCATCCCCCTGCTGGCCCAGGGTGAGAACTTCAGTACATAGCAGACAGTGTTCTCAAAGCGACCAGCATGAGTTTGACCAAACTGCGGGAGGCAGTGGAAGACAGGAGGGCCTGGCGTGCTCTGGTCCAGGGGGGTCACAAAGAGGCGGACATGACTAAACAACACATACCTAAAGGATCTTCACTTGCTCCCAGTATGTTTCTGAGCGTGTGCGCACACACACACACACACAAATATATCTGCTTTACATTTTATAATATTCAACAACCTTAAAATATCAATGACTTCCTGTGGCATTTGCCCTCCTACGTGGGTCATAAGGAAAGGGTTAAATGAGTGTGAAGTGATTGGCAAGTGGGAACCCAAGGGGAGGAGTTAGAGTTAGAGAAGAGTCAGTCAGGTGTTAGAGAAGAGAGAGGGAGGATGAGTCTGTGGGTTGGTCAAGTTTTGATGTGAGAGGGTGAGAGAAACAGGAGGAGTCAGATAGACAGTTGGGAATAATCACTTAGAAGTTATTAGGAAGGTAAAGGTCAGTAAAGCAACTAAGATTAAGAAACTGACAATAAAATTTATCTGAAACCATAACCTTGTTAATGATTATAGAATAAACTTGCTTATTTGATTTAATGTTAACAACTGTCTGGACTCAGTGTGTACCTGAGAGAAACGGGTTGGTGGCAGCGGGGAAGCAATCACAGTGGTAGCACCGGGATCAATAGACCATCAAACGTGATCGCCACACTTCCCTTCCTCTCTTTCCATGGTTCACTTTGCACAATGCATATTTTACATGAACTAAACCATTCAGTAGTCCAATATTGCATCATCAAAACTTATTTACAATGTTGAAGTTATATTAATGCTTCCGTTATCACCTTTATTATTTATATTGGTATTAAAAGTCCTAGCGAGAAATATCAGGGCAGATGAAAATATTAAAGGAATCATATAAATTGAAAGGCTATGCAGGCGATCTTGTAATTACGGTAGAAGAGCCTAAAAAGTCTCTTCCAAAAGTTATAGAAAAAATCCAGGAGTTTGGGCAAGTAGCAGTATTCAAACTAAAGAAAAGTAAAACCAGATTATTAGTTAAAAATTTAGAAGAAGTAGGCAAAAAATCATTTCTCAATTTACAGAAATAGAAACCCACAAAAAGTTAAATATTTAGGAATTTGTCTTACAAGCAGAAATATCAATATTTACAAAGACAATTATGAAAAATGTTGGAATGAGATAAAAAGGAATCTAGTGTTCTCGAAGCTACAAACATGAGTTTGACCGAACTGCGGGAGGCAGTGGAAGACAGGAGTGCCTGGTGTGCTCTGGTCCAGGGGGTCATGGAGAGTCGGACACGACTAAACGACTAAACAACAACAAGAAATATGGGGAAGAATGAATCTTTCCTTATTAGGAAGAATAACAGCAGTCAAGATAAATGCTGCTTTAATTCCAAACAATACTGGTAATAAGCGATGCAGTTTCCTTTAAGAAGTGCCAAAAAGATATATCCAAATTTATCTGGAAAGGGAAGAAACCGAGAATAAAATACTAACAGACGTTAAGGATCGAAGAGGACTCTCTCTTCCAGATTTAAAATTGTATTGTGAGCAAGCTGCATTACTTGGATCCGGGATTGGATTAAATTAGAAAACACTGATCTATTAGATTTGGGACATGATAACAGATTTGGTTGAGTTGCGTACAAGAAATGGAAGATACATAAAGGATTTCATAATCATATAATTAGGAAAGCATTGATAAAAGTACAGGGAAAATATAAAGATTTATTAGAGCAAAAAACTCCTTGGTGGGTAGTCTCAACAGAGGCGATGTCAATCAATTACAGATAGGTAGCCGTGTTGGTCTGCCATAGTCAAAACAAAAAAAATTCCTTCCAGTAGCACCTTAAAGACCAACTAAGTCAGTTCTTGGTATGAGCTTTCGTGTGCATGCACACTTCTTCAGATATCGTATCTGAAGAAGTGTGCATGCACACGAAAACTCATACCAAGAACTGACTTAGTTGGTCTTTAAGATGTCAATCAATATATACCAAAAGATATACCAAAAGACAAGAAAAAAATATTTATTTATGCGACAACAGCGGCCAGAATTCTACTAGCACAAACATGGAAAAGCGATGAAATACCAACAAAAGAACAATGGCAAGAAAAGTTGATGGAATACTCTGAAATGGCAAAGTTAACTGAGAGGCTCAAATATAAAGATAATAATGACTTTTTAAAAGATTGGGAACCTTTTACAATGTACATACAGAAACAATGCATTGAAATGAACTCGCAGGATTTAAGTAATACACTTACAATGGACAAACATAAATAGAAAATATAAATATGAAGTAAAAATGTTAAGACCAGATAAATGATACAACTATAGTTTTAGTATATAAGGAATATAAAAGTATAAGCAGAAGAATAAATATGTTATAATCCAGGAAAAGAAGTTGGGGGAAGTCGCGGGGGTAGGGGTGGTAACTGAAATTATGTAATTTGAATGTTTGACAATGCTAAAATTAAAAATATGTAATTTGAATGTTTGACAATGCTAAAATTCTTTCAATAAACAAAAAATATTTTTTAAAAAAGAAGTTATCTTAATGCTGCCCACATTTTCAAATAAACACAATTTCCCTCCATATATTCAATAAACATTTCCCAAACTTCTTTAAACGTACAGTGGTACCTCGGGTTCTTAATTCGTTCTGGAGGTCCGTTCTTGACCTGAAACTGTTCTTAACCTGAAGCACCACTTTAGCTAATGGGGCCTCCTGCTGCCACCACGCTGCCAGAGCCCGATTTCTGTTCTTATCCTGAAGCAAAGTTCTTAACCTGAAGCACTATTTCTGGGTTAGTGGAGTCTGTAACCTGAAGCGTATGTAACCTGAAGCGTATGTAACCCGAGGTACCACTGTATGTTCTTCTTGTTCTCTTATTCTATTTCTTAGGTCCACAAGCTGCGCATATTCCATCAGTTTAAGTTGCCATTCTTTTTTAATCGCGACTTAGCTCATTTTCCATTTTTGGGCTAACAAAACATAGTAGTAGTAGCAGTGGCATACATAAATAGCTGTTATGTACTGACCTTGGATCCTAGAACAATAGGCAGGTAGGATCCCGGAATACAACAACCTGATTCGCCTGCAGGAGCAGCCCAATCATGCCCCAGGAGGAAGTGAATCAGCCAATCAGGCATGGCCCATTGTGTAAATAATGTATATAAAGCTTTAGGGGTTTTTTTTGGGGGGGGGAACTCATTCACTGTTTACGAGCTGCAATAAAGAACATGAAATCACTACACAACTCCAAGTATATTTCAATAGGTTTTTCCAACACCTGGGAATGTCCGTCTCTGTTGTAGTTTTTTTTGAAAAGTACATTTAAACATTTTTTTTCAATTCATTATGAATTATTTCCCAATACGCTTTTACCCTCTTACAGATCCCCCACATATGACAGAACGATCCCTCAGTCTCATTACAGCTCCAAAATGTTTCTGAGGACAATTCAAAGTGTTGGTGCTGATCTTTAAACCCTAAACGGCCTTGGCCCTGTGGACCGGAAGAAGTGTCTCCACCCGCAAGGCTGAGGTCCTCCGCCAAGGGTTTTTGCTGGTTCCCTCAAGGAGAACATCTATCTCAGGGATGTCCAACGGGTCGATTGCGATCTACTGGTAGATCCCAACGAGGTTTTGGTAGATCGTGGGTCGATCTCTGGCTCCTTTTCCTCGGCGTCCTTGAAACTGACTCCTGCCCCCCCTCGCCCCCCCTCCATTGTTGTCTGATCAGTGGAAGGGAAGAAGGAGCTTTCTCTTTGTGGCTGTTTTCATCAAAATGATATAATTGTGACTGACTTTTCCCCTTTGACCCTTGCCTTTAACCCTGACCCCCCAAAACTGAACTTTCCTCCCAAGAAAGTATTTGTATAAAAACGGGGCTTTCCTCCTCAACAACTTTGACCTGAACCCAAATAAGGGGGGTAGATCATTGCCAGATTTTAATTCTGAAAGTAGATCACAGTGTCTCGGGAGTTGGCCACCCCTGATCTATATGAAGCGGCTGGGATAAATCATTGGGGGGGGGATTGGGACTGGGTGTTCATCAGTATGTAGATACCCAGCTCTGCCTCTCCTTTAAATCGGAACCAATGAAGGTGGTGAAGGTCCTGTGTGAGTGTCCGATGGTGGTTGGGGTTGGATGGTGGCTAATGGATTGAGGTGGAATCCTGACACGACAGAAGTACTGTTTTTGGGGGACAGCGGGCAGGCTGGTGTGGAGGATTCCCTGGTCCTCAATGGGCTAACTGTGCCCCTGAAGGACCAGGTGTGCAGCCTGGGAGTCAGTCTTGACTCACAGCTGTCCATCAAGGAGTAGACGAATGGGAAAGATATTAGATAGCAAAGAAACCCAGAAACATAAGGGTCATAGGTTCAGGATATTCTGCAGAACCAGGAAGCACTCCTCAGAAGGGTCAACTGAATCAAAAGAAATGGAAGCTCCGATAGAGCGTCTGAGACAGATTGTTTGTTTTGCAATAAATCTTCTAGCTAATTATGACTTGCATGCAGTGTTATCAAGACGGCAGCCTGGGCTCCTGACATTGTCTACCAGCTCCACCTGGTATGTCGGCTGGGACCCTCTCTGCCCACTCCTTTATGTCTGTTAACCCCCCCGGGGGGTGGGGAGATTCCTCCATAATCACACCCAGCTGTTACCAACTCCATCTGGTACGCAGGCTAAGACCCTCCCTGCCCGCAGACTGTCTGTCCAGAGTGGTGCATGCTCTGGTCATCTCCCACTTGGACTACTGCAATGTGCTCTCCGTGGGGCTACCTTTGAAGGTGACCCAGAAGCTACAATTAATCCAGACTGGGGCAGCTAAACTGGAGACAAGGGGCGGCTGCCGGGACCATATAACACTGGTCCTAAAGGATCTTCACTGGCATTTCCAAGCACAATTCGAAGTGTTTGTGCTGACCTTCAAAGACCTAAACCGGAAGGAGTGTCTCCACTCCCATCATTCAGCCCGGACACTGAGTCGCCTCCGGGCGTCTGATGGTGGTTCCCTCACTGTGAGAAGCAAAGTTACAGAAGTAGATAAAGAATTACACAACTTTTAGAAGACGTCTGAAGGCAGCCCTGTATCAGGAGGTTTTAAATGTTTGATGTTTTTATGTGCACGGTAAGTTATCCAGCTACATTGGTGGCATAATAATAATAATAATAATAATAATAATAATAATAATAATAATAATTTCAACTTTACACCTGCCCCCTCCCTTGCCGAGGGCGCCCCTGTCCAAGAGCAGGCTGGGGGGTTCTGCAGCTTTGGCTGGAGGGAAGCACATCAGGGGCGGCTCCGCTCCTTTGCATGCGGAAGGAGCTGGTTTCAGCTGCCGGCAGGGAAGGAGGCGCACCCCCCCCCCAGGAAAAACTCCGGTGCCTGAAGCTTGCCCAATTTTTCCCTCCTCCGCTCCGGCCTCACTTGCTCCCACCCTCCTTCCGGGGGGGGGGGGGGCTCTTTTTCGTAGCTCTATGGGCAGACGCATTCGGAAAGGAAGCCGAAGAGCGTCGGAAATTGCCGAGCCGGAGGGGAGGGGAAAGGAGCCCCTCCCCCCGAGGGGGCGCCTCCTTGGAGACCCCCAGAGAAAGGAAATCGGAATAGCAGAGCGAGCGATGGAAGTGGAGGCACAGAGAGGACAAAGAGGTAGAGCTGTAGGGCGGGGAAGGGGGCGAAGGGCGGGGAGGGGAAGGGGGCAGAGACCCCCCCCCAACAACAACAGAGGCCACGATGCATGCAATCCGGCTGAAGATCGGGGCCCCTCCTTTCGCAGGGATTGCATTGCACGCCCCTCCCCGAGATCAGCCTTCCTGCCTTTTACTATGGGAAATGCGGCGGGGGGGGGGGCTTCCTGCAGAGGGAGCACCGACAGGGTTTGCATTGCAAGAGCTCCTTTGCAGCGCAAGGAGATGCTCAGCTGTCAAGAGATGCTCAACTCCCCTGCCCCCCCCGGGCGCCTTTGGGGCAATAAAAATGGGAGGCCCCCCCAGGGCTGGGACTTGAACCCCCTGGCAGGAATCCCTGGGGCGCCGCGATCCTAGGCTTGGTGGTTCCCCTCTGTGGGGAGAGTGGGGAGTCCATGGAAGGGTTAATGGGGGCGAGAGAGGCCTGGATGGAGGACCCCCCCCCCCGTCTCCCTCCTGGGATGGGGAGAGATTTGGCAGGGAGGCTGAGCCGGCCAGGGGGGCCTCTGGGCAAAGGGGACCCTGGGGGGGGGCGGAGGGAGGAAGGGAAGCATCCCTGGGGAGGGATCGAAGCCATCTTGGAGAAAGAGAGAGGGCCTGGGGGGCCGCCTGCCTTGACTTCTCCCTCCTGCCCAGGAATCTGCCAGGACTCCAGGGAGAGATCCCTGAGCAGGAGCCCCGATCCAGCCACCCTCTCCTCCCCTGAAGCACAGTCCTTGCCCTGCCTCAGGTCCCAGATCAGGAGCTGCAGGGGGCGCTGGGGGCTGTGAGAGCGAGTCCAACCATGGGGGAAAAGAGGAAGCCCCCTTTATCATCCCCCCCCCTTGGAGGCTTCTCTCTGGGCAACTCCAGTCTCCCCCACATGCCTGTGTTTCTGTGGAATTTAAGAGATTGAGAAGATTGCTATGTAAATGGGTGGGTTCCTGTGTTCCCCCCTTTATTTTTATTAAACCTATTAGTCTCTTTCTCTTGCCCAGGACAGCCCAAAGTGACTTACAACCTGTTGTTGTTGTTGTTGTTGTTATGTTCCCCGGTGACACTCCAAGGCCTTCTTTGTCGTGTTTCCTGTATTTTGGGGGCAGAGAGAAGGCTGTTCTCAGGGCCTGCTCCACCATAAGGGAAACTGAGGCAGCCCCCTCAAGCAGCAGATGCAGGGAGTGGCAAGGAGGCTACGGAGCGGGGTCCCATTTGGCCAGCCCTGATTTAACCCTCTATCCTCTCATCCAGTGGAAGGTGCTGTCCCATTGCCAGTGTCCTAGACACAATGCAGCCGCCTTGGGAAGTCAGTGGTGCAGGATGATTTGGGAATGTGTACAGTTGGTTGGACTTCATCAGGAAGATGTTGGAGATCACGGAGGAAGGAGGAAACGAAATACAGATATTCAGTGTTTTCAGGGGAGGGGCAAGAAGGGGAAAGTGTGTCCCCCCAGATAAGACTCCCATCCTCCCTGGCCATGGGCCATCCTTGCTTGGGCAGGTGGTACTTTGAGTCCAACCACATCTGGAGAAGTGTGCATGCACATGAAAGCTCATACCAAGAACTGACTTAGTTGGTCTTTAAGGTGCTACTGGAAGGAATTTTTTTGTTTTGACTATGGCAGACCAACACGGCTACCTATCTGTAACCACATCTGGAGGGCCAGAGGTGCCTCAACTCAGCATAGAAGGTTCCTCCAGGGCTCGGTGTTACTTGGGAGTTGGTGGAACTGGATCTTAAGGGTTCTTGAGACATTTCCAAGGGATTGTGATTGGTATCCAGACCCTAACACTATAATGCCAAGGTGTCCCCACTGAGCAGTTTATCAACCCAGCTAGCCGCTGGGGAAGACATTCTGAAGGAAATGGTTTGTCCCCAAAGTTGCTTCCTTCCTTTCTCCGCTGCTGCTGCCCACACTACAGGAATGTCTGGATGAAATCCCAGGGATGCTTGGCTCCTATTACAAAGAGATCCAGTTGATATTCTAGAAAAAAAGTGTGGCTAAGATTCCGAGTCACAATCGTGGCTGAAAAATACAGCCAGGGAATATGAAACTGATTTGAAGATTGGTTTCTTCTATTCAGGTGGACACACCGCTGGTTTCATCTTCTTTCTTTTCTTTCCCAAAATCAGTGTTATTCACCTTTAATACCTTTTTCAGTGTCACACATATTTTTATCCTGTGATCTTCAAATGAAGAGAGGTATAACAATTTAATAAATAATTCCTAGTTGTAGCAGAGCTAGAATATCCAGAAGTCCTTGGCCACCCACGGCAAAGGAGGAAGAACAGTGAGAGATGCCTGGACAGGGAATCTCCGCTAAGATAAGCCAGTGTCAGGAGGCGGGTGCGAGACATGGCGGCATATAATTATTATAAATCATAATAGGGGTGGGTGTCTCAATCTGGCCTTCCCAGCAGTCAGGCTCCAGCTGCTTTTCTTCTGCATCTCCAGCTCTCTCCATTCCATAATGCAAGGCTGAGAGATGGAGGTCCAACCCCAAGAACATTCTCCAACTGAGCACCAAGCCTTGTCACTAGACTTATATATGGGTCTCCAAAAATGGTCAGTATGGAAGTCCTTAGGCCAAAGGGACTGTGCAGGTGATTAATAAAGATCTAGAGGTCAAAGGGGACAAAATGTGGCCCAAGGGGTGGAGGATTATGTTCGATAGTTTTATTGCTTCATTGTTCGGTGCCCAGCCACACTTCCCCTGCGAGCCTCTGCAGGTCGTAAAGCAATTAGCAGTTAGCGAAGTTGCACAGCGGTCGTGTGTTGAAAGAGCAGTAAATCAGTCCCAAATGTTTCTTCTGTCCTAATATCTCTTTATTGGAACAAAATAGCATATTTACAATCTCCAATAGCCATCCATTATAAGCTGCATCTTCTCTCTCTGCTTGCAGTGTCGTAACAGAAAGCTTTCGATTTCCACTCAGTACACAGCATTCCAAGTGCTTTCGTCATGTCCTGGCTTACTTCCCTTGTTGTCTCCTCCTCTCAGGCTCAAGACACAGAAAGTTAACCCTTCACTACACCCAACACCCCCTCTTGTCTCGCGCCTGAGGGGAGAATCGACCCTTGGTCGTCCCAAACCCAGACCTTCGCAAAACTCCCCATGTCTTTGGAAGGAGAGTGGCTTCATGAACCCATCAGCTAGGTTCTTGGCAGAGGGACAGTACTTCAGCACAACTAATCCCTCCTGAACACTCTGGCACACGTTCTGAAAGCGAATGTCTAGGTGTTTAGTCCTAGCCTTGAACTGACCTGTCTCTGCCAAATGCAGGCATGGTTGATTGTCTTTGAAAACACGTATTGGCAGACAATCCATTTCGCAGAGTTCCTGCACTAAGCAAGCATAGAACTCTACTTCTCTGCATACCTCTGAAAGAGCACTGAACTCAGCCTCAGTGGATGAGAGCGCTATAAGACTTTGCTTCTTGGACCTCCATCTAACTACTGAGTTTCCAAACTTCACCACTAGGCCAGACACAGACTTGCGATCCTCAAGATTAGCCCAATCCGAGTCCACAAAACAAATCAGTTTGACTTCTCCTTGTGCTGGTAACCTAAGACAAAAGTCTTTGGTTTTCTGCAAATACCTCAGAACTCTCTTGATGCCATTCCAGGCTTGCACACTAGGGTTTGAAGCTTCCCTGCTGAGCAGATTGACAGCAAACGCTATATCAGGTCTGCTCCACTGGGACAGGTACAACAAACTCCCTAGGGCTGACTGAAACACTTCAGCATTTTCGAACGCAGCACGTTCTACTTGCTGGCTGTCCTTCACAAAACTAGTCTCCATAGGACTTCTCACTCCTGCACAATCACTCATCCTGAACTTCTGAAGCAATTGCTCAATTTTGCCTTTCTGGCTGAGCAAGAAGCTTCCATCCTGTGCACGCTCAACATTGACACCTAGATAGATTTTGACAGCACCAAGCTGCTTAAGCTTGAACCGTTTACCTATCTCTTTGGCAAACTTCTCTGCCTGTTCATCTGTCTCTGAGAAGTATAACAAATCATCAACCCAAATCTGCAAATACTCTTGTGTTGCAGCTGATCCTCTCAAATAAAAGCAAATATCAGCAACACTTCTTCTGAAACCTAGCTCTTCTAAGGCTTCATTCAAGCACATGTTCCAGTTTCTAGCAGATTGACGTACTCCATAGATGGATTTGTGCAATCTCCACACAACATCCTGCCTCAAGTTCTCAAACCCCGGAGGAGGAATCATGTACAGCTCCTCCTGGAGATCTGAGTTAAGGTAGGCAACAGCCACATCAAAGTGGTTTACCTTCCAGCCTCTCTGTGCTGCACAAGCTAAAAGTGTTCGCAGAGTCTCCGCTCGTGACGTTGGCGAATACACCTCCGTGAAGTGTATTCCCTTTCTCTGAGTGAATCCTCGAGCAACTAATCTAGCTTTATACTGTGGCTCTCCAGTGTCAGTGGGTTTCGAGTGGTAAACCCACCTGCAACTCACAGCCTGCTTGCCTGGTGGCAACTCTGTGAGTGAGAACACACCTAGATCTTTCATGGACTTCATCTCTTTGTCCATTGCCCTGTGCCACTTACCTGCTTCTTCCTCAGGTAAACTCTGAATATCCTCGAAGGATTCAGGTGCACATCTGACAGAACCTACTCAGACGCTTGACGTGTTGTACTGATCAGGAGGCCTCCTTGTCCTCGCTGATCTCCTTAGTGTGGCTCCTGGTGTCACTGCTGCCTCACGGTGTTCAGCTAAATCATCCTCAACTTCAGTGTCTTCCCCCTCTGACCTGCTGTGCCTCTTGGGCCTTACAGCTGGTCCAGCAGGTGAAGAAGGCTCACTCTTTGGCTCAGACTTGACACTTGCCTGAGGAGGTGTTCTGGGTTCCCCCCTCTGAGGGATCCTGAGCTGTCCCTGCCTTGGACTCTGTCCCTGTGGTGGATCCTGTTGCTCTGGACCGTGGTCCCCAGCAACAAGTTCCTCTTCCTCCTCAACGTCTGAGTCATAGAACGGCTGTGGAATCACGTCTGGATTAGCATGTAGACGTCTCCAACCGGCTTGTTCACAGAACTCAGCGCTATTGCTGATAACCAACTTTGACTGGTTTCCACTTGGGTACACAAACCGCCAGGCCTTTGAGCCAGGCTCATACCCTACAAAAATCATTCTTTTAGATCTTGGCTCACCTTTCTTGCATAGAGCCTTTGGAATAAGCACCCAGGCCTCACAACCAAACACACGTAGGTAGTGTACCTTAGGCTTCTTTCCATGCAGCAAGAAATAAGGTGTATTTCCTACACTAGAGTTGTACACTCTATTCTGCGTATGAACCACAAATCTCCAGGCTTCAGACCAATATTTCTGGGGTAGCCCTGCATCCCACAGGATCGCAGACACAGCTTCCTCCACTGTCCTGTTCTTTCTCTCTGCCAGCCCATTCTGTTGTGGAGAGTAAGGAGCGGACAGTCTGTGGCTAATCCCCTTCGCCCTGAAGAAATCCTGTAAAACAGAACCAGTGAATTCAGAACCTCTCTCACTTTGAAAGCCACAAACTTTAGTGGAAAAGGTTACCTCAACTGCGGTGATCCAATCCCTGATCATTTTAGCTGCCTCCTCTTTCTTTCTCAGAGAAAAGGTCCAAGCAGACCTCAAAAAATCATCAACCAGAAGCAGAGAGTACTTTGATCCCCCCAGTGACTCAACTGACATGGGTCCACACAAATCTGCATGAATTAACTCAAAGGGTTGTGTGGTTTGTCTCTCTGACTTTGGATAGGAGCATGTCACAATTTTCGCCTGTTTACATGCATTGCAATCTAAAAATTTGTCACAAGTATTAAATTTGCACCCTTGTGTCAGTTCTGGTGCTTTCTTAAGATATCCCCAATTCAGATGGGCGAAGCGTCGGTGCCAAATATGGGAACAACCATGGTGGGGTGCTATATTCACACATTGCCCTTTCGCATCTTCGGTGTTACAACAAACAAATTGCCTTTAGACTGCACTGTGTACACGTGTTTCCCATCCTTGGAAAACTCACATTTGGTACCTGCAAAAGACACATGAAAACCATCAGCAAGTAAATCATGCACACTTAACAAACAGTTAGTTAAACTGGGCACCGCATAAACTTTGACTTCATGCTTAAGAAAGGGACAGAAGAAAAAGCCTGTCTCTGTTAGTCTTCTACTTCAATCCGCGATCGTCACAAATCTTTGAGTTTTTACTGTCCTGCAATTTCTTAAAAGACCACTAGATGGCACTAGCGTGTTTGTCGCTCCACTGTCGATGATGACAGTAAGAAAGTCTTGTTGTTGACATTCCTGGGTCGCCAAGGCAACAATCTCCTCGCTACCCCCCTCCTTGGGGCCTCTGCAGATGTCCTCCCTGGTTGCCACGACAACAGACCCCCCCCCCGGCAGGAAGACTTGCCCATGACCTTCACAGCTTCCGTAGATGCAACTCTCTCAGTTGCCTTGGAGACCGGACTGCTCCCGGCGTTCTCACACAAATCCACAGCTCTTATCTCTACTTGCTGCAGGTGGCCGGCCTTGAAGCCTCCAGTAGCATTCAGCTTCGCACGGCTTGACTTCAGCCCTTGGCATAAACAACTCTTGGCAGCTTTTGGAGAAAGAGGCGTCTCTGAGCTTTCACTGCTCACTGCCCCCCCACTACTCACGGGGCCCCCAGAACGTTTTCCTGCACCCCCTCTGGTGGGTAAAGGGCTCCCAACACTTGGCCTCTCTCCAGGCTCCTCACACAGACACGTTGCAGCATCCATACAGCTCCCAGGCTCAGCAAAAGCCCCTGCAGCATTACCAGCAACAGCAACAGTCCCTTCGCCCCCCTGTGGGGGCTCCCAGCTCCTCCCAGCTGTGTGTCGGCTCTCAAGAATGTGGCCGGCACCATCTTGCCCCTCCATTTCGGATGCAGCCACGTCTCGGCCCTTGCTTCCCACCCCAGCTCCACAAGCCTTTCGGAGTGCTTGCCAAGCGGCCTCTGGCTTTCTTGCACCCAGGACAACTGGCACTAGATGAGCATCCACATTTTCTGCCAAAAAAGCAAGCACATGCTTCTCCAAGTCACTTTGCTCTGCAGCCTTTTCAGCCTCTGCTTTCCCAGCTGCATACTGTGGGGGCTGGACTACATCCCAGAGCTGCTCCCCCACCAGCAAGAGTTCCATTTGAAAACTCCACTGTAGCCAATTTTGGCTATTAAGTTTCTGACATGGCAGTTTAAACTCAAAGCTATGTCCCTGGGGCTGTGCCATGCCTCCCTTCTCCCTTCTGTGGCGTTTGCAGTACTCGCTCATTTCTGTCAACTGGGTGTTCCGGAAAGACCTGTCATCGCAGCTCCCTTGCTCCGTCAGCCTCCTCCGGTCTGCCCTTTGAAGTCTTGGCAGTCGATCAAACTGATGTTCAGCAAATAAAGCTTCAAAGCACTTCCTCACACGCTTCGCGTTGACCAGCCATAACCTCTTGGATAGTTTTATTGCTTTATTGTTTGGCGTCCAGCACGCTTCCCCCTGCGAGCCTCTGCAGGTCGTAAAGCAATTAGCAAAGTTGCACAGCGGTTGTGTGTCGAAAGAGCAGTAAATCAGTCCCAAACGTTTCTTCTGTCCTAATATCTCTTTATTGGAACAAAATAGCGTATTTACAATCTCCAATAGCCATCCATGTTAAGCTTCATCTTCTCTCTCTGCTTGCAGCGTCGTAACAGAATGTTTTCGATTTCCACTCAATACACAGCATTCCAAGCTGCTTTCGTCACGTCCTGGCTTACTTCTCTTGTTGTCTCCTCCTCTCAGGCTCGAGGCACAGAAGGTTAACCCTTCACTACACCCAACAGATTATTGTGCAGAGGATGAAGAACTTCATGGTGAACATAGGACCCTGATGAATATTGGCCAGGTTCATGGACATAGAGCAGCTCCCTTTCCTGTGAGAAACCACTTTATGTAAAAAGTAAATCCCAAAAGTCTACCGCATTCTGAGATAATGCTGCTTCATTAACTATAATTAAGGGTTATGAAATATTGATGATGCATTACTATTATTTGACATTATTTCATTTGCATTTCCTAAAAATTTGGAACATATGGAGGACAGGAGAGAATGTACAAGATGTTAAAATAAGTGGAGGTTGTAATTCATGTGTGTAATATTCCTTTGTTCTCTTCCCAGAAAATAAATAGGATTTTCTCCCCCACCCCCCGTTTAAGAAGAAAATGGAGAAGGCAGTCAGAATTCTGGTGGGCGATGTCCAATAGGATTAACAAAGAAACCATTTAAATGTATGGAGTGTGAAAAGAGAGAGGAGAAATAATTTGAAAGTATGGAGTGTGGGAAGAGCTTCAGTAGCAGTGGAACACTAAGAAAACATCAACGGACTCACACAGGGGAGAAACCATTTAAATGCATGGAGTGTGGAAAGGGCTTCACTTCTAATCAAGTACTTAGAAGTCATCAACGGACTCACACGGGGGAGAAACCATTTAAATGTATGGAGTGCGGGAAGAGTTTTACTGAAAATGGAACACTAAGAAGACATCAATGGACTCACACTGGAGAGAAACCATTTAAATGCATGGAGTGTGGAAAGAGCTTCATTGATAGAGGAGCACTTCGAATCCATCATCGAATTCACACAGGGGAAAAACCATTTAAATGTGAGGAGTGTGGGAAGAGCTTCACTTATAAGGGAGCACTAAGAAAACATAAACGGACTCACACAGGGGGAAAACCTTTTAAATGTATGGAGTGCGGAAAAAGCTTCACTGATAATCGAGTACTCAGAAGTCATCAACGGACTCACGTGGGGGGGAAACCATTTAAATGTATGGAGTGTGGAAAGGGCTTCACTTCTAATCAAGTACTTAGAAGTCATCAACGGACTCACAAGGGGGAGAAACCATTTAAATGTATGGAGTGCGGAAGGAGCTACATTGACAGTGGAACACTAAGAAAACATCAACGGACTCACACGGGTGAGAAACCATTTAAATGTATGGAGTGCGGAAAGAGCTTCACTTATAGTGGAACGCTAAGAAGACATCAATGGGTTCACAAGGAGGAGAAACCATTTAAATGCATGGAGTGTGGGAAGAGCTTCACTGAGAGTGGAAAACTTAGAATTCATCAATGGATTCACACTGGGGAGAAACCATTTAAATGCATGGAATGTGGAAAGAGCTTCACTGGAAGTGGAAAACTTATAATTCATCAACGCACTCACACTGGGGAGAAACCATTTAAATGCATGGAGTGTGGAAAGAACTTCATTGATATTGGAAACCTTAGAATTCATCAACGCACTCACACGGGGGAGAAACCATTTAAATGCATGGAATGTGGAAAGAGCTTCAGTGACAGTGCAAAATTTAGAAGACATCAACGGACTCACACGGGGGAGAAACCATTTAAATGCATGGAGTGTGGAAAGAACTTCATTGATAGTGGAACATTAAGAAAACATCAACGGACACACATGGGGGAGAAACCATTTAAATGCATGGAATGTGGAAAAAGTTTCAGTGACAATGGAAAACTTAGAATTCATCAGCGGATACACACAGGGGAGAAACCATTTAAATGCATGGAATGTGGAAAGCGCTTCCGTCACAATGGAACCCTTAGAATTCATCAACGGACTCACACGGGGGAGAAACCATTTAAATGCATGGACTGTGGTAAGAGCTTCATTAACAGTGGAACACTAAGAAAACATCAACAGACCCATACAGGGGAGAAACCATTTAACTGCATGGAGTGTGGGAAGAGCTTCACTGATAGCGGAACACTTAGAATTCATCAACGGACTCATACAGGTGAAAAACCATTTCACTGTATGGAGTGTGGAAAGAGCTTCACTGATAGTGGAACACTTAGAATTCATCAAAGGACTCATACAGGTGAGAAACCATTTCAATGCATGGAGTGTGGAAAGAGCTTCAGTCGGAGTGGACTCCTTACAAACCATCATCATATTCATACGGGAGAGAAACCATTTAAATGCATGGAGTGTGGAAAGAGCTTCAGTCGGAGTGGCCACCTTACAAACCATCATCTTATTCACACGGGGGAGAAACCATTTAAATGCATGGAGTGTGGGAAGAGCTTCACTGAGAGTGGACACCTTAGAAACCATCATCTGATTCACACGGGGGAGAAACCATTTAAATGTATGGAGTGTGGAAAGAGCTTTAGTCAGAGTGGACACCTTAGATACCATCAATGGACTCACAGAACGGAGAAACCATTTCAATGCTTGGAGTGTGGAAGGAGCTTCAGTACAAGTGGAGTTCTTACAAAACATCAACAAACTCATACAGGGGAGTAACAATATAAGTCCCATGGAAGTGGACAGAGGTTCCATTGTAGTGGAAGTATTATAAACAATCAAAAGACTCTGAGGGGTAAGAGCTCTAAGAGCGGTAACACCTACATGCCATGAATTAACTCAAAGAAGAGAAATGGTTTATAGAGTGTAGAATCTGGTTCTCTCCAAGTCAGCACTTTCTTTCACATCAGTAACAAGAAATCAATCTGAACTGCATGCAGCGTATGTGAGCTGCTGTTGTTTGTAACGTGGTCTAGACGTTTATTTAAAGTAATGAAGGTAAAATTTCACAATAGTAAGCATAATATAATATTTAATGTGAATCTGTAGTGTTGCTTCTAAATGAGGATGGACTGAGAGTGAGCTGGTTTTGGCGTTTGGTGGAGGGAGTTGGAAATCTTTGTATCTGGGAATGGAGAGTTGCTCAAAGTGGAGCTGAGACTGGTGGTGTTGCTTTGGAAGGAGAGTTAGATTAATATTATAGGAACAGCAGCATAAGTCCCATTGTTCTAGTTGCAATAGTGGAACCATGAAGACACAGAAAGATTGAAAGCACCTACTTATATGCCGAAGGTAATCTTGAAACCCTGATCTATTCTTTTGATTTATAGATGCATTATGTCAGATATAATGTGTGTAGATATATTTGGTGGTAGGAGAAATAAAAGGGGCATTCCCTGGCATAACCAGGAAAGGCTCTGTTCCCAGCTGCACGTCTTGCATGAGGAGGGAAGGGGGCACAGGGAAGAAGGGGCCGTACCAGAGCATCTCAGAGCAATGTTCGGAGGGGGGCATATGGTGATGCAAGTGTGTGTAGAATGCTATCCCCAAAATGACGCAGACGAGAAACAATATGGATGAGTATAATGTGGAAGGAGGTTCAGGTAGGTCCCAAACCCAGAGTGCTAAGCGTCAGCTTCCTCCAATTCCACCAGCTGCCCCAAGGCACGATCCCTCTCTGGGCCCTGAGGGTGGAAAGCCTCCTTGCACTTTTGCAACTGGACATGATCCGAGGGAGTCCTCCTGCCAGCAGAGCACAATGCATACTATTGATGTAATTATCTTATTGTTGCTGTTGCCATCATGGACTGGCTGGATGCAGAGAGGGGGGGGAGACCCTTCTTTTCGCTCTCCTAAATCTTCCACCAATCCTGCTTCATTGGATTCCATGAGTTCTATTTTTATTGGGGGGGGGGCTTTTCTCTATCCTCTTTCTCCATTCTATCTGACATGTCCTTCCTTCCTCGTCTTCTCTCCAAACTGAAAGGTCCCAGATACTGAAGTGTGCACAGTACTCCAAATTTGTTCACACCATAGATCTCCATAAATAATTTCCATTCATACTTAAGGAGCAGCCATGAGATTGGTACGTGTCTGTTTACATTCCAGCACAGTATGCTGGGAACTTCCGTTGTGTGTATAGCTTTTGCTTTTCTCTGTCTCTCTGAGAATACAAAGAGAGAGACAGAATGTTTCTTTGTCCTGATTTATGATTAATAAATCTGTAGTTGTAGTATGCTTCCACAAGCCTCACGCCTATTCTGTGTCCGCAGTTCACTCTGCTGATATAGTGTGCCGTGGCTTCGAAGCCTGGGTCGCTGATTTACATCGGAGCAGAGGCTGATGGGTCTTCGCAGCGGGACGGCTGGAAGGAGATGACCCACCTGGGGCTAGCCAGCTGGCCATGCAACAAGATCTGCACTACAACCATTAGGAGAGTTGCAGGTGTATTTTCAATCGGTTCCCTAAACATCCCCAGCGTGAGATTTGCAGTTTCCTGAGCCAGTGCACACAGGGTCAACAATTTCCCAGAGTTACCTAACATGACCCCAAGGTCTCACTCCTGGTCCCTCACCTCCTCCTCATCAGCCCAACGTGCATCTGTTTAATCTTGTTGACCATGAACTGGAACCCTGCCAGAACCAATGGATGGTGCCAGCTTGGTTCTATGACAAAGGAACATGTAAAATGTCAAACATTAAGAACTTCCCTGAAGGCCTTCAGAGGTCTTCTAAAAGTTACTTTCTCTCTTTGACATCTGATGATGATGATAATAATTATTAATAAATTATTATGGAGGCGTGTGTTCCACAGGGAGGGCGGCACTACCAAGAAGGCCCTCTGCCTGGTTCCCTGTAATTATGAGGGCACTGCCAGAAGACCCTCGGAAGTGGACCTCGGTGTCCGGGCTAAATGATGGGGGGATTTTCTTTTCCTTGTGTTAGATGGATGTTGAAACAAGGTGTGATTGACTAGGCCATGTCTAGATCACAGATTTCTACCCAAGAGCCACAATTGCTTTGCATTCACAAACACTATGTGAAATATCACTAGTAAACAGAATAATTTAAACAAGGAAACCAACAACAGTATTAAAATTGCAGGGAGAGAGAAAAAAACTGGATTTAAAATGACCCAACCACAAGATGAAAAGTCTCCATACTAAATGAGGGAAGGGGGAAGCATGGGGGGGGGCTTTTGAAGTCTCCCTGCTGGCAAGGGAATTCCAGAGCAAGGACGCCTCTGTCTGTCTGGAATCCCTCACTGCCTCATCTCCAGCAGGAAGGGAGGATTTCTAGACTGGGACCCTTCACTGTTAGGGGGAGGTGCTGGGGCCTGGGCAGCTGGATGGATGGACATCAGCCTGCAGAAATGCACACACACCCTTCCTTTCACAGGACTGTTGTGGTGTTGCATGTGTGTGACAAGGCAACACTCAAGAACAGTTCCCACCAACCAACATTACATCATTCCTCCACTGCCCACAAGAAGGCAATCTTTCGTCTACACATGGTAGAATCCTAGAATTGCAGAGTTGGAAGGGACCACGAGGGTCATCTAGCCCAGCCCCCTGCAATGCAGGAATATTTTGCCCAAAGTGGGGCTCAAAGCCCCGACCCATAGATTCAGAGTCTCATGCTCTACTGACTGAGCTCTAAAAGGGAGAGTTTCAGTTCAAGCAGAGACCAGAATAATTAGGGTTGCCATATTTCAAAAAGTAAAAACCAGGACAACTCCAAAATTGTAGAACTTTTTCTTTTTTAGACAAGGCCCCAAATAAACGCCAAAAAGGCCCATGATTTTTCGACTGACTTGTCTTAAATTCAGAACAAAGTGCCTTCTTTTGGAAATTCCGCCTTTGAAAACTTTTGCTAGTCTTTCTTTTGAATGGGGGGGGGGCGGTTTCAATCTGGCCAGTCCCCACGCAAAAGAATAAATGGAAACGTATCAAAAAGGGCAGCATTTGGAAAGCACCCTGGTTGCAAACCACTCCGGGTCCTTTGGCCTCCTGCCAGCAGAACTGCCTGAACTGCAGTGTATCAATAAGGCTTTTGGCTGTGAATTTGTACCTACAGCTAAAATGAGAAGAGGAGGTTCTTTATGCAGGCCCCAAACTAGACCCCAAGCAGCTATTTAAGGACAGTGAGGGAAGAATTACACACAGCAAATGGGAAGAAATCAGACTTTTACATACTGTATGGGCTGCAGGCAGTGGTGAGGATTTTTTTATTCAGCCTTCTTTCTAAAGAAGCAGAGAGAAGCTCCAAAAGCAAGATATATGAGCAGAAATCAGGGCGAATGAGAAGAAATCCACTAATAAAGCGGGGAGCCCGGGGAATCTGCCTCCTTGGCGCCTGAAACTGAGGCGAGGCTCAGATTTCGAAGGGCGGGAAGTTGGGAAAAGGCGGGAAAAGTCGTTGCCCTCGGAGTCGCTGAGGGAAAGAAGCAGTGGGGGGAGGGGAGGGGCGCCTCCTCTCTTGTCCCTCAGAGACACAACGGAGACCCTCTTGTGAGGGGAGCAGAAAGGGGTTTCTCTCTCCCCCCCTCACAACCCCATTGCATTCCTCTCATGGCGGAAGGGGACCCCACCCTCTCCCTGCCTGGCGAGGGGGCAGCCGGGCCAAGGGGGTCTCTGGGCGCAGGAGAGCCTGTGGGGAGGAGGGGGGAGAGGAAAGGAAGCGCCCCTTCTCTCTCAGCAGGCAGCCCCATGTCTCTTCCCACCCCCAGAGGCTGGGTCCATCTCTGGGCTTCACAGAGGACCTTGCGAGGCAAATCTGGGCGGGGGGGGGGAGGGACCCCCCCTGGCTTCCCTGGGTCCGCCCCTCCCCCACTCTCCTGACCCACAGGGGGAGGGGCAGCCCTTCCCTACTTCTCATTCATCCTCTTCCCTCCCAGCCTCCCTGTTTGCAGATTTAAAATCACGTCCTTCTCTCCCCGCAAACCCAGGTCACCCCCAAATATGATGCCCCCCCCAGCCATCTCGATCCCCTGCTGTGGGGAGGAGGAAGGAGGGGGGCCATGTCCCCATGGAACCCCCAGAGGTAGCGCGGTCCCGTCCGCTTCCCACCCCAACACAGGGAGGGGCTGCTCTGTAGATGTAGCTCTAGGGGCAAGCGAATCCCAAAAGGAACCGGAAGTGTCGCTGCGAAATGCGCCGGAAGTTTCCAGGAAAGGGGAGGAGGGGCGTCAGTGGAGAACCCTCCCCCCAGCCCTTTCTATTGCAGACAAGGAAAGCGGACTAATCTGGAGCCAGGGAGGCGGAGGACCAAGAGGTAAAGAGGGAGAGAAGGGGGGGGGAAATAGGGGGGAGGAGGACGAAGATACCCCCCCCAGAAAAGCGCCCTCCCTGGGGCCCGTCGACAGGGGCCCCGATCCAGGCGGGAAGGGGGGACCCAACACCTGCAGGGATCTACACCTTGCAAGATCTCCTGGGCAGCAGCAGCACCGCCAGACTCCCCTTTCTCTTTCCTGGGGGGCCGAGAGATGCTCAGCTGCCCTGCCCGAACCCCTGGACGCCTTGGCGGGAAGGGGAAGGAGGACCCCAAGCAGGGGTGGGGGTGGGGCTGTGGCCCCCCATTCTCCCTGGGGTCGTGGGGCGCCTGGCTGGGGAAAGGGAGAGAGGGAGTCCATGGAAGGGTTAATGGGAGGGGGAGGAGCCTCGACAGAGACCCCTCCCCTTCCATCACATCTTATTCCCCAGTCTCCCTGCTGGAAGTCCCAGATCATCATTGCCATACAGGATTGTCCTGAATACCACCATTTGCTAGCCAAGCCCAAACCCAAAAGTCCCACTGAGATGATGATTGATAATATTGTCATTTATCCATTTTAGACCCCTAAGTAGTAGCAATTGCAAGGACATTGTGCTGCTCTCCTCTGTACAGTTCCATCCCTATTTCAGACCTTGTGGCTGATTTAAATGTTTAGCTGCTGATAACATGGCAACGTTTAGCAGGTGATATTGGAGGTTTAGCTGGTAATAAACCACAAGTGATATTGTGAGTTTTGGTAATGATAACATTACGATCTTTATCTGCGAATAGCCCTGCAATATTTAGCAGGTGATATTGTGAGGTTTAGCTGCTACTAACATTACAGCGTTTAGCTGGTAAGTTATTGCAATGTTGAAAAGCAGGTGTCGCCTAGCCCTTGCACACACTCTGATTCATAATATATTGCCAGCTCAGTATTAGGAAACAGTTATCACGATGTAAACTTCAAGGCAGTCTTGGGCAATATACCAATAAATATATCACCCAGCTCTAATCATGACCTATATTTTTGACCCAGTGTACCATTGCTGATTTTACCAGTTTGTCCCCAGGAATCCCTGGGGTCATGGGGCACCTGGCTGGGTCCCTTTTGGGTGGGGAAACGGAGAGAGGGAGTCCATGGAAGGGTTAAAGGAAGGGGAGGAGCCTCGACAGAGACCCCTCCCCTTCCAGCACCCCTGACCCCCCTTCTCCCCCCTTCCCTGATCACACTACCAGGTTATCTGTATTCACTAGGACTCATCTCCCTACTTTGGATTGTCCTGAATTCCACCATTTGGTAGCCTAGCCCAAACCCAAAAGTCCTGCTAGGATGCATCTTGGCTTCCCTGCTGATGAAACTGAATGTGTGATGATTGATAATATTTTCATTTATCCGTTTCAGACCCCTAAGTCAGGGGTCGGCAACCCGCGGCTCCGGAGCCGCATGCGGCTCTTTTACACCTTTGCCACGGCTCCGCAGATCCTCAGGGACCCTGAGCAGAAAAGCAGAAGCGCCAGAAAGAGGAGGGGGATGGAGCTGGGCAGCCGAGCCGGGCAAAGCAAGGCGGTGGCAGCGGAGCTCAAGAGGTGGCGGCTGCTGGGATGGAGGAGGAGGCAGCGGCGGCCGCAGAAGGGCTGCTGCTGCTTCTGCCGCCGGAGGGAAGTTCTGCCAGGCGGCTTCATGGCTCATAGCTTCCCCCGGGGTAGGACGGGCGGCGAGGGGGATGCCTCGTCTGGAGGATGATGAGGAAGCGGCCAATCAGCTCACGGCGGCGCCTCTTCCCTCATGGTGCAGGGAGCGAGGAGGAAGAGGAGGAGGGCGCTGGCAGCAAGGTGTGCTCGGGCGCAGCGACGGTTCTCTCCTCAGGTGGACGCAGCTGCCACTGCCACCGCCGGCACCTGCCACACACAGGCGCGCTTGCTTTCGCCGTCGCGGCAGCCCGCCCGCCCTTAGGCCCCGCGCGACATCGAGAGCCACCCACCCAGGCCACGCTCTTCTCAGCCCCGCGTGCGAGGCACCTGAGGCGAGGGAGAGAGAGAGAGAGCGCTTGAGGGAAATGGCGGGGCGGGGTTTTTGTGTGTGTTTGTGTGAGGGGTGGCGGTGGTGCTTCTGGATCGTTTTCCATGCCTTGCTTCTGAGTGGCCGCCGAGTTGAGGGAGAGCACCTGAGGTGAACCACAAAATGGGCCCGCCCTCCCTGTCAGGGACGAAGGGGTGAATTACTCAGTGACGAGGAGGAGCCAGCAGGAGAGGCGGGGGAGCACGAGAGCAATTGCAGAGGGAGGGGGGGCTGTTAGGCACCAAAATCCTGCCTGCGGGATTCCCCCCGTTCTCTCGTGCCTATGCAATTCCTGCCCTTCTCCCTTCCCCCTCGAGATTTGCTGCAGAGACAAGCAAATGAAGAAGAAAGGGAAGAGTATTAGCTGACATGTCCCCAGATCCCATGGAAAGCACCACAGATTCCTTTGCTTACCGGCTCTTTTTATTTTAAGTTGGCTTCAAACCTGTAATTGTGTAGGTGTGTGTGTGTGTATACATATACACACATAAATATTCATATCTCTTCCCTTTCACCTTCCTTTCACCCAGTTTCTCTGGCACTGGTTTATAAATGCTGCTCTAGAAATGATGAGAAAGTTGCACCAGCAGAAGGAATGGATATGTGCTGTTGGTAAAAAGAGAGGGAGTTGAACTGCAGGGAGGGACAAACACTTTTCTCTGTATTAATTTGTATAATGCCCTCTATGCACATGGTGTTTTGCGAAAAAAGGAATATGAGAGGTACAATACCCCTCTTTGCTATCTGAAATAGACTTAGGGAAAAGAGAGAGAATGGGGGAAGGGGAAGAATGTGTGGTTATTTACATTTGGCTTGTTTTGCGGCTCCCAGTTTTTTGTTTTTCCCCCGGAAACGGGTCCAAGTGGCTCTTTTTGTCTTAAAGGTTGCAGACCCCTGCCCTAAGTAGTAGCAGCTGCCAGGACATTGTCCTGTTCGCCTCTGTATAGTTTCAGCCTTATTTCAGACATTGTGGTAGATTGCAATCAGGGTGGATTTGATATAAATCAAATTGATTTCAATCACAATTTACAATAAATCACTAGTCAGTATGATTCTATTTAAATCAAAAATTTCTGATTTGGTTACACTATTAGAAATACATAGACAGATAATTATGAAATCATTCTGAGGTTTAATAGGTTTACTGTCTATATTTGGACAACAGTTCTCCTGTAATTTATTGGAAGGAGAAAAATAATCATTTCCTTAATAACAACTTAAACTATTTAACTAAAACAATAATATAGCATGTTGGTAAACATATTTTTTTTATAAAAAACAACTAAGCAGGCTGAGTTTTAGCACACATGAAAAACTCAGAACTTGTGGATTTAACCACCTCCACTACCAGCCACCCCTTTGGATTGGCTTCTGCATCCAGGTGCCTATTCTGTACAGTTAAGTGTTAGTGCGGTTGTTGGAACCCAGTGGGATTGGGAAGAGGTTGCCAGCCCTGAAGAGCCTTCAGCGCTTGCCTCAAGTCTGACTTGCACAATTATAACACAAAGACCCCAAGATGTGTGGAGTATTCTGCTCACAAGGTTGCACTTTCATTTTTACTGCTTCACACTTAGCTACTTGTGCAGATCTCTTCCACTGCAAACCATCTGTTCATTGAACCTCTTGGAACTTAGAATTTAAGGGGTTGATTCTGTGTATATAAATCTGCAAAGGAACAATGGGATTAAGGTTTTCCCTCAACTCTGTATATTTATTTTATAACATTTTTCCTGTGAAGAAAAGGCATGTTATCTCTGCAGATACAGAAATTCACACTTTTGAGAATGGCAAAAACGAGCATCTGTGACAATATCTTCTCATTAGAAAAACTTCCCCAAATAATCTTACAGAATTACCCCACCTCCCGCAGAAGCCGCGCGCCCTTTAAAAAGCACGCCGCTCTTGGGGGCTTTTCCCTGAGGAGGGAGAAGGGACTGACTGGCTGCGTCAGTCCCTTCTCCCACCTCGTAAAAAAGCCCGCAGGAGCCGTGCGCTCCTTAAAGGGTGCGCAGCTCCTGTGGGCTTTTGTGGGAGGTGGGGAATACTGTCAGGGCTGGCAGGGGAAGCCCGGGATGAAGGCTTGCTGCTGCCCTGCGGAGGCTTCGCAGGCTACCCCAGAAGCCAGAACAGCGAGAGAGAGCGCTGCGCAGTGCTCCCTCTAGCTGTTTTCGCTTCTGCCTTAGTGGCGCAAAGCCTCCGCAGGGCACCAGGCAGCTCTGCTCAGCGCTCCCTTTAAATAATATTTTTTTTCTTGAATTCCCCCTCTAGAAACTAGGTGCCCCTTATGATCAGGTGTGCTTATAGAGCAAAAAATACGGTAGGTAGGAGAAAATAACAGAGGCCAACCAGAGTATATGGAGAAGCAAAGCGGCTAGTAAGCCTGATCTTTTTTGCAACAGTGTCCCCCCCCCTCACCGCAACCAGGAGGGAGGTGTGCAAGGCCTTATATAGTCTTTTGAAATTGCCCGCCCAAGACCACCCCCCCAAATATCATACAGAAGGAGACTCTACAGCAGGAATACATCACAGGAGGCGGTCTACAGCAGAAAACCTGTCCCCAAGGATACCTGTTAATGGTCACTAACTGCATTACCTGGGCAGCCTGGCCATTCTTTTGTGATGGCAAATACTTTAGTTCCTGAATCCAGGTCACAGGCCCACCCTGTTCATCCCTCCTTAAGACAGTATTTGTAAGCACAAAGACAATGAGAAGGCTTCCATTTGCCTCCTTTACCGCAGAGGAATATTTGAGTACGTTTCTGAGCACAATTCAAAGTGTTGGTGCTGACCTTTCAAGCCCTAAACGGCCTCAGTCCTGTATACCTGAAGGAGCATCTCCACCCCCATCGTTCTGCCCGGACACTGAGGTCCAGCTCCAAGGGCCTACTGGCGGTTCCCTCCCTGCGAGAAGTGAGGTTACAGGGGACCAGACAGAGGGCCTTCTGGGTAGTGGCGCTTGCCCTGTGGAATGCCCTCCCATCAGATGTCAAGGCAGCCCAGTTTAGGAAAGTTCTTAATATTTAATGCTTTACTGTTTTTAACACTTGATTGGGAGCCACCCAGAGTGATTGGGGAAACGCAGCCAGATGGGCAGGGTATAAATAATAAATTATATTATTATTATTATTATTATTATTATTAGGTCTGTGGTGCTCAATGTTTAGGTATAGTAAATATTAGGATTTAATTAGAACTTGTGTGTTATAGCGGGGATATGTTATAAGATAGTCTCAGTGTATTTTAGAAAGGGAGTTATGTAAAGGGTTTTTCATGTTGGTAGGCCCACCACCTGCCTCCTCGATCCATGCCCGTCTTGGCTGATTAGGGAGTGTCCAGATGTTGTGCGGACCCCCCTGGTTGAAATTATCAATTTGTCCCTTGACACGGGGACATTCCCAGGGGAACTGAAGGAAGCAGTGGTGTGTCCACTCTTAAAAAAAACTTCATTAGATCCCTTAGACCTATCCAATTACCGCCCAGTTTCAAATCTTCCATACCTGGGTAAGGTAACTGAGAGAGCGGTTGCTGAACAGTTTGGTAGGTTTCTGGAGAAAACATCGGCATTAGTTCCATTTCAGTCCGGTTTCCGTCCTGGTTTTGGGACAGAGACGACTCTGGTTGCCCTAACAGATGATCTCCGTAGACAACTAGATCGAGGCGGGTCAGGACTGCTGATCCTTTTAGATTTGTCAGCAGCCTTTGACATGGTCGATCATGATCTTCTGGACAACCGCCTCGCAGACGTGGGGATACAGGGCATAGCCCGTAACTGGTTGTGCTCTTTTATCTCTGGTCGGGGACAGAGGGTGGCACTAGGGAGGGAAATGTCGTCGCGCCACTCCTTGGTATGTGGAGTGCCGCAGGGCGCAATTCTCTCCCCGATGCTTTTTAACATCTTTATGCGCCCCCTTGCCCAGATTATCCGGAGCTTTGGGCTGGGCTGTCACCAATATGCTGATGACACTCAGCTCTATCTGCTGATGGATGGCCACACCGACTCGACCCTGACCAGATGCTTGGAAGCTGTGGCTAGATGGTTTCGTGGGAGCCGATTGAAACTAAATCCTTCAAAGACAGAGGTCCTATGGCTAGGTCGGGATGGCATGGGGATGAGGGACCAACTCCCTTCTCTTGCGGGGGCCCAATTAGTGCCATTGCCTTCCGTTAAGAGTTTGGGTGTAATCCTTGACACCTCCCTTTCCATGGAGGGGCAGGTTACAGCAACAGCCAAGGCGACATTTTTCCACCTTCGCCGCATCAAGCAGTTGGTCCCTTACCTTTCCCGCCCTGACTTGGCCACAGTGATCCATGCGACGGTCATCTCCAGGCTTGACTACTGTAATTCGCTCTAGGTGGGGCTGCCCTTGAAGCTGTCCCAGAAACTCCAGCGGGTACAGAATGCTGCAGCGAGGCTCCTCACGGGGTCTCTGCCATGGGAGCATATTCACCCAGTGCTTTTCAAGCTGCACTGGCTCCCGGTGGAGTACAGGGTCAGATTTAAGGTGCTGCTTTTGACCTTTAAAGCCCTTCACGGCCTAGGACCCTCGTACCTACGGGACCGCCTCTCCCGGTATGCCCCACGGAGAGCCTCAAGGTAAATAAATAGCAACACCCTAGTGGTCCCGGGCCCTAAGGAAGTTAGATTGGCTTCAACCAGAGCCAGGGCCTTTTCAACTCTGGCTCCGGCCTGGTGGAACGCTCTGCCTCATGAGACCAGGGCCCTGCAAGATCTGATTTCTTTCCGCAGGGCCTGTAAGACAGAGTTGTTCCGCCTGGCCTTTGGCTTGGAGCCAATTTGATTCCCTCTCTCTCCCTCCCTCTCTCTCTCTCTCTCTCTCTCTCTCTCTCTCTCTCTCTCTTTCTCTTTCTTTTCCTTCTCCTCCTGCGATGAGGCTACATTCTAATATTTTAATCTTCCATTATTTTAATGTTGTATTTTATTTTTGTTTTTAAGTTGTAATCATTCATCTTGTTTTTATTATTGCTTGTAAGCTGCTCTGAGCCCGGCCTTGGCTGGGGAGGGCGGGGTATAAATATATATATATATATATATAAATGTTTGATCCGTGTTTCTGTGTAAATACTGTGCGTCAGACTGAGAATGTCATCAGGAAGGTCTAGGAAAGGGTGCACCTGCTTCTCAGCATCAGAAATGAGCTTGGAAAGAGTTAATATCATAAACCTACCGGAATCGGCCCCCACCCTTTGTAACAAGCAGCTGTAGTTCTTTTGGGATTTAATATCAGCTCATGAAAAGTTGGGCACATGACCCGGAAAGCTGCCTGGCTCCCTCAGTCTGAAGGCGGAGATATGCACCACACGCCATAGTCGAATTCGGCTGGACTTGCCATGGGAACGCAGAAGGGGCAAGCAAGGAAGGGGGAGACGGCCAAAGAAACCTGCTCTCACACAAGTGCCCCCCCCACCAATTCCGTAACATTAGCAAAGCCCAAGTTCAAACACCAGCCCCTATTTAAAAGAGGCCCCCGTAATTTCGACATTGGACTGCCCTTTAGGGTTGCCGTAAGTTACTCTTCCAAGTCCCAAAAGCGCACAGCAACTCCGGTCTATTTTGCAGGGCTGTTGTAACAGGGACCCCCTACGCCACTGCCCAGGGCAGCCCAAAGTGACGTATAACCAATTGTTGTTGTTGTTGTCCACGGTGAGACTCCAAGGTCTTCTGTGTCATGTTTCCTGTGCAGTGGACGCTCAGGTTGCGAACGTGATCTGTGCGGGAGGCACATTCACAACCCGCAGTGCCGTGTCTGTGCATGTGCGGGTTGCAATTCAGTGCTTCTGCACATGCGCAAAGCATGATTTAGTGGTTCTGCACATGCGCGAGTGCCAAAACCCAGAATTAGCCTGTTCTGGTACTTCTGGATTCTGTGCGGTGTGCAACCCGAAAACACAACTCAAAGCGTCTGTAACCCGAGGTATGACTGTCTTTTGGAAGGCAGCGGGAAGGCTGTTCTCAGGGCCTGCTCCACCATGAGGGAAACTGAGGCAGCCCCCTCAGGCAGCAGATGCAAGGAGGGGACGGAGCTGAGTCCCATTTGGCCAGCCCTGATTTAACCCTCTATCCCAGGCATAGGCAACCTAAGGCCCATGGGCCGGAAGTTTGGAAAAACTTTTAAAAGTATAGGAACTCACATTAGGTGGTCAAAAAAATAGTAATTGAAACAAAATGCTTATAAAAATAAGATAATTACTTAACATTTAGCTTCTATTACACATTATATCCACATAAGTCAATAGAAAAAGTATCAAGAGATGATGTTCAAGATGTGCCCTTTGGGAAATTTTGTTTTGGCAACCGCAAAACAACATCCTTGAAATCAACACTTGCAATAGGGAAGACAAACATACAAGATCCTGGTTTTTTCCTTAGATATGACACTTGTTTTGAGATTATTGTACACTAAGCAGGGCACTTATATACATATCAATGCGTCCCATGTCTTAGTGTATCAAAGTGCCCCAACAGACATTTTCAAAAAACTAACAATTGTTAATAAAACCACTGAATTTATTTGAAAATCACATGTAATCCTGATTACTGAGTGGAAAAATTTACCTTTGGTATTTTTAAATCTTAACTAAATGACGTAAAAAAGTGTTGGAACACTTTTACATTTCACATAATTTTTTAGTTGGTTCTCTCGTCAAATGCCAACGGCTAAACTGGCGGGCAGCACAGTCGCAACTGTTCTACTCACACATGTATAGGCACATTTTGGTGATGTTGCAACACGAATATCATTTTTCGATATTGAAATATTGTTGGTGTGTAAATGTGACCCGCCTCCCCCATTCCGCATTTTCAGAGGAGGGGGAAGAAGGGGAAAGTGTGTCCCACCAGATAAGACTCCCATTCTCCGTGGCCATGGGCCATCCTTACTTGGGCAGGTGGTACTTTGAGTCCAACCACATCTGGAGGGCCAGAGATGCCTCCTCTCAGCATAGAAGGTTCCTCTAGGGCTCAGTGTTACTTGGGAGTTGGTGGAACTGGATCTTAAGGGTTCTAGAGACATTTCCAAGGGATTGTGATTGGTATCCAGACCCTAACACTATAAAGCCAAGGTGTCCCCACTGAGCAGTTTATCAACCCTGCTGGCTGCTGGGGAAGACCTTCTGAAGGAAATCCTTTCCCCCAAAGTTGCTTCCTTCCTTCCTCCGCTGCTGCTGCCCACACTAAAGGAATGTCTGGATGAAATCCCAGGGATGTCGGGCTCCTATTACAAAGAGATCCAGTTGATATTCTAGAATAAATTGTGGTTAAGATTCTAAGTCACTATCGTGACTGAGAAATACAGCTAGGGAATATGAAACTGATTTGAAGATTGGTTTCTTCTTTACACGTTATTATTATTATTATTATTATTATTATTATTATTATTATAATATTACATTCAGCTGGACACACCACTGGTTTCATCTTCTTCTTTTCTTTCCCACAATCAGTGTTATTCACCTTTAATACTCAACTTTTTCAGTGTCACACATATTTTTATCTTCTGATCTTCAGATGAAGAGAGGTATACAAATTTAATAAATAATTCCCAGTTGGAGCAGAGCTAGAATATCCAGAAGCCCTTGGCCACCCACGGCAAAGGAGGAAGAACAGTGAGAGAGGCCTGGACAGGGAATCTCCACTAAGATAAGCCAGTGTCAGGAGGCAGGTGCGAGACCTGGTGGCATATAATTATTATAAATCATAATTGGGGTGGGTGTCTCAATCTGGCCTCCCCAGCAGTCAGGCTCCAGCTGCTTTCCTTCTGCATCTCCAGCTCTCTCCATTCCATAATGCAAGGCTGAGAGATGGAGGTCCAACCCCAAGAACATTCTCCAACTGAGCACTCCTTCAACCGACCACAAGAACCAAGCCTTGTCACTAGACTTATATATGGGTTTCCCAAAATGGTCAGTATGGACCTCCTGAGGCGAAAGGGAATGTGCAGGTGATTAATAAAGATCTAGAGGTTGAAGGGGACAAAATGCGGCCCAAGGGGTGGAGGATTATTGTGCAGAGGATGAAGAACTTCATGATGAACTTAGGACCCTGATGAATCTTGGCCAGATTCATGGAACATACAGCTGCTCCCTTTCCTGTGAGAAACCACTTTTTATAAAACGAAAACCCCACAGTTCAACCGTATTCTAAGATAATGCTGCTTCATTAACAATAATTAAGGGTTATAAAAGGCTGATGATGGATGACCATTATTTTACATTATTTCATTTGCCTAAAAATTTGGAACATATGGAAGACAGGAGAGATTGTACAAGACGTTAAAATAAGAGCAGGTGCTAATTGATGTGTGTAATATTCCTTTGTTCTCTTCCTAGAAAACAAATAGGATTTTCTCCCTACCCCACCCCATCGAAAGAAGACAATGGAGAAGGCAATCAGAATTCTGGTGGGCCATGTGAAATGGGAATAACGAAGAAACCATTTAAATACATGGAGTGTGAAAACAGAGAACATAAACAATTTGAAATTATGGAGTGTGGAAGGAGCTTCACTGACAGTGGAAACCTTAGAAAACACCAATGGAGTGACACAGGGGAGAAACCATTTAATTGCATGGAGTGTGGAAAGAGCTTCACTACTAGTGAAAACCTTAGAATTCATCAACGGATTCACACGGGGGAGAAACCATTTAATTGCATGGAGTGTGGAAAGAGCTTCACTGAGAGTGGAACACTTAGAATTCATCAACGGACTCATACAGGGGAGAAACCATTTAAATGCATGGAGTGTGGAAAGAGCTTCAGTCAGAGTGGACACCTTAGAGTTCATCAACGGACTCACACAGGGGAGAAACCATTTAAATGTATGGAGTGTGGAAAGAGCTTCAGTCAGAGTGGAGACCTTAGAGTTCATCAACGGAGTCACACGGGGGAGAAACCATTTAAATGCATGGAATGTGGAAAGAGATTCATTACTAGCGGAAGCCTTAGAATTCATCAACGGAGTCACACAGGGGAGAAACCATTTCAATGCATGGAATGTGGAAAGAGATTCACTGAGAGTGGATGCCTGAATGCACATCATCAAACTCACACAGGGGACAAACCATTTCAATGCATGGAATGTGGAAAGAGATTCACTGAGAGTGGAAAACTTAGAATTCATCAACGGAGGCACACAGGAGAGAAACCATTTAAATGCATGGAGTGTGGAAAGAGCTTCAGTCAGAGTGGATCCCTGAATACACATCATCAAACTCACACAGGTGAGAAACCATTTCAATGCATGGAATGTGGAAGGAGCTTCACTACTAGTGGAAACCTTAGAATTCATCTACGGACTCACACAGGCGAGAAACCATTTAATTGCATGGAGTGTGGAAAGAGCTTCCCTACTAGCAGAAGCCTTAGAATTCATCAACGGGCTCACACAGGGGAGAAACCATTTAAATGTATGGAGTGTGGAAAGAGCTTCACTACTAGTGAAAACCTTAGAATTCATCAACGGATTCACACAGGGGAGAAACCATTTAAATGCATGGAGTGTGGAAAGAGCTTCACTACTAGTGGAAACCTTAGAATTCATCAACGGACTCACACAGGAGAGAAACCATTTAAATGCATGGAGTGTGGAAAGAGCTTCAGGCGAAGTGAACACCTTAGAATTCATCAACGGACTCACACAGGAGAGAAACCATTTAAATGCATGGAGTGTGGAAAGAGCTTCAGTCAGAGTGGACCCCTTAGATGACATCAACAGACTCACTCGGGGAGAAACAAATAAATGTATGGAGTGTGGAAAGAGCTTCAATAGAAGTGGAAACCTTAGCAAACACCAGCAAACTCAAAAAGGGAAAACCACGTACGTATATGGAGTGTAGATAGCGCTTCAGTCCTGATGTTCTTACAAAACATCAATGGTCTCACAAGGAGGAGAAGCTTTAAGAGTTGAAACCCAACAATCTACCAACAAACTGAAAAAGCAGAAGTGATTTAAATGGAAGGAGTGTGCAGGAAATGCTTCTATTACTTTATATGTATATAATTTTACATGCACAGACCATCGGCTGTGGGGAGGACTGCAGGGCCTGCTCCCTTCCAGGGCCTTTTCCAACTGGCCCAGGGGGCGTGGCCCAGGCCCTCTCTCCCAGCTGTAAAGGGACTCCTGCTGCGGTGAGGCCTCGGACCATCGGCTGGGTGAGGACTGCAGGGCCTGCTCCCTTCCAGGGCCTTTTCCAACTGGCCCAGGGGGCGTGGCCCAGGCCCTCTCTCCCAGCTATAAATGGACTCCTGCTGCGGTGAGGCCTCGGACCATCGGCTTGGTGAGGACTGCAGGGCCTGCTCCCTTCCAGGGCCTTTCCAACTGGCCCAGGGGGCGTGGCCCAGGCCCTCTCTCCCAGCTATAAAGGGACGCCTGCTGCGGTGAGGCCTCGGACCATCAGCTGTGGGGAGGACTGCAGGGCCTGCTCCCTTCCAAGGCCTTTTCCAAAACAGTAATAGGCAAACTATCCCCAACCCCATCCCCACTAATCCCCCTGGCGTACCACCCATTATTCCACCATGCAGCACAAAACCTCCAGATAAAAACCTGGCAAACCAAAGGCTTATATTGCCTAATAGACTTCTACAAAAATAACAAACCTTTGTCAACACAAGAAATACAAGACAAACTAGAAGACACCCAAATGCCCTGGTTAACACAACACCAATTACAAGCCCTCTTAAACAATCCAGTAGTAAAATCAGCAGCAACTAGGCCCCTGACAACCGTTGAAAACCTCCTCCTAACAACAAAGGGAAACGGTAAAGGGATGGTATCTGCAATATACAAAATACGACTCAAAAATCCCACGAACTCCCTAGACACAATCAAAAAACAATGGGAGGATGACATAGGCTATGAGTTTAACTCCACTCAATGGACCAGAATGTGCTCTAAACCCCAATTTAAATCCATATCAACGAAAAGAAAAGAACTCACTCTGAAGCTCACCTACATGTGGTACCTAACACCAAGAAAACTAGCGCTAATACGCCCAGGAACCTCACCAAAATGCTGGAGAGGGTGTACCTCCACAGGCACATACCTCCACGTGTGGTGGGAGTGCCCAAAATCCAACTATTCTAGACAATAGCCATACAAGAAATAAGTAAAATAACCAGACAAGTATTAGAAACCACCCCAGAACTGGCCTTAGTAAACATCTTCCAAGACAATAATGGCCACTTACACCACAAATAACTCATAACAGCATACAAATCAATATGGCTAACCTGATTCAAAAACACCCACCCACCATACTCACACATGAAAACAAAGTTCACCACAGCCAATCACAAACAAGAAACCGCACCCATGGCCAACCCCAATTTCTCTCACCACCAAAGGAACACAAGTGAGTAGCAAAGAGAACCCACACAAACGACGCTGATGCAAAACTCCACACATTAAGCAAATTAGAAACATTGCTTCCTGAGCCCACCCCCCACTCACCTTCCCCCCCTCCACCTCTTCCTCCCCGCTTTTCTTCCTAACGTAACCCTAATGTCTCAACAGATGAAACTGACCAATGGAAAATGTAACTTGGAAAAAAAAAGACATTGCACATACCTTTGTAAACCAAGAAAACTTTAATAATAATAGTAATAGTAAAAACAGCTCCTACCGTCAGAAAAAAAATCCTGTGTGTCTAGTCAAAATCTCCTTCCCTGCAACTTGAAGCCCTTGAGGGCAGGAGAAAACAAGCTTGCTCTACCATCTTCCATGTGACAGCCCTTCCGATACTTGAAGATGGCTATCATATCTCCTCTCAGTCTCCTCTTTTCCAGGCTAAACATACCCAGCTCCTTCAACCATTCCTCATCAGGCTTAGTTTCCACAACCTTGATCATCTTGGTTGCCCTCCTCTGCCCACCTTCCAGCTTGTCAACGTCCTCCTTAAATTGTGGCCCATAACTGGACACAGGATTCCAGGTGTGGTCTGACCAAGGCAGAAGAGAGTGGGATTATGACTTCCCTTGACCTAGATGTTGTATTTCTCTTGAAAAATAAAAGTAAGTATCTTGAGAGAGCCAGCATGATGTAGTTGTTAAGAGTGGTGGACTCATAATCTGGTGAACCGGGTTCGTGTCTCCGCTCCTCCACCTGCAGCTGCTGGGTGACCTTGGGCCAGTCACGCTTCTCTGAAGTCTCTCAGCCCCACTCACCTCACAGAGTGTTTGTTGTGGGGGAGGAAGGGAAAGGAGAATGTTAGCCGCTTTGAGACTCCTTCGGGTACTGATAAAGTGGGATATCAAATCCAAACTCTTCTTCCTGGTTATGCCACTAAACAGCCCTTTTATTCCTGATGCCTCCAGAGATAATGTTTTATCTGAACACTTCACATAGCCAAGAATGAGGAGGTGTTGCGACACAATTTATTTATAAAATATAAACAATATATGAGAGTTTGAATATTAATGTGTATGTATAAGATGCTGTAGCGTTTGCCCGCTATTTTGGAAATGTCTGTAGAGGGGGAGAGAAAGGGTTAATAGGCAGACCAATAGAAAAGCTGGAGGCGGAGCCTACCTGTTTATAAAAGGGCTTAGCCCCAGGTTGGTTTTAGTGGGTTGGTTGGTTGGTTAAGGCAGTTGGGAAAGCGGTTGGCAGGCAGTTGGAAATAGAGAGACAGTTAGTGCACTTGGTTCTTGTGTGAAGGGAGGTAGAAGAGTTAGGGACAGAATAAAATAAGACTGAGAAGGTAAAGAGTAACAGCGTTTTCAATGCATTTAAAGTTTATTTGTGCTTGCAATAAATTACAATCTTCATTGTTAACTTCTTCTTCCTCTTCTTCTTCATACAGCCTGGAATAGCATTTGCCTTTTTTGTTGTTGTTGCACCACAAGGTTGACTCATGTTCAGCTTGTGGTCCTCCAAGACCTCTAGATCCTTTTCATATGTAGTACTGGCAAGCCTGTTGTTCCTTATCTTATATTTGTGCAGCTAGTTGTTCCTGTCTGTGTGGAGAACCTTACACACCTGACCTTTTTGAGATTGATTGATTGATTGTATTCATAGAACAGCTTTTTCTCCAAGGATCTCAAGGTGGTGTTACGTGGCCCCGTCCCCCCGCTCCTAATTTAATCCTGACAATAGCCCTGTCAAGTAGGTTAGGCAGTGAAGCATTGCCTGCAATAACAGGTGCAGTGGTGCCTCGCAAGACGAAAAGAATCCGTTCCGCGATTCTCTTCATCTAGCGGTTTTTTCGTCTTGCGAAGCAAGCCCATTGACGGCTTAGCGGATTAGTGCTATTAGCGGCTTAGCGGCTTTTAGCGGCTTATCAGCTTAGTGGATAAGCAGATAAGCGGCTTAGCGGCTTAGAAAAAGGGGGGGAAGGGGAAAAAAGTCGGAAAAACTCGCAAGACATTTTGTCTTGCGAAGCAAGCCCATAGGGAAATTCGTTTTGCGAAGCCCCTCCAAAACTGAAAACCCTTTCGTCTAGCGGGTTTTTCGTCTTGCGGGGCATTCGTCTTGTGGGGCACCACTGTATGTCTTAAGTTGGTGGTTGGAGGATGGATGGCAGCTAACAGATTGAGGTTGAATCCTGACAAGACAGAAGTACTGTTTTGGGGGGACAGGAGGCGGGCAGGTGTGGAGGATTCCCTGGTCCTGAATGGGGTACCTTTGCCCCTGAATGACCAGATGCGCAGCCTGGGAGTCATTTTGGACTCACAGCTGTTCATGGAGCCTCAGGTCAAATATGTGTCCAGGGCAGCTGTCTACCAGCTCCATCTGGTACGTAGGCTGAGACCCTATCTGCCTGCGGACTTCCTCGCCAGAGTGGTGCATGCTCTGGTTATCTCCCGCTTGCACTACTGCAATGCGCTCTATGTGGGGCTACCTCTGAAGGTGACGCGGAAACTACAACTAATCCAGAATGCGGCAGCTAGACTGGTGACTGGGAGCGGCCGCCGAGACCATATAACACTGGTCTTGAAAGACCTACATTGGCTCCCAATACGTTTCGGAGCACAATTCAAAGTGTTGGTGCTGACCTTTAAAGCCCTAAATGGCCTCGGTCCAGTATATCTGAAGGAGCGTCTCCACCCCCATCGTTCTACCCGGACACTGAGGTCCAGCACCGAGGGCCTCCTGGCGGTTCCCTCACTGCGAGAAGCCAAGTTACAGGGCACCAGGCAGAGGGCCTTCTCGGTAGTGGCGCCCGCCCTGTGGAACGCCCTCCCACCAGATGTCAAAGAGAACAACAACCAGCAGACTTTTAGAAGACATCTGAAGGCAGCCCTGTTTAGGGAAGCTTTTAGTGTTTGATATATTACAGTATTTTAATATTTTTTTGGAAACCGCCCAGAGTGGCTGGGGAAGCCCAGCCAGATGGGCGGGGTATAAATAATAAATTATTATTATTATTAAGTCCCATTGAGAAGGACTTCCCCTGCGTGAGTCTGCTGAGGTTTTCTGAGTGTTCCACTAACACAACACTAACACAAATTTCAGCTGAATTTTGGGGAACCAACTGATGCATCCATTGTGTTGAGCTGTTTCAATTTCTTTTGTTTGATTTGCTCATGGCAAACAGCTGAAAGTCTGTAAATCTTCATAATAAACCTGATTTGCAATGGGGGTTGAATAATTTGAATGCAACTGTATGTGTTTTATGGTTTTTTTTATCTGGTGCTGGTCTACTGTAAGAGAAGGTGTGCCCCTAATTTCTACAGTTGTATGTTTGGTTGTAGCTGCTACTACCTTATGCTGGTCTATGATTTCGATCGGATCTTAAATCCGTCATTGGTTATGTTGAAAAAGAGGTGTGGTGACAGGCAGAAATCTGAGTCGCAGTCAATCAAACATACCTTTCATACCTGTGTTCACTGTGACACTTGCTCCCTGAGTCAAGTCAAATGCACCCCTTTGTCTTGCCTGGGATCTCAGATCATGGCCTTAGAGGAAGATTCCTGTGGACATGATTCCTGTGGATTATGGTTGACCCCAGTAGAATCTCTGAGCCCTCTCCTGTTACCCACTCCCCCTCTGATCTGAATAAGCTCAGAATGATGAAAATCAATGACACCTAGAGGAATAGGCGCAGAGAAAATCTAGGGATTACATTTGATGCAACTGGGTTGCAAGGTTGGAATTCACAATATTGTTGGAACCCAGCGGGCATCCTCTGCTGTGAAACTTGGCTGAGCCCCGTTTGAAGAAGCAACGCTTTGAGAGGTGCAGTAACTGCGTAGCCCTTTCTTTTTTAGGGGGCGCTGCTTCACAACTGTCAGGAGCCGAGCGCTTCTCATTGGCTAAACGGTCATAGCGGCTGTCAGAACAGAAGCTTCCGATTGGTCCGCGGTTTGGGTGCTGTTGAAATGGTGACTCCTGATTGGCTGGGCTTTTCTAAGGTGTGTGGGGCGGAGGTCTTGAATGGATGTGGTTTTATTTCACGTTATCCCCACCCATTGAAGGGAAGACAAAAGGGGAAACGGCGGGGAAACAGGATTCGTTGTTTGATCTTTGTGAATTCCGGCGAAGAGTCCTCCTCGGTAACATGGCCTTCCCGATTTCCTTTCGTGCAATATAAGGGGGAGGGGGTTGCCCACTGTTGCCCACCCGCCCCTTTGTGAAATCTCCCTTCTCTCGAGGGGCTCCTTTTGCCCCCCCCCCAATTGCGCAGAAATTTCCAACACCAGGTTCTTTTTGGAACGCGCGCACCCCGGGAGGTAAGGTTGCAGAGCAGTGAAACTCTAATAAGCTCCACTTCCGAGAGAGGCAAGGAGTTTTGGAGCAAGCCCTGGTCCTTCTGCTGTGTGGAGCCCTATAGGCCTCCTGCCCCTTCCCCCAAGTCTGACCCTGACGACACCCCCACCCGAAAGTCATACAGTGGTACCTCGGGTTACATACGCTTCAGGTTACAGACTCCGCTAACCCAGAAATAGTACCTCGGGTTAATAACTTTGCTTCAGGATGAGAACAGAAATTGCACCGTGGCAGCGGGAGGCCCCATTAGCTAAAGTGGTGCTTCAGGTTAAGAACAGTTTCAGGTTAAGAACGGACCTCTGGAACGAATTAAGTACTTAACCCGAGGTACCACTGTACTTGGAATCCCACCAAACTGAAATCCAGCATAAACGTTGCTCTTTGTTTAGTGACAGCCTGCAATCCTATTATCTGCGTTTGCAAATGTGCGTGCCCCTCGGCGTCCCTTCCCAAAATCTGATCCTGGGCACGTGGGGTAGAATCTCGAGGAGGAAAGGAGCCAAACCAGGTCCTTTGTCAAGTTCCATAGCTTTGGCTGGCCAAGTTAAGGACTGCCATTCACAACTCTAAATGGGTGGACCGTTTCCCACCTCAGGCGGCTTGTTTGTCTGTCAGTCTGTTTTTACCCCGCCTTTCCCCCTGACTCAAGGCTTCCTCATACCCTCTAACATTTATCCAGTGGAACAACAGCAACAAACAAAGGTCCGTTGAAACTGGAATACATTTGCCTCAAGCAGTAACATTTGCAGTAAACTGTTATAATAATTTGTGGGGAATATTCATTGAACACAAGGTAACATGTAAAAGAATATGAAGTAACACACATGCTTGCAACTATGTTTCAACACCTCAAACACTCCAAATAAAGTCCTTTATTAGTCACACTGCATTGAATGAGTGGCTATCAATAGTGGAAAAAGGGCAGCTGTTTACCAGCTCCATCTGGTACGCAGGATGAGACCTTACCTGCCCACAGACTGTCTCATCAGTGCTGCATGCTCTGGTTATCTCCCGCTTGGACTACTGCAATGCTCTCTATGTGGGGCTACCTTTGAAGGTGACCCGGAAACTGCAATTAATCCAAAATGCAGCAGCTAGACTATAGTGACTGAGAGCGGCCGCCAGGACCATATAACACCCATCTTGAAAGAACTACATTGGCTCCCAGTACGTTTCCGAGCACAATTCAAAGTGTTTAAAGCCCTAAATGGCCTCAGTCCAGTATATCTGAAGGAGCGTCTCCACCCCCATCATTCTGCCCGGACACTGAGGTCCATCTCCGAGGGCCTTCTGGTGGTTCCCTCATTGCAAGAAGCCAAGTTACAGGGAACCAGGCAGAGGGCCTTCTCAGTAGTGGCACCTGCCCTGTGGAACGCCCTCCCACCAGATGTCAAAGAGAACAACAACTACCAGACTTTTAGAAGACATCTGAAGGCAGCCCTGTTTAGGGAAGCTTTTAATGTTTAACAGACCACTGTATTTTAATACTTTGTTGGAAGCCGCCCAGAGTGGCTGGGGAGACCCAGCCAGATGGGTGGGGTATAAATAATAAATTTTTATATCACCAGAAAGCAGCAAATTCTCCCCTGCCGGTTGCAGGGCATGTCCAGCTCATGATGGACGTCTGGCCAGTCTGACTGGGCCACATCCTGGCCTTGACGGACCTAAAATACGGCACACCCCTGTCCTCCCCTGTGCATTGTATCTCCTGGCAGAATACCTCCATTCATCTGCACTGGATTTGGAGGGGTCTCTGTGCATGCTCTCTCTCCGCCCCCCCCCCATCGCTCTACCCCCAGGAAGAGCTGGTGATTGATGCATTTCTGAAGGAGGGGGCTGCCAGCCTTGACCTTGCTGTTGTCTTCTGGGGGGGCTAAGTGGCTGGGGACTTTCCTGAACCTCAACCAGAGCCAATCGCCGGCTCTGAGGCTGCCTGATCATCGGTTGCTGGGCAGGGAAGACCCAGCTGTTGCCAAACCCAACACTTCTTGTTCTCCTCTCTGACTCTGTCCCTGGCTGCTGAAGGCAACAAGGAATCTTTCTCTAGGCTAGGGAAAGGGGAGAGAAAAGAAGGAAAAGCCAGCTTACCCCCACCCCATTGCCCCTCCTCACCCCTTGCATAGAATCAGTCCTCCTTTGTGGGATCAGCCCACCTGCTGTGGAGCCCTCACCCCCCCCTCCCTGTGTCTCTCCTGGAGGACCAGCCTTTTCAGGGATGAAATTTGGGAGAGGCTGCTCTGCTCCTCCCAAGGAAACCACCAAACCCCACTTAAAAGCCCCTGGGATAACTTTTGACTTTTGGCACTTACTCTCCTTCTTCTAATGGTCACATGTCTTGCTTCATTTACTTTCAAATGAGGCAAATGGGCCCTTTCACATTCACAGGACCTGCGGCTCTTTCTGCTGAGGGGGGCCCTGACCTCCTGCCCCACAGCCTTGCCCTGGCAGCTCCCCTGGACCCCATCCCCGCATGAGACTTTGCTGAAGGTTCTCCTTTGCTTCTGCCTTGAGATCCAGGAGAATGTTTGCTCTTTTGCTGAAAGAGGATCTGCAGAAAAGATCCCATTTCCCCTTCTAAAGAAACCGTGACAACTGCAAGGTATAATATTGCAGAGCAGGCTGGGCCTTGTCTGCCAGTCCCTGTGATGTCCCTGCACAAGCCTTGGCCCCAGATGGGACGCCTCTCCCAAACCCCTCTCTGGGGGGTCATGTCCCTCCTGGAGCCTCTTGCCAGGGGGAGGAAGAGCTGGACGACTCTTTCGACTGGCATTCATTTTGGGAAGGAGGCATTTCTACAAGGCACACACAGAACAGGGGCAGAATGGGGAGAGGAGGGGAAACAGCAGATCAAGACCCCCGAAAGCAGTGACTCCTTCCCTGGGGGTGCGGGGACATGTTCTGTGCCCCTGGTCCCCCACTGGCGGGTCGCAGCCTGATCCCATGTGGTCTGAAACAGGAGCCCTGAGACCTCGCAGATATAAAGATGGAGAAATGCATGTTTGGGTTGAAAGGGGGTCTGGGGTCTGGAAAGGTTGAAAAGACCTGTCTCTGCCCCACAGCCAACTCATGACCTGAAACACCCCCACCCTCTCCTTGAGATCACGCAGATAGAGAGTCAAAGAGGAAGAACTGCATGTTTGGGCTGAAAGGGGGTCTGAGGTCTGGAGAGGTTGAAGAGACCTGTCTCTGCCCCACAGCCAACTCATGAAGGAGGTCTGGCCAGCCTGACTGGGCCACATCCTGGCCTTGGTTGACCTGAAACACCCCCCACCCTCTCCTGTGGGTTGTGCCCCATAGCCTTGAGGACTTAGAGGGGTCTCTGCCCCTTCTCCCCTCTTCCTCCTCCCTCCTGCCTTGGGAACAGATGACCCACTTTGCTCTCCTGACGCAAGAGGGAGGGGGCTGCTCTCCAAGGAAATCTCCCCCCACCTTGAGCCAAGGAGCCCCTATTCCTCTAGCAGAGGGTGCTATGGGGCTTACCCAGCCCCATTCCATTTAACTCAGCCATTCCCAAGGGGGTCCTTCCCTAAAACTGCAATTCCTCTTAAGCCATTGCTTCTGGGCTGAAGGGGGGGGGCTGTGCTGTGGGGGGGGGGCCTGGAAGCTACTTCTCTGTGAGGACGTTTTGCTGCGCTCCCTGTTGACCTCCGTCTCCTGGATCGTGGCCAGCTTCCCTCTTTCATTTCCCTGAATGCTGAGCTGTGCTCCAGGCCTCCATGTGGGGGGAAGCGAAACTCCCCCCAGCGCCTTTCTGCAGCGTCTCCTCTGCTGCCAGAAACAAGGGGGCAGAAGGAGGGAGAGGTGGGGGAGGGAGACATGTGCTATGGGCCCAGAAGTCCTGCTTCTGTCACCAGGGAGCAGGCTGCCTGGATCCTGCCCCTCCTGTCCTGGGACCCCCTTGCCCCCCTCCTCTTGGTCTGTTTCTTCCGCCAAGAGGCCTCCTTCCCAGCCTCAGGCAGGAGCTGCATGGACACCCAAATTACATTGGCACTGCCTGCAAGGAGAAATCTAGCACAGCAGGGAGGAAGGCTGCAGGCCAAGCCGTTGCCCCCATTTTCCTGCTTCTCCTTCACATTGGGGAGAGGACAGTAAAAACATGAAGCTGCAGCTACAGTGGAGCAGTCCTTTCTCCCATGGAAGCAGTTGTGGAATATAGATCTGAAGTTCACAGCCTCAGTGCCTCTGGGGGTCCACAAAACCCACATTTCTCACACCCAGTTTGTCCCCTGGCAGCCCATCCCTGAGCATCTTGTATTCCGAAAATATATTGACCCAGAGTTTCCTCCTCTCTCTCTCTCTCTCTCTCTCCAGCCAAGGTCCTTCTCTGTGGAAGTGACTCCTCCACTCTAGAACTGAGCCTTTGCCCTCAGGTGTTGCTGCTGTTTTGTGCCCCCCCCCCACCAGGAACTGGGCCAGTGTGCAAATCCAGTTAGGGGACTGGAAGCTCAGGTACAGATAACCTGCAACTGTGGGCGTAGCCATGATTGTTTTTTTGGGGGGCAGGCCTTTTGTTAGGGGGCAGAACCTCAGTTTGCTTTGTATTTTAATTGATTTTTATTGATTGGGGGCTGCTGGCCACCCCCCACGGCTGTGCCCATGCTTACACCCTATTTGATTGGTCCTTTTTCGAAGCATTTTTTCCTTCAGAAAAACGAGATGCAGAGAATTCCCACTATGGGGGGGGGGGGCTGAGTGCTGTGATAAAATTGCCTCCTTCCTCTTTGAAGCAAAATGCAAAATGCAGAGGCAGTCACAAGCTCACAGCTTGCAAACGTTGTTTTTGGAATATGAAGAGTCTGCCATTTGCAGTTTTGCCTTTAAGCCCCAAAATAGAAATTACAGTGTTGGATTTCACATTTTACATGGGATGATTATTGACAGTGGGGAGAAGGGAGAAGACAGCCTCTAGATCACCCCCCCCCCGTAATTCTTTGAAGCGGGGTCTTAAAGCCAGAGATGCTCCAACAAACTAATTACTTGTTTTAAAAGTTCCTGTTTCAAGAGAATCCGAATGTCACAATCTCCACTTCTGCCTTGAAGCACAAAACAGGGTTGGGGGAGGGGTAAAGCAGAGTTGCTATTGCTGCTGCTGTTGTTTGGGGTGGGGGGGCTTTGGCGTTGTCCTGCTAGGGACTTTCCTGGAGGGGAGGCTTGATCAGAGCCAATCACAGGTCCCGACGCTGCCTGGTCATCAGTTGCTGGGCAGGAAACGTGTTGCTCTTGCCAAACCCCTTCGAGTGCAGCACTGGCTGGTCTCTGACTGTGTCCTGGGCTGCTGAAGGGGAGAAGGAGCCTTTGATAGGCAAGAGGGAGGACGGAGGAGGAAGACAGCCTGCAAAGATCAGGCCACCCGCACCCCACTTTCTCCCTCACCCTTTCCCTCTGGATCAGCCCTTCTCCAGCTTCTGACTTTTGGGGATCAGCCCTCCTGCTGTGGAGGCCCCTGTTCACTTGCACCAGTCCAGACTTATCCCAGACTTGAGAAATGCTGCCATACTGAAGGATCACTGCTAAGGGGCCCCTTCTTGCCCACTTGGGGTCTCTTGGCAATGCTAGACTCCGACTCTTACCCCCCCTTACTGGTACCATGTGTTCCTTCAGCTGCTTCCAGATGTGGAAAGTCAGCCCTGCAGCCTTGAGGGGCCTCCTGCTCCTTCTGCCGACTGGGGCCCTGGCCTTCTGCCCCCAAGTCTTGCCCTGGCGGCACTCCTGCCCTGCCCCTCTGCCAAACTCTGCCTTCTGTCTTGCTGCATTAATTGACTCCCCCCCCCCCAATTTGGATCCCCCTGATTTGATATCCAGAAGAAGGTATGAGATTGCACAGCAAGCCGGGCCTTGTCTGTTGACCTCTGCAATGTTCCTCTTCAAGGCTTGGCGCCAGGAAGGACGCCTCTTCCAAACCCCACTCGGTGGTGTCATTTACCTTCTGGAGACTCTTGGAAGGGGGGCGGGGACAGAAAGAGCTGAACAGTTCCTTGCATTAATTTATCTTAATGAGGCACACAAAAATCGGGGCAAGACAGGGAGCCACCAGCAGAGAGTGAATCCTTTTTAAGGTGAGGGTTTTAAGGCGTGTTCCAGGCAACACAGTCAACTCATGATGGAGGTCTGGCCACGCTGACTGGGTCACATCCTGACCTTGTATGTCCTGAAACACACCCCTCTCTAGTGTGTTGTTGCCCCTGGAAGAAGACCTTCATTCATCCACCCTGAATTTGGAGGGGGGTCTCTGCACATTTTCTACCCCTCCCCCTGATCAATCACTCCAGTCTCAGGAAGAGCAGGTGCTTGGATCTGGTGAGGCATTTTAGGACAGGGGGATGGGCTGTTCTGTCCATCTTTTCCCCCAGAGGGGGAATCCACGGGTCCTGTGGGATAATGGTTTGGGGCATCACACAACCCACAGCAGGCATTGAAGACCAGAAGAGTCCTGCCCCAGCATCCTGTTCCCAGCAGGGGACAGACAGGCAGCCCAGGGCAAAGGCAGGGAGGCGCCAGCGCTGGCTCTCGTGATCTCTGATCATCTCCCAGAATGTGGGCCTAGAGACACGAGGAGTCAGTGTAGCCACTCTGGTTGCAGTGCTACCTATTTCCTCAACGGTTCACCTTTTTGCTTTGAAATAATAAATATATCCAGAGCTTATAGGCAAAGAACACAGCACTAGAAACAAATCAACAAACTGTAAGATTTATTCATTGCTTTTGGAAATATGGGCACATGTATGAAAAACAGCAATTGGGCTGCACAGAAGCCATTGGGAAAGTTTTGCGGATGAAGAAGGGATCTTTTCCTCTACATAGACAGATACAACCCTGCTTTATGTGGACGAGAAAGGTGTTTGGGGTCTCTTCACAGCTAAATGTCCCCAACAAGATGGATGAATCCTCTTTGTGGTTAAGGAAACACCTGAGGGGTGTATTCCTGCAGTGCAATGCACAGAACTGAGTAAGGCTCTCCCCAAAAACTGGAGAGGGAGGTGAATGGTTTTAGGTAAGTGGGGTGGAGATATGAATTAGTATGCCTGACGCTCTGTTGGCAGGGGGTCTCCTTGAGCCATGCAGATACAAGGCGAGGCAAAGCAGGAAGCCCCCACAGAAAACTATCCTGACTCAACCATGGAGTTTGGGGGAGCACCTGCAGCCAAACCACAAGCCCCTCTGTCAGAGATGATTTAGGTGAGATTCCTGCAATGCAGGGGGCTGGACTAGATGACCCTTAGGGTCCCTTCCAACTCTACAATTCTACGATTCTAGAAAATGCACAGTTACTAGACAGTCAGAAGCAAAGGCACCAGAGAGTTTCAGAACCTGCATAGAGGGAGCTGTAAATGTTGTACCATGGCAAGACATTAAATGTGAGTAAAACATATACTTTACCAATTTAATTAAACACTCCTAGAGCAATTTCTTTGCTAAGAGGGAAACATAAAAGGGAGAAAAGTACTGTAAGTCTGGCAAAGCATCTTTGGCTATCATAATTGTTCTTGAAAGTTAAACATATTATCTGAAAAGCTTCTAAGGATAATCTGCACACGGAGGGAGCAACTCCTTCCAGCTGATTTGTAGCAGAAGAGACTCTTGGCAAAGGAGATGCGCTGAGAGGGTTTAAGGAAGAGGCTGCCAGGAAAGGAATCCCCCATTATCTGAAAAGGAAGGAGAAGGGAGCTGGTGAGCTGGGAGTATGGAGGCTGAGAACCTTCCAGGCAGGATGAGGCCCACCCCACCCCTTTGCTGTGTATTTTGGCTTCCCTTGCATTTGTCTCTCAGCCCATGAAGGGAAACGGGTTCGACTCACATGAAGCCCCTGCGATTGTTCATCCTCATGGCCTTGAAGAAAAGGACGGTGCCAGCGATGATGCCCAGGATGCCAAAGGCCAAGCCCAGGGCACACAGCACGTTCTCCATCGTCTCTGGGATGGGAGGGGACGCACTGGAAACTGGGATGGAGAGAGAGGGGACAGGGCTAAAGGGGGGGACTCTGTTTCTCTGTGTGTGTTCAGCGGAAGAAAGAACCCAGGAGTCCTGACACTCCACCCCCCACCCCTTAATATACATTTTTAAGTTAAACTGAGAAAAACCACCTCAAGGAACCCCCAAAAGGCAACTGAGCACCTTTTTGTGTCCACGGCTAGCAAGAGCAGAATAAATTGAATCTGGGTTTCTGAGTTCAAGTCCCAGAGAAAAGCCCCAATCCTGCCCGGTGCTTACCCCAGATCTTCTCCATCTTTCCCTCTGGGATGCCCCAGTGCTCCACCTGGCAGACGTAGATGTCTCCCTGCTCAGGGATGAAGGTGTGGTAGAAGAACTTGCGGAAAGTGTTGTCCACGCTGGGGTAGAAACCCGTCTCTGCCAGGTTCTCAGAGACCACCTCGTTGTTCTTCAGCCAGGTGACGTTCAGCACTGGGGGGGAGAACCTGTCCACAAAGCAGATGAGGACGTTGGGTTCCCCCAGTTCCACTGTGTTTTCCGTGTACACATTGGCCACAGGAGCAACTGAGGAAGGAGAGGGAGAAAGAAAGGGGATTAAAACCCGTTTTAAGCAGCCTATAAATGGAAAGCATAGCAATTAACTGTTAGGCTGATCTCCCCCTTTGTTCCCCCCAGTTTATCAAAGAAACAGGCTAAAGGCTGAAAAGTAAGTTTAAAACATATATTTGCTCACAGTCAAGCATTCAGCCTCAGCACCAACAGCATTAAAACAACACAGACAAAATATTTGATTTTACAGCAAAAAACAACTTCAGGCATGTGCCCAAAATAGGAGCAAGTGGGGGCCTGTCTGCTTCCATCATTGGTCAAAGGAAGAGAGTGGAGAAAATACTTTCTCCTTCCTCCCTGGGCAGGGAGAAATAACATCACCCAAATTCCTCTCTCCCAATTACATTTCTATGGTCTCAGTCCCTCTATCACCAGGACAGCTCTGTGGACTTGACCCCTTCGCATGCTAACTAGCAAGAATATGCATTGTTAGATTTGACTGCAAAATCTCCCACACCATGTGCCCTACATTTGCTGCTGTGGGTATTTTTGCACCGGGTGTTCAGGTTTGGGAATGCCTCTGAGCTTGTACAGAGTGCAATGCTGGCCCTCCCATCAGGTTTCCCTTCCCTTTTAGCCTGTCTCCTTCAGCCAAGGACTGGCTCCCTGGAGCAGAGTTTCCTCTGGGGAGGCAGAAAGGGGTCCTGAAGAGTCTTCCGGGTCAGAAGCCAAGAGACCACCCCCTGCCTGCCCCCCAGCTCTCTCCCCTGCCCCCCTCGCGTGTCCTACCGTTCAGGGCACGGGTGCGGTTGCTTCGCTTCATGAGCACCTCCATGTTGTTCTTCATGACGGCGATGTTGGCCAGGGCGCCCTGCACCTCGAAGCTGGCAAAGCGCTGGAAGTCCGGCAGCCTCCAGACGTTCTGCTTCTTCTCCCAGTCCACGTGCAGGATCTCCTGGTTGTCAAACTCCAGCAGGAACTCCCCGGACTTCTTCTCCGAAGGGAAGCTCTCCTGGAAGTAGTTCAGACATATATGGGTGTCCTCCACTGCAGGGGTGGGAGAGAGAGGGGGAGGCTTTAGGACCCTGCAGCAGGATGAGGGAGAACATGCTCCATTGCTATGAATGGGGCCACCACCAGGAAGGTTCTCTAAGTGCTTCATCTGCGCGCGCGCACACACACACACACACACTATTGCTATGAATGGGGCCACCACCAGGAAGGCTCTCTAAGTGCTTCATCTGCGTGCGCGCACACACACACACACACACACACACCCCATTGCTATGAATGGGGCCACCACCAGGAAGGCTCTCTAAGTGCTTCATCTGCTCACACACACATACGCACACACACGTAAGCTTTAGAATCCCCTAATTCTCGAGCCATAACATCCCGAAAATGTGATCCTGGAGTGCACGTGAATGTGGGTAATTTTTCAAGAGACCATTCCATGTCCCCCTATTGCCTAGCTGACCTTGCAGGTTTTTTGTGAAGGTAACATGGAAGTAGCTCTCCACTTTCCTCCTTGCCCCAAAGTGAAACCAGTAATAAATGGATTTCCTCTCTCAACCGTGGATCACCCACAGTCACCCCTTGAGTTGCCTCATGCCACGAATTAAAGCTTTGGGCTTATTTCTAAAAGAGATAAATCTGCTGGACACGCAGACGGAGCCATTGGCCATGCGCCTCTTTCCTTTCCTGAAGCGACTTCCTTCTGGAGTTCACTCACTCAATCAAACTAAATCCGTCTTCTCGGGAGCAAGTGCCTTTGCCAGGCAAGTGGGGCTACGGAGGGGCAGCCGAAGAGAGCGGGTTCTACTCCGAGGTTTTAAGGGACCGCCAGAGTTTCTGGCCCCATTTTCGCTGCTGGGTAGGAGAGAGACGACTCTGTTTTCGGGGGGGCATCAGGGATGTGGGGGGCTGATGCCTTTTGGGGACGACCACTGGGGGCTTCCGGACCAGGCAGGTCTCTGTGGCAGCCAAGAGCACAGAGAGGAATAATAATTCTTGCTTTACTTCCCTTTCCCTCCTTGTAACAGGAAAGGCTGGGGGCACAGACTTCGATCTTTGAAGCTAGGTGTGTGTGTAGGGGGGGGGGGAATGCTGTTTGCACCTTTCCCCTCTCTCATTTAAAAAACCTAGACCACCTTATTTGAGGGACTAAATCCTTCTTGCTCGTCACCCCCCCCCCATTCCACGCACCTCCCAGCACTCTTTCGTGGGGGTGGGGGAACGTCCACTTTCCTTCCTCCCCCCATCTCTCCGTATTCCCGGGTGCAGCTTCTGCACTTGTCAGGGGGAGGGGGCTTCTCCTCCCTGTAGCCCTCCAGCTTTGCCCACAAGCAACGCCCAGGGGCGCAATCTTTCTCCCCCAATCCCCCCACCCGGCTTCTTTGAGGGGACCCCTAACCCACCTCCAGGGACCCCTCCCCAGACATCTCCCCCTCCCTCCTGCGCCCCCTGACCTTTCAGGGCTCCGGCCCCCCTTGGCGGGGCGAGGAGGAGGGTCGCCCAGAGGCAGCAGAGGGCTCTTCCTCCTCTGGGCTCCATCTCTGCAGCTCTTCCTGGGCCGAGGCGGGCGAGGCGCTCCGAGGGGCGACCACCAAAAGGGGTGATTCAAGCCCAAGTGTCCCTTGCCCCTTCCTCCTGGATGCTCGCCCTCCAAGTGGCTGTGGGGCGGGGGCGGCCAGCGGGTGACTTTAGCAAAGCAGAAAAGTCCCTGCCAGCTCGGCCAATGAAAAAGCGCCCTGGCGATGACCAGCCTGTCTCCAGGTAAACCATCCCCAGGCAGGAGCCTCAGCCGGAGATGGAGCGAAAAAAGCAGGAAAGGGGGAGCTAATGGGAGGGGGCGCTTGATCTCCCCAAGAGGGGCGGGGTCTCCTCCAGGGAAGGGGCTGCGGGGGCTCCTCTCTGTCTCCCCCCTGGGTGTTTCTTCACGGGGCTCCTCAGACACCAGCGCCAGGGATGTTTCTTGCAAAGGGGGGCTGGGGGCTGGAGGGGGCTTTTATTGGGGGGAGGGGTCTTCTTATTGGGGGGCTGTCAGGTCTCCCCGGGATGCAGGCTCGGGGACGAAGGGGGGAGCCCCCTCCCTCAACAGAGAGTTATCCCCCCCCTGAAATCAAAGGGGGGGGCTTTCTGGTTTCCCCTGGGGGGACATGGCCCTTATGAGCCCGTGATGACAAGCAGTTATTTTCCTTCCTCTTTCCGGATACATGAAGGAACGAAGTTTAGCGGCTTAAAACGCAGCAGAAGAAAAGCGCATCTCGCTGTTTTGAAGCCTGAGTCTGAAATATCCTTTTTTGCTGCCTTAGTAAACTTTTGAATGGAACTGACAGATTCTTGTTAAGTTTTATAGATTCTTGTTAAGTTTTTTTCCGGGCGGCTTCTGGGAAGATATTTATTCACCCGCGACGCAGCAACAATGGAGACCTCAGAAGCGGCTGAGAAGGCGAAGAGGAACTTGCAGATCGAGCGAGAGCAGAGAGAGCCCTTGATAATGCTCTTTCCAGGAGTTCCCTGCCTGGCGACCGATGACGCTGCCTGGGCTGGGAGGCGGATTGGACGCTCGCGGGGCGGGGAGGTGGAGTGGGCGGGGCTTGGGCAGGAGTTTCCCCCGGAGCTGAGCGGAGAAAGTCCCATTGGGGAGTCTTCAGGGGGCGAAGAAGAGAGAAGGATGGGGGGCTCCGGCGCTGCGACTTTGGCCTTTGGGGGGCTCCTGCTGGGGATGCTGGTGGTCTCCGCTTCGGAGGGGCTGGGCGTGGAGGCGCCTCCAGGTGAGCCAAGAGTCTGCAATGGGGGGAGAAGGAAGAGGAAACTCCGCTTAGCGGGACTCCCATCGGTGGGGCTCCTCTGAAGATCCCTCCTGGATGGTCTTCCATGGTCTTAGCAGGGAGTCCCTAAGTGACTGTGGAGGCCAATTCTGGATCCCCACGTCCTTCCCCAGTGGGGACATAGGTTTCTGAGCAGGAGTTGATCTCCCTTTCGTCCTGAGTTCCAGCGTCTTCAAAGCCCATGACACCTTTGGTAGAGACTGTTCTCCAGTTAGAGCGCTGGCAGACCAGTGTTTGTTGCCGATGTTTATACTACATATTTAAAGATTTGCCTTGAGACAGTCTTTAAATCTCTTTTGTTGACCCCCAGCATTAAGCTTTCCGCTTTTAAGTTTGGAATGGAGTAGTTGCTTTGGAAGAGGATAATTAGGCATCCAAACAACACGACCAGTCCAACGAAGTTGATGTTGAAGAATCATTGCTTCAACGCTGATGATCTTTGCTTTTGAGGGTGGGGGGCAAAGGGGCAGGGTGGAAATGGGAAATACTCTCCCCACTGAAAAAGAGCAGCTCAGGCTTCTGGGATTGGGAAAGAGAACGCATTTATTTATTGCTATTAATTATATCCCACTTTTCTGGAATAAAATCCTACCATAGCAGCTTACAAATAACATTCAGCTGAATTTTAATAAAACCACAATATTGACACATTAAATAGTCTTCCTGCAGGAGAGCTGATGGCAGGCAGCCCTAGGGGATTTTGGGGTGGGGAGGGAGCACAGCTGAATGAGTGCTTCTTCACCGGCTTCTCAAAAACTTCCTCCTCATTATTACAGTGGTACCTCTGGTTAAGAACTTAATTCGTTCTGGAGGTCCATTCTTACCCTGAAACTGTTCTTAACCTGAGGTACCATTTTAGCTAATGGGGCCTCCCGCTGCCACCGCGCCGCCGGAGCACGGTTTCTGTTCTCATCCTGAAGCAAAGTTCTTAACCCAAGGTACTATTTCTGGGTTAGCAGAGTCTGTAACCTGAAGCGTCTGTAACCCAAGGTACCACTGTAGTCCATTTCTCCCATCATTTCCAAGAGATCTCATAACCAATTATTAACTCTATAAATGACTCCACGTAACACATAAATATACCTTTCATCTGCTCAGTCTCAAAAGTACTTGGACCATCAGCTTTGGTGAGGAATGTTGAGCCTGCTCCCTTCCAAGGCCTTTCCCAACTTGCCTGGGGGGCAGAGCCTAGAGGGTGGGGTTGGATTCATTGGAACAAACTCTTGGGGAAGTGCTGGGGGGGGGTTGCTTCCCTGTTCCAAGTGTCCAATGTGTTTTAAAATGTTCTTAAGCAGTCTGTGGCATTTTAAGTTTTTTTCTTTTCTCCCCTTTTGCTTTGTTGGGGATGGGATGGACATCTGGGTGGGAATTAATTTTAGTATAATTGTTGTTGCTGTTTTTGTTTTTTATTGTTTTATTAGCTGTTGTATAGTTTGCATTTTCTTTTAAGGGGTGGGGTCAGGGTTGCCTGGGAGTGAGCCTCAGCCAACAGAATGGCTGGGGCAGGTTCCACGGGGTGGGGGGTGGGTGCACTGGAACAATCAATCTCAGTGATCATGGGCAGGAGGAGTTGTTACGCTAAGACCAGACCATGTCATTACCGAGGAAGCAGATTTAGTCACTTTTTGAGAACTATCTCTGCCTCCGGGTCTGGTCTTGACCGGAAGGATACTGGAATCAGCAAGGGAGACCCATATGACCTAAAGGTCTGCTGTGCAATGCCAGGTCAATGATTCATAAGACCACCGCCATCCATGTGGATGGAGGACTTGACCTGGCATGTGCAACAGAGACTTGGTTGGATGAAGCAGGTGGGCCTGTCCTTGCCGCTGCTTGTCTACCAGGTTTCTCTTACTCACAGCAACCCAGGTCATGTGGGCGGGGAGGGGGATTGCAGTGATTTTTAGGAAGTCATTAGTCTGCACCAGGCATCCTATTGGGAATACCCTCCCCGCTGCACCAAGGATTCCCTGCCTGAGCTGCTTCAGGTCATGGTGGATGTTCTCCTGGAGACACCCAGTTTGGTTGTCCTAGGGGAATTTTAACATCCACGCCAACACAACCTTACAAGGGGCCGCTCTGGACTTTGTGGAAAACATGGCCTCCATGGGGCTGTCCCTGAATAAGTCTGGCCTAACTCATGGTCACGGACACGCCTTAGACCTGGTGTTTGATGTTAGGATATTTCCGTTCCACCTTAAGAAGGCAGCAGGTTTTTGTGTCACAGCCTGTATATTTCCTGTTCACAGGATGTTTCCTGTTTTTGTATATAGCTTTTGTTTCCTCTCTCTCTGTGCCTGGACATCGAAGCAGGCAGTCATGTTTTTTTTCTTTGTTCTGACCAACGCTGAATAAAGTTGTAAATAATGCTCTCCTGGGTGCATCTTTCGCTGTGCGAACTCTGCTGAAAGAGCGTGCACCAGCCTTGGAATGTGGCATGTTATTTCTGAGGCTCGTGTCACTAATTGACTGATATTGCATTTCTACGGGAGATCGATGGATCGTCTGGAGATGGCGTGGGGGCATGATGGCCTTTGTCTCCCTGGAAGTATCCCAACATTTACCTCTATGGATGTGGGTGATCTGATACTAAGTAAAAGCAAAACTAAAGAAGTGCCATGATCAGATCACTTCCTAGTGCAACTGGACTTCTCCGCGACCCTTCCCCTCTGCAGGGAGGTGGGACCAATTCAGATTTTCCGCCCCCATCACTTAATGGATCCAAATGGCTTCCAGAGAGTGGTAGGGGATGTTTTATACCATGTTGATGGCCTTTCAGGTGACCTGCCATATGCAGAGTTAACCAGGGCTATTGACTGTCTGGCTCCGAAGCGCCTTCTCCAATTGCATGGAGCCCAGACAGCCCCATGGTTTTCACCAGAGCTGAGGACGATGAAACAATCGCTTAGAAGGCTAGAGCGCCAGTGGCTGAAAACTCATTTTGAATCGGACCAGACACAGGTTAGAGCTCAACGTTGAGCTAATCAAGTGGCGATAGTGACGGCGAAGCGGACTTTCTTCACCGCCTCTGTTGCATCTGCAGAAAATAGTAGCAGGAGACTATTTCAGGTGGTTTGCAATTTCATGGAACCACCTTTGCCATCAGGGCCTGGTAAAGACCCCAAGATCTCCTGCAATGATTTTGCAAAGTTTTTTTGCAGATAAAGTCGCTCAGATTTGGAAGGAGGTAGACTCCACCGTGGGAGCAGAGCCAGGGAGGGAGAGTGCTAGAGTCCTGTCTAGTTGAGTTGCATGGAATCAATTCCCATCTGTTACCTCTGAGGATGTGGACAGGCTGCTTGGACAAGTGAAGCCAACCACCTGTCTCCTTGATTCTTGCCCATCCTGGCTAATACAAGTGAGCTTGGAAGGGCTGGCCGATGGGCTCTATGGGGTGATGAATGCTTCCCTCTGCGAGGGAGCCTTCCCAGACCCGCTGAAAGAGGTGGTCATTAAACTGCTTCTTAAAAAAACATCTTTTGACCTGGCCAATATGGCCAACTATCGTCCAGTCTCAAATCTTCCCTTCTTGGGCAAGGTGATTGAGCAGGTGGTTGCTGAACAACTCCAAGCACGCCTGGAGGATGCGGACCATTTGGATCCCTTCCAGTGGGGATTCAGGCCTCATCATGGGAATGAAACTGCCTTGGTTGCACTGGTCGATGATCTCCGGCAGGCTAGGGACAAAGGTGAGAGCTGTTTCCTAGTTCTGTTGGATCTCTCAGCGGCTTTTGATACCATCGACCGTTTAGAGGGGCTGGGAGATGGGGGCACTGTGGTTCCGCTCCTTCCTCCTGGGCTGTGTCCATAATGTGGAGTTGGGAAATGAGTGTCTGGACCCTTGGCTCTCACTTGTGGGGTGCCTCAGGGTTCCATCCTCTCCCCCATGCTTTTCAACATCTATATGAGCTGCTGGGAGAGATCATCAGGGGGTTTGGGCTGGGTGTTCATCAGTATGCAGGTGACACCCAGCTCTACCTCTCTTTCAAATCGGAACCAGTGAAGGCAGTGAATGTCCTATGTGAGTGCCTGGAGGCGGTTGGAGGATGGATGGTTGAATCCAAACAAGACAAAAGTACTGTTCTTGGGGGACATTGGGTGGGCAGGTGTAGGGGACTCCCTGGTCCTAAATGGGGCAACTGTGGCCTGATCCATCTTTTAGATTTAGGGGAGCTAGTCTTAAACTTTTGCTGGGGGAGACCTAGGTTTTTTTCCGGGGGGGGGGATTTATTTGTCCTGTCTTCACGCTTTTTATGATGGAGGACCGCTATAGTCACCCCCAACAACACATTCTCAAGATGGAGGGTGAGGGAACATCTGCAGTCGCCTGCGGTTCCTGCGCAATGTTTGCCATCTTGCCAAAGGTTGCAGGCAGCTTTACCTGCAGCAATTGCATGTTGATTGCCCTCTTAGAAGACAAAGTCCAGCAACTGGAGGAACGTGTAGCTACACTCCAAAGAATTAGAGAGCTGGAGCTCTTCTTGGAAGCAACAGAGCACACCGTCTCCACCAAGGAGGAGACAGGGGACTCCCCTGAGAAGGAGGCTAGTTCACCAACACAGGAGCCAGATATATGGAGAAACGTGACTCAAAGAGGTAGGAGGCCCAAGGTTCGCTCTGATTGTTTAGAAATACACAATTGCTTTGAGGTCTTCTTCCCTAGCATGGAAGACGAAGAGCAGACTCCATTTGAGGATCTCTCCCTTATTACAGTCGATCAGGTATATGAAGACGAGCAGCAAAGTCAGTCCTCAGGGAATGTGCAGGCGACCTTGGAACAGACAGCTCACAGAAGAACTCCGACCAGACCTAAGAGGAGGCGTGTAGTGGTGATAGGGGATTCCCTACTGAGGGGAACAGAAGCAGTGATGTGTGGGCCTGACAAGATGTCTCAGGAAGTGTGCTGTCTCCCCGGGGCTAAGATCCAAGATGTAACTGAACGACTGCAAAGAATCATAAAACCCACTGACAAATACCCCTTCCTCTTGGTTCATGTGGGAACCAATGACACTGCAAGCAATAGCCTCCAGAAGATCAAAAGAGACTACGAGGCTCTGGGCAGGAAATTGAAGCAATTAAATGCACAAATTGTCATTTCATCTGTCCTCCCAGTTGGACAACGTGGCCCAGGGAGAGAGGGAAAAATAGTGGAAGTGAACAACTGGCTTCGCAAATGGTGTAAACAGGAACAGTTTGGATTCTTAGATCATGGACTGCAGTTTCTTGAAGATGGACTTCTGGCAAGCGATGGGCTGCACCTCACAACGGTTGGGAGGAATGTTTTTGCAAAAAATCTCAGAAACCTCATCAGGAGGGCTTTAAACTGACTAATGTGGGGGAGGGAGACAGTGCTCCTGAAGGTAGGAGTCTATCAATTGATGAAGATGATCATCCAAATGTCATAGACCGAATGGAGCAAACAGCACGCAGATCTAGTGGTGGGAGGAAAAAATCCTTAAATAAGAGACACGCGGGAATGATTAATGGACTTCAGTGTCTGTACACTAATGCACAAAGCATGGGAAATAAACAAGATGAGCTTGAGCTCTTGGTACAGCAAACTAAATATGACATAACAGGCATCACTGAAACTTGGTGGGATAAGTCCCACGATTGGAATGTAATAATGGAGGGATACGATCTATTTCAGAGAAACAGACCAGACAAGAAAGGAGGTGGAGTGGTGTTATATGTCAGGGATGTGTATACCTGTGAAGAGATCCAAGATTTAGAAACTCAAAGCCAAAGTGAGAGCATTTGGGTCAAAATTAAGGGAGAGAAGAATAACAGTGACCTCATTGTGGGAGTTTACTATAGATCCCCAAGCCAAACGGAGGACATAGATGATGCCTTCCTGGAACAGATGGCCAAGCATGCAAAAGGAAGGGAGATAGTAGTAATGGGGGACTTCAATTACCTGGATATTTGTTGGATGTCAAACTCAGCCAAGAGCATAAGGTCAAACAGATTCCTCACTGGCCTTGCAGACAACTTCATTGTCCAGAAAGTGGGAGAAGCAACAAGAGGAACAGCCATTTTAGATCTGGTCCTAACCAATGTTGATGACCTGGTTAGTGGGGTAGAAGTGGAAGGATCATTAGGCGCGAGTGATCATGCTCTTCTGAAGTTTACTATACAGCGGAAAGGAGCAGCCAAGCATACTAGGACTCAATTTCTTGACTTTAAGAAAGCCGACTTCATAAAACTTAGGGAAGTGCTGGGTGAGATCCCATGGACAGTAATACTAAAAGGAAAGGGAGTTCATGATGGCTGGGAGTTTCTTAAGAGGGAGATAGTAAAAGCACAACTTCAGGCAATACCAATGAGACGGAAACATGGAAGGTGCCTAAAGATTTAATTTTAACTGAGTTAAGATTAAAAAAGGATGTGTACAAAAAATGGAAAAGGGGGGAAACCACCAAAGAGGAATTCAAACAAATAGCCAGCACGTGTAGACACAAAGTCAGAAAAGCTAAAGCACAGAATGAACTCAGGCTTGCTAGAGAGGTTAAAAGCAACAAAAAAGGCGTTTATGGGTATGTTTGTAGCAAAAGGAAGAACAAAGAAACAGTGGGGTCACTCAGAGGAGAAGATGGTGAAATGCAAACAGGGGACACAGAAAGGGCTGAACTCCTGAATGCCTTCTTTGCCTCAGTCTTCTCCGATAAAGAAAACAATGCCCGACCTGAAGAATTTGGAGCAAATGATTCAGCAGAGGAAACAGCCCAGAATAACTAAGGAGATAGTACAAGAATACTTGGCTAGTTTAGATGTATTCAAGTCTCCAGGGACAGATGAACTGCATCCAAGAGTATTAAAAGAACTGGCAGATGTGATCTCAGAACCACTGGCAGTCATCTTTGAGAATTCCTGGAGAACAGGCGAAGTCCCGGCAGACTGGAGGAGGGCAAATGTTATCCCTATTTTCAAAAAGGGGGAAAGAGAGGACCCAAATAATTACCGCCCAGTCAGTCTGACATCAATACCAGGGAAGATTCTGGAGCAGATCATTAAGCAAACAGTCTGTGAGCACCTAGAAAGGAATGCTGTGATCACCAATAGTCAGCATGGATTTCTGAAAAATAAGTCATGTCAGACTAACCTGATCTCGTTTTTTGACAGAATTACAAGCCTGGTAGATGAAGGGAACGCAGTGGATGTAGCCTACCTGGATTTCAGCAAGGCATTTGACAAGGTGCCCCATGATATTCTTGTAAAGAAGCTGGTAGAATGCGGTCTTGACTATGCTACCACTCAGTGGATTTGTAACTGGCTGACTGACCGAACCCAAATGGTGCTCATCAATGGTTCCTCTTCATCCTGGAGAAGAGTGACTAGTGGGGTGCCACAGGGTTCTGTCTTGGGCCCGGTCTTATTCAACATCTTTATCAACGACTTGGATCATGGACTCAAGGGCATCCTGATCAAATTTGCAGATGACACCAAACTGGGAGGGGTGGCTAACACCCCAGAGGACAGGATCACACTTCAAAACGACCTTGACAGATTAGAGAACTGGGCCAAAACAAACAAGATGAATTTTAACAGGGAGAAATGTAAAGTATTGCACTTGGGCAAAAAAAATGAGAGGCACAAATACAAGATGGGTGACACCTGGCTTGAGAGCAGTACATGTGAAAAGGATCTAGGAGTCTTGGTTGACCACAAACTTGACATGAGCCCACAGTATGACGCGGCAGCTAAAAAAGCCAATGCAATTCTGGGCTGCATCAATAGGAGTATAGCATCTAGATCAAGGGAAGTAATAGTGCCACTGTATTCTGCTCTGGTCAGACCTCATCTGGAGTACTGTGTCCAGTTCTGGGCACCACAGTTCAAGAAGGACACTGACAAACTGGAACGTGTCCAGAGGAGGGCAACCAAAATGGTCAAAGGACTGGAAACGATGCCTTATGAGGAATGGCTAAGGGAGCTGGGCATTTTTAGCCTGGAGAAGAGGAGGTTAAGGGGTGATATGGTAGCCATGTTCAAATATATAAAAGGATGTCACATAGAGGAGGGAGAAAGGTTGTTTTCTGCTGCTCCAGAGAAGCGGACACGGAGCAATGGATCCAAACTACAAGAAAGAAGATTCCACCTAAACATTAGGAAGAACTTCGTGACAGTAAGAGCTGTTCGACAGTGGTGTGGTGGTGTGTCTCCTTCTTTGGAGGTCTTTAAGCAGAGGCTTGACAACCATATGTCAGGAGTGCTCTGATGGTGTTTCCTGCTTGGCAGGTGGTTGGACTCGATGGCCCTTGTGGTCTCTTCCAACTCTATGATTCTATGATTCTATTGTAGGTGCACAGCCTGGGAGTCATTTTGGACTCACAGCTGTCCATGGAGGTGCAGGTCAATTCTGTATCCAGGGCAGCTGTCTACCAGCTCCATCTGGTATGCAGGCTGAGACCCTACCTGCCCGGAGACTGTCTCACTAGAGTGGTGCATGCTCTAGTTATCTCCTGCTTGGACTACTGCAACGTGCTCTACGTGGGGCTACCTTTGAAGGTGACTTGGAAACTACAACGAATCCAGAATGCGGCAGCCAGACTGGTGACTGGGAGCGGCCACTGAGACCACATAACACCGGTCTTGAAAGACCTACATTGGCTCCCAGTACATTTCTGAGCACAATTCTGAGCACAATTCAAAGTGTTGGTGTTGACCTTTAAAGCCCTAAACAGCCTCGGCCCAGTATACCTGAAGGAGCGTCTCCACCTCCATCCCTCTGCCCAGACACTGAGGTCCAGCTCCGAGGGCCTTCTGGTGGTTCCCTCACTGTGAGAAGTCAAACTACAGGGAACCAGGCAGAGGGCATTTTTGGTAGTGGCACCCGCCCTGTGGAACACGCTCCCATCAGATGTCAAAGAGAAAACAACTATCTGACATTTTAATCTTTATTGGAAGCCGCCCAGAGTGCCTGGGGAAACCCAGCCAAATAGGCGGGGTATAAATAACAAATTATTATAATCTTATTATTAAAAGTAAAAAACCCAGGCATGGGCGTAGCCAGGATTTTTTTGGGGGGTAGGCCTTTTGTTGGGGGGGGGGTAAAACCTCAGTTTGCTATGTATTTTTATTGATGTTTATTGATTTTGGGGGGCAGCTGCCCCTCCCTGCCCCCCTTGGGTTACACACTTGAAACCAGCAGCAAAACTGGCGGAAATGCCTCCCTGCTTAGGGGAACCTCAACTCCCCCCTCCTTTCGGCAGGTCCCCTCTCCCAATCCCCGCCCACCCTGCCTTGGGGTCCTCTGGGTGCTGAAATGGGCTCCTGCATAGACAGGCGTCGCATCCTGCACTCTGGCAAGGAAAGCGAAAGTGAAACTGGGTCTCCCTCAGTGGGAGGGTCTTGTGGGGGAGGGGGCAGCGAAGTCCCGTTCAGAGCAGAATTTCCCACTGAAATATACTCGGAGTCGAGTGTGAATTTCATGCTCTCTATTCAGCTAATAGTAGCGAGGAATGGGAGTTCCCCCAAAATGTCTGCTTTATATACATTATTTACACAATGGGCCCCACGTGATTGGCTAATTCCTGGATTCTCCTGTAGGCCAATCAGGTTGTGGATTCACTTCCACCTGGAACTGGATTGGGTGGCTCCTGCGGACCAATCAGATTGCTGCATACTGGATCCTATTGTTCTAGGACCAATCAAACTGCTGCATTCTGAATCTTATTGTTCTAAGACCAATCAGACTGCTGGATTTTGGATCCTATTCAACTCAGTACATAACACCCACTCTCCTCAGCCCTCACCCTTTTCCTGATCTCTCTCCCACCCCCAGCATTTCCTCCTTCAGCTGTGGGGTGAGAAAATGGGGAAAGGGGGTTTACGTTGTTACAGTAAAATCTAGGTGCGAGGCTGCTCTGCTCTGAGTCCGCGGGTCCCTGCAGAACAAAGGAGCACAGCCGGAGCTTATTTCTGGGCTTGGGGTTTATGTGTGGTGCTTGTGCAACAGTGAGGGGACGGAGGGGGGGTTCTTGTAGGGCCGGGTGCCCTTGAGGTCATCGCCTCGAACCCTCTGAAGGTTGCTGGGAAGGGGTGGACAAACATGCCCCCCCTATCAACGTTTTTGTGATTTTTAAAATGGAGTTAAGCATGGGCGTAGCCAGCAGAGCTGCCCCCCCATAAAGTATATAAATAAAGCAGATAACTCGGTTCTCTCCCCCCCCCTAAATCCTGGCTATGCCCATGGGGTCTGGGGCCTCCCCCCCCCACGGCCTTACAGCCGCTCTCTCCCTTTCCTGCTCCTCCCTCCCCCCTGCTCAGCCTCCCATGAGACACGAGAGAGAGAATATGTCTCTGCCGCCCGCACCCAGAAATTCTCGCTCCTGCCTCCAGCTGACCCTCCTTGATACCCCCAATTTCCTCCCCCCCTCCCCCCCCAGAGCATTTCCTGTTCCAGCAGAAGGCCGAGTGCCACTTCTCCAACGGGACGCAGCGGGTCCGCTACCTAGATAGGTACTTCTTCGGCCGGCAGGAGCTCTCCTACTTCGACAGCGACCGAGGGAAGTTCGTGGCTGTGGCTGAACTGGGGGAGCCCATAGTCAAGGCATGGAACCAGGACAAGGACTTCCTGCGCATCAAGAAGGCCGAGGTGGATTCCTTCTGCCGGCACAACTACGAGCTCACCGAGCCCTTCGCCCAGGCCCGGCGCGGTGAGTCCGGAATCGGGGGGGTGGGGGGGGCGTCATGGGAAACGGATCCCCTGGAAGAACCCAAAATGGGGGGGGCGGGTGTACACGTGACTTTCTCCCCTCCCGGCCCCTGTCGCTGCTGCCCCTCCCCGGCCCCCCACCCTCCCGCTTTTCAGAGAGGAAAAGGGGCCTTTCCTGGCGCCTCACTCCAAAGGCAGAGGCAGGAGGAGTTTCTGAGGTCGCTGGAAGCATCATAAACTATTTCGTGTATTGAAATGTGGAGGGTGTTTGTCTTAGTTTATTTATTATTATTTACATTTGGATCCCACCCTATACCCATAGGTCTCAGGGCAGTTTGTAACACAAAATTGCAGTATTATTATTAATAACCATAACCATAATCATAATAAATAATATTTATAAATATTTATAAATATAAATAAGATTTCCCAAGCCACTCTGGGCAGCACCCAACAGAATTAAAAGCGCAATAGAACAACAAACATTAAAAACTTCCCTAAACTTCATTTACTGTACATTCATTCCCACCGTCCCCCCCCCCCAGGAGCTCAAGATGGTGTTCTGTCTATGCTTCTCCCTCTCCTCATTCCATCCTCACAACACCCCTGTAAGGGAGGCTGTGCTGAGGGGCAGGGGCTGCCCAGGGAGGCCCAGAGAGCTTCAAGGCCCAGTTTGGGAATAACTGAGTAGACCATTGTAATGTACTGTAAGTTAAGAATGCTGTATAGTGAATTCTGAATAGCATCGTGTTTTTTCTTGTTTTGTTGTTGTTTAGTCGTTTAGTCGTGTCTGACTCTTCTGACCCCATGGACCAGAGCACGCCAGGCACTCCCGTCTTCCACTGCCTCCCGCAGTTTGGTCAGACTCATCCTGGTAGTTTTGAGAACACTGTCCAACCATCTTGTCCTCTGTCATCCCCTTCTCCTTGTGCCCTCCATCTTTCCCAACATCAGGGTCTTTTCCAGGGAGTCTTCTCTTCTCATGAGGTGGCCAAAGTCTTGGAGCCTCAGCTTCACGATCTGTCCTTCCAGTGAGGACTCAGGGCTGATTTCCTTAAGAATGGATAGGTTTGGTCTTCTTGCAGTCCATGGGACTCTTAAGTTTCCTCCAGCACCAGAATTCAAATAATCAATTCTTCAGCCATCAGCCTTCTTATGGTCCAGCTCTCACTTCCATACATCACTACTGGGAATACCATAGCTTTTACTATACGGACCGTTTTTTTGATGTTGAGCTTCAGACCATATTTTGTGCTCTCCTCTTTCACCCTCATTAAAAGGTTCTTTAATTCCTCCTCACTTTCTGCCATCAAGGTTGTGTCATCTGCATATCTGAGGCTGTTGATATTTCTTCTGGAAATCTTAATTCCAGCTTGGGATTCATCCAGCCCAGCCTTTCGCATGATGATTTCTGCATATAAGTTAAATAACCAGGGAGACAATATACAGCCTTGTCGTACTCCTTTCCCAATTTTGAATCAATCAGTTGTTCCGTATCCAGTTCTAACTGTAGCTTCTTGTCCCACATGGAGATTTTTCAGGAGACAGATGAGGTGATCAGGCACTCACATTTCTTTAAGAATTTGCCATAGTTTGCTGTGGTTGACACAGTCAAAGGCTTTCACATTGTCAATGAAGCAGAAGTAGATGTTTTTCTGGAACTCTCTAGCTTTCTCCATAATCCAGCGCATGTTTGCAATTTGGTCTCTGGTTCCTCTACCCCTTCGAAATCCCACTTGCACTTCGGGGAATTCTTGGTCCACATACTGCTTAAGCCTGCCTTGTAGAATTTTAAGCATAACCTTGCTAGCGTGTGAAATGAGTGCAATTGTGCGGTAGTTGGAGCATTCTTTGGCACTGCCCTTCTTTGGGATTGGGATGTAGACTGATCTTCTCCAATCCTCTGGCCACTTCTGAGTTTTCCAAACTTGCTGACATATTGAGTGTAGCACCTTAACAGCATCATCTTTTAAAATTTTAAATAGTTCAACTGGAATACCATCACTTTCACTGGTTATTAGCAGTGCTTTCTAAGGCCCATTTGACTTCACTCTCCAGGATATCTGGCTCAAGGTCAGCAACCACACTACCTGGGGTATACGAGACATCCATATCTTTCTGGTATAATTCCTCTGTGTATTCTTGCCACCTCTTGATGTCTTCTGCTTCTGTTAGGTCCTTTCCACTTTTGTCCTTTATTATGGTAATCTTTGTACAAAAAGTTCCTTTCATATCTCCAATTTTCTTGAACAGATCTCTGGTTTTTCCCATTCTACTGTTTGCCTCTATTTCTTTGCATAGCTCGTTTAAGAAGGCCCTCTTGTCTCTCCTTGCTATTTTTTGGAAATTTGCATTCAATTTCCTGTATCTTTCACTATCTCCCTCGCATTTTGCTTGCCTTCTCTCCCCCGCTCTTTGTAAGGCCTCGTTGGACAACCACTTTGCTTTCTTGCATTTCCTTTTCATTGGGATGGTTTTCGTTGCTGCCTCCTGTATAATGTTACGAGCCTCCATCCATAGTTCTTCAGGCACTCTGTCCACCAAATCTAAATCCTTAAACCTGTTCCTCACTTCCACTGTGTATTCATAAGGGATTTGACTTAGATTGTATCTTACCGGCCCAGTGGTTTTTCCTACTTTCTTCAGTTTAAGCTTGAATTTTGCTATAAGAAGCTGATGATCTGAGCCACAGTCAGCTCCAGGTCTTGTTTTTGCTGACTGTATAGAGCTTCTCCATCTTTGGCTGCAGAGAATATAATCAATCTGATTTCGATGCTGCCCATCTGGTGATGTCCATGTGTAGAGTCGTCTTTTGTGTTGTTGGAAAAGCGTGTTTGTGATGACCAGCTTGTTCTCTTGACAGAATTCTATTAGCCTTTGCCCTGCTTCGTTTTGAACTCCGAGGCCAAACTTGCCAGTTGTTCCTTTCATCTCTTGACTCCCTATGTTAGCATTCCAATCCCCTATAATGAGAAGAACATCCTTCTTTGGTGTCATTTCAATAAGGTGTTGTAAGTCTTCATAGAATTGGTCAATTTCAGTTTCTTCAGCACCAGTGGTTGGTGCATAAACTTGGACTACTGTGATTTTAAAAGGTCTGCCTTGGATTCGTATCAAGATCATTCTATCATTTTTGAGATTGCACCCCAGTACAGCGTTCGCCACTCTTTTGTTGACTATGAGGGCCACTCCATGTCTTTTACAGGATTCTTGCCTGCAGTAGTAGATATGATGGTCAGCCAAACTGAATTCGCCCATTCCCGTCCACTTTAGTTCAACAATGCCCAGGATGTCAATATTTATTCTTGCCATCTCATTTTTGACCACATCCAGCTTACCAAGGTTCATAGTTCTTACATTCCAGGTTCCTATGCAATATTTTTCTTTACAGCATTGGACTTTCCTTTCGATTCTAGGCATATCCGCAACTGAGCGACCTTTCAGCTTTGGCCCAGCCGCTTCATCAGCTCTGAATCTACTTGTCCTTGTCCTCCGCTCTTCCTCAGTAGCATGTTGGACGCCTTCCGACCTGAGGGGCTCATCTTCCAGCGTCATAACTTTTATATGCCTGTTGTCTTTGTCCATGGAGTTTTCTTGGCAGGGATACTGGAGTAGCTTGCCGGTTCCTCCTCCAGGTGGATCACGTTTAGTCAAAACTCTCCACTATGACCTGTCCATCCTTGGTGGCCCTGCACGGCATAGCTTCTCTGAGTTATTCAAGCCCCTTTGCCACGACAAGGAGAGAACCTTGTTTGGTAGGAAACAAAGGAAGGACAAACTCCTGAGATTCCCAGAACTAAGAAATGAGACAGAAGGATGGAAAGTGTCCTAGGAAAGGGAGGGGCATCCCAAGGACCCCCAGGGAGTAGCAGTTCCCTGTTTGTGGAATGCCCAGCATGACCGCTGAGGAAACTGGGCTGACTTTGAGCAGGGGGGGCAGGTCAGAAATCCCACTGGTGAGAGTGGGAGGTTGGGGGCTGGGAACATAGGATTGACTGACTGCCCCAAGGCTGAAACTAGGCTTTCTGTCACCTGAGGCAAAGACCCAGTTTTTACACACCCACACACACACCCCACACAGCTTGACACATTTGTTCATAAAGGGCATAAAAAGTAGTTTGAAATAGGCTGGAGAAGAGATAGTCTCTCCAAATGGTAAAATTATCTGTGTGTGTATCTGGCTTTCACTCAATCTTAAGTAGATCTCATCAGAGTGTAGTAGAAATATCATGACTGTATGTAATAGAAATAAAAATAAAATAATGGAAACTGTGATAATGATCAGGCACATACCAGAGAGTAAGTCCTATTGAACTGAGTGGGACTTACTTCTGAGTAAAAATGCCAGAGATTGTAGTATAAGACTGCAGAAGCTTTACACAGTTACCTAGGAGTAAGCTCCATAGAATTCAGTGGGACTTCTGAGTAGTAAAGACTTGCAGTTTAAGGCTCTAAAAAATAAAATAAAAGAATAAATACTCCACAAGATTCCTTCAAAAACTGCTGGCTGCTGAACCATTGCAATTAAAGAATTTAAAATGGATTGGCTACATTTTCCTCCCAAATTACAGGAAGGGATAAATACAAAGAGCTTCGTATGTCAGCATCACATTTCTTTCATTGCAGGAATTTTATTTTTAGTATAAAGAAGACTCAGTTTTTGTAGCTGTTTGTAGGCAGCCGTGCCCTCTCTATGTGTTCACATGGTTGTAAACATGTATGTTGTCCTCTTGATTCAAACACACAAAGAGAGAGAGAACACACAAGCACCACTTTTGATTTAATTTATGTTGAGGAAAGCAAGAGAGAGAGAGAGAGAAAGAGAAAGAAAGAAAGAAAGAAAGAAAGAAAGAAAGAAAGAAAGAAAGAAAGAAAGAAAGAAAGAAAGAAAGAAAGAAAGAAAGAAAGAAAGAAAACTTTCCCTTTTCAACTTTTCTTGGAGAACAACCTTCTCCAGGATTTCTCTTTCACACACAGTTCCAAACCAGCTTGGGAGGGAAAGGGGATCGTTTTCCAGGTTTTCCTGCTTCCCCTTGCAGATTAGCATCACTCTGGTCCTCAGCAGATGCTGGAGTCTCAGTGGCACCCCTCTAGAGGCTTCACGCAGGGCTGAGACCCTGGCCACTCCCGTTAACTGGACTGTCCATTGGGATGGTGGGAGATGATCCCTCCTTCCCCTCTCCTCCCTCCCTTGAAGCCTCTAGGTCCCTCCCTCCCTAAATCTCTGACCTTCCTTGCCTCCCTCCCACAGTCCAGCCCAAGGTTAAGATCACCCGCTCAGACAACTATGCATCTTCACCACACAACACTCAGCTGATCTGCAAGGTGAACCGCTTCTTCCCTGTGGAGATCGAGATCAAGTGGTTCAAGAACGGGAAGGAGGAACCCAAAGTGTGGACCACAGATTTTCTTGAGAATGGGGATTGGACCTTCCAGATTGAGGTGATACTGGAGACAAATCCAGAACGTGGAGACGTCTACACCTGCCAGGTGGAGCACGCCAGCTTCGAAGGCCCCGTCACGGTGAAATGGGGTAGGACGCCTTGCCAGCCCTGACCCATGTACTGCCCAAGGAAGTGGGGGGCATTCCTGGGGGGCTAGATGGGTTGCTCCCCCACTCATGGCTTTTTCTTTTTTCAGAGCCACAGTCGGACTCTGCCAGGAGCAAGATGTGGACGGGGATTGTGGGGATTGTGCTGGGCCTGGTCTTTGGGGCCACTGGACTCACCCTTTACCTGAAGAACAAGAAAGGTGAGGGTGGGGTGCCAGGGGGAGAGGGAGGGTTGGGTGTGGGGCTGGACTGGGCTCCAGGCTCCCCTCCTCTTCTTAGGCAGAGGTTCTGGAGAGGGATTTGTTCCTTCTCCACTCCTAGGAGGTCCCTCTTGGTGTCTCAAATGGAGCCTCAGCTCTTATGGAGATGGTCTGGGGTTTAAATCCGTAGATGAAGACCTAAACCTCTTATCCAACATATGAGTGAGAAATTCAAAAACATCTCTGGCTCTGAAGCCTTTGGGCAGAGTAAGGACACAGATTTTTTTTGCAGCTTCCTGGTCCCAGCAGTAAGTCAAAGGCTCTCTCTCCCTGCTGAGCGAAGGGCCTTTGAGACACTTGCAGTCAGGAGGCGGAATTCATCTCCCTTGGGTCTTTTTTGCTGTTTGTGTCTCTGAAATAAATCAACAACTGGGCAAGGCAGAGCCCCAAAGGAGGCAGCTAAGGGAATATAGGAGAGTTTGTGGGGTGGGGGCATTGGGTAATGGGAAAGAGATTAGTTGGGAAGATCTTCTCCAGGGTCCTTTCTGTATTGGGAAGGAAATATTTATGTCCTGCAAAGACTCTTCTTTCACCCCCTCATACTCCTTAGGACAGAATGAGGGGGAGGGGAATTCCTAGCTGTGCCTGGAGTGTGTCATCTTGGTCTTGGGGGTTGCCATGTTCCCAGAGAAGCTATTTCAGGGGACATCTGGTGCTGACTGAATCTTTCTATTCTTTTTTTCTCTCCCAGGACAAGCTGTTCCTCAGCCTGCAGGTAATTTTCCTCTCTGCTCTTCCATCCTCCTCCTCCTCCTCCCCCAGCCCCCTTCTCCTGGCTGCTTGCTGTGCCCCCCCCCCCATGGCTTCCTTTTAGAATAGAGGGGAGGGGCTTCCTATGGACAAATCCTTCCCCTGATGCACACACTCCAATATCATGTCCTGGAAGGGGGTCTCCAGGGGAATGTCCCACCTGGCAGACAGTCAAGGAAAGTGAGGAGACCAGGGCTGGCGTTTGGCCCTTGGGGCCACATTTGGTCCAGGGTCCATGGTTCCCCATTTCTGATCTAGACAGATCTCCGTGGTCTCTTCTGAAGCTCCTCTTCTCCACTGCCAAAGCCAGCCAAGTCTCCCTCCCTCTGCCTCCTTCCCTCCTCAGAGCCCCCCCTGCCAGGCCCATAACTGGCGGCGATGGGAATTGTAGTTCACAATATCTGATGGTCAATCTATGGAGTGTCCCCCCAGTCTTGCCAGGGATTCTTCTGCCCCTTTCTCCCCATCCCCCCCCCCCCCAGTGATGGGCTTGTCTCTCTCTCCTCTGCCTGCAGGACTCATCAGTTAGACTTCGCTGCTCCATCAAGATCCTGGGATGTGGAGAAGCTCTGTTCTTCCTGCCAGTTGCCCTCTGTCCATGCTCAGAGGTGGAAACCTCCTTGGAAGGTGGATGGAAGGAATCACAGATCAAGAACGACAGTGTCCACCCCTCCCCCACCTCTGTTGCTTGCTTGTCATCTGGGGAAAGTTTCTTTTACTGTTTCCCTTTCTGCTTGTTGATTGCAAGTTATGGCAACCTGATTAGGTCTTTGCACCTCTCTGCTAGAGAATTTGTGCCTTGAATCTCCCTGGAGGAGCCTGAGCTGTCCCTGAAAACAGCCATGAATCTGGTCAGACTGCCAGGACTGGTCCTTCAAGCCCTGATGGGGAGCCTCACAACTGAATTGGGGAAGGGTCCCATGTGGCCTCCCACACCTCTCCATGTGGCCCCTGGGACTCTCACCAGCCTTGCGTTGCCCCTTCCTTCAGAGTCTTTGCCTGGCTGGGATTTGTCCTCCTACTCCAATCATGTTTCTTGCTTGCCTTGACGGAGGATGGAGAGGGGAGGGTGAGCTTGTGCAGAGATTGGTCTCCTGTGAAAACTTCACACTGGCCTTTGATGCTCTGCTCCTGCCCACCGTTGGTGTGTGGCCCCCAGAAGGTTCCCCAGAAGAGAACGTGGCCCTTGAGCTGGAGAAGGGTCACCACACCCACTTCCTCTGTTGCTCATCTTGCTGTGGACTAAGATGGCTCCCCCCCCCCAGCTGCCCCTTGGGTGACCTGGGAACACAGGGTCACTGGAAACTGCCTTAGACCGAGTCCATCTGGCTCAACAGCATTTCTGGTCCCATATGCCCACACTGACTGGCAGTGGCTCAACTGATGTTTCAGGACTGAACCTTCTACACTCCAAGCAGCTGCCCTTCCGTGTACGATACTTAAAGTGCAGCCAAACCAGCAATGCATGCTTTCCTGGAAAGGCACGTGATAGGATCTGGAGCTCACAGAATTTCCCCGTAAGTTTTCCTCCTCGTAAACTTTGACTCACTTTCAGCAAGCCCCTTCTCGGAAGGACCTGCCTTCTGGAGAAAATAGGAGTCAAAGACCCGTTTCCCCTTGTTGCAAATTAGTCCTAACAACTTCCTCTTGATCAAAGTGGGCATTCCCAACTATTGATACACTCCACCCCAATGTTTGAGTGGTGTGAGGTTCCAGGGGTCCAGGAAATGAGGAGCAGCGAAAAGTCTGGTGTCTTTAGGTTATATGGTTTATTGACACACACACATATATACATCCTGAGTCTATGATGGGCTCACAGCATCAAAACCCCAAGAGGTTCCTAGCCAAAGCAGCTTTGGACTCAGCCATGTTCCGAGACTCTCCTTCCAGCTTGCTGCAGACAGACTGAACCCCCCCCCCCCAATCAGGCCACAGCAACTGAAATCCTCAAAACTCTTGTCCCTGCTCACTAATTTGGATCTCAGGGTGGGGCTCCACCCACTTTCTCCATGGCTCATTCTTAGCAGACATTATCAGTATTCCAGCTTTTGAATCCCTGCTAGATCTGGAGATTCAGAGACCTTGATTCAACCCATTACTGGTTCCAGGAATTCAGGGGTGCCACCCCCCCAATATAACAATAAATTAAATGTGCACACCCCTATTATTCCTCCTCAATCTCTCTTTCCCCCCTCCCTCGCAACATGAGTCCATTTCCAGGGATAGCCCATCTCCTCCTTTTACCCTGATGCTTTTATCTCCACTGAGCTGGTGATTTCTTAATTGCTCTGTAAAGATTCAGCTATTTGTGGTGATAACCATGTTAAGCCTTGGGATGATCTGCTCTGAGCTGCACCAATAAAGATTGTCCTCAACCTCCCTCTGTTGTCTTTGAACTGTTTCCTTCAATTAAAGGTCAATATTCACAGAGTGCGTCACTTGTCCATCCTTGAGGGGGGATATCTGCCCATTTCCACACAACTTCACCTGTGAAACGGTGGTTTTTGTTGGTTTCTGTGTGTTACCACTGTGCAGTGCTCTTGGAGTCACAGGACTCTGTTTACATTCCAGAGATGCCAGGCTGTTTCTGCCCTGCTTTCAGGGGTCAAGAAGAACATCCTCACCCTCACCCACACCAAACCACCAACAGCCAGAGTTGCAACAAAGACTGACTGTTCATCCCCCGCCCCATAAGAAGAATCTCCCTCCCATTTTTGCAGAGTGCTTTGCTCAGTTATTCGCATTGCACCGTACTGATAAAGCTCTCGGGTATTCGACACATCACTGTCTGTCAGAGATGTGGCTGAACTGAACGCCTGGGAAGAGTCTGACTCTGGAGATGAAGGAATGCCAGTACAGAGGGAGCCAGTGTCTGGAGGCAAGGGAATGCAGCCACAGACAGAGCAGGAGTGAGTTAGTTCGCCTCCCCATCAAGAGTTCCCAGAGTTAGATAGAGCAGCAGACCTGGAAAGCTCACAGGCAGAGGGAGGGGAGGAGATAGATGACATTGAGGGGGTTGCTATGCAACTAGGAGGGAGACAGCATTTAGAAGGATCTTCGTTTCATAACGGGGGGGGGGGGTTCACCCACCTTCTCCCCCAACCACAAGAGCTGAAAGGGTTAAAATGCAACAGAAGTGCAAGAGAGGAAGGACTGGACTTTGGCACCCTTCATGCTGCAAAAGGGGCAGAGACTCAGAGTGATCAACTTGTAGCCAAGAGTGGTAGCCTCAAAGGCACGCTCTGGATGTGAATTGTAAATAAACGTATCATAAAACTGCCAGAGACTCGTTAATTCTTATCAGGGCTTGCTTGCCTGCTTGAGATCGTTACACTGTCTATGTTTCTCAAAACCATATTATTCCACGTATAGTCCCCTCACCCCATCATTCCTGTCTGAAAGGGAAGATCTTTTTTCCCCTGCATAATGTTGTAAGGAGCACCTGTACAATCCAAATTCAGCTTCTTACTTACATGCTCCCCTGTTTCCAAAAATAATTAATACAATTCAAATTTTGGATATGTGTTTCCTGTGCTTTTTATTCCCCCTTTCAGCTCTGAATAGGTTATAGAATTCCTCAGCATCAAGGCAAACAGGTCAGGGAAAATGCAGCTTTGCCAACCTTGGAAGGTTCTGAGCTAAGCAGATGTTTCTAGGCCATTCCCATATAAATACACAACAAAGCAGTGAGTTTGGGGCCACTTTGAATGGCAGGAGGGCCATTCAAACAGGTGCCAGAAATCAAAGTAGACTTCCCTGGTATCAAATGACTTATGTGTCATGAGGATAATTCTTCACAGGGGTTGGGTTCTAGGTCTGCTGTTGTTCGACATTTTCTTTATATTTCAGGAAAACAAGCGACTTAAAATGGGAAGGGATTTCACAGCAACCAAGCCAAAAAGGCCTTGCTAAAGTGGTAAAAGGTAAAGGACCCCTGGACAGTTAAGTCCAGTCAAAGGTGACTATGGGGTTGTGGCGCTCATCTCACTTTCAGACCAAGGGAGTCAGTGTTTGTCCGCAGGCAGCTTTCCGGGTCATGTGGCCAGCAGGACTAAACCGCTTCTGGAGCAACAGAACACCATGATGGAAACCAGAGTGCATGGAAACGCCGTTTACCTTCCCGCCACTGCAGTACCTATCCAGTGGTACCTCGGGTTAAGTATTTAATTCATTCCGGAGCTCCGTTCTTAACCTGAAACTGTTCTTAACTTGAAGCACCACTTTAGCTAATGGGGCCTCCTGCTGCTGCCGCGCTGCCGGAGCACGATTTCTGTTCTCTTTTTTTATATATAATTTTGTATTTATAAATTTTTCAAATAAAACAATAAAGGAAAAATATTCAATTCAAAATATACATCGAATTCTAATCTTCCCACCTTCCGACTTCCTTCAGTCTATCTGGAAATTTTCCATGTTATCACAATTATTCACATTTCTTCCATCTATATTGTTTTTTGTTTTAAACAAATTAATCTTAACAATTATTATAAAACAATATTTCTTTAAATTATTATCACAGAGCTACAAATTATTATCACAGAGCCTACAAATATTAATTGTCCTTCACATATATTTTTGATATACTCTGTAAAATTATTCCAGTCTTCGGTAAATCTCTGGTCTCGCCGGTTCCGAATTCTCCCCGTTAGTTTATCTAGTTCTGCGTATTCCATCAACTTCATTCTCCATTCTTCTTTCGTCGGGGTTTCTTCCTGTTTCCATTTTTGTGCCACCAAAATTCTTGCCGCTGTTACTGCATATAAAAACAATTTCTCATCCTTCCTTTTTATGTCATTTCTTATTATTCCTAACAGAAAAGCTTCTGGTTTCTTAACAAAAGTATATTTCAACATTTTTTTCAATTCATTGTAAATCATTTCCCAGAAACCTTTCATTTTTTTACATTCCCACCACATATGGTAGAATGTTCCTTCTTTCTCCTGACATTTCCTTTTTTAAAAAAATAATATTTATTAAGAGTTTCCAATTACAACAAAATAAAAAAAGAACAAAACATCCAAATTTAAAATCTTATTTTCACTGTCATCTTTCCAGGACTTCCCCTCCCCTCCCCCTCTTGTATCCCAATTCTTAAAAATAATTTCAACAAGTTCTTATCCCAAATTTTAAACTTACTATCATTGGCCCAATTTTAAAAATGTTTTCCCTTCCCCTAAAATCGACCTGTTCCCTTCCGCGCGTTCCCTCCTTTAATATAGAATGCAGATTAAAATAAAGAAAAATAACATATAGTTTTACACCCTTTGGATTCCAAATTTCCCTCCCCCCTTTCCCGGTTGCGTTCCCAATGTTCACCAACGTCTGATGTCTTCCTGGAGCTCCCACATCTATCTAAGCCATAGTCCTTTACCAGTCGTCTTCAATTTCGAATGTCCAATCCTGGAAGGAGTCCATCTCAAATAGGCCCATTTCTTCCATCCAGATTTTTATATTTAGGAGTAGAAACTCCAATTTTATTTCTTTAAGCCTTTCAAATCTGGATGTCCCAAATGTTCCCACTTTCGACTTTATCCAATTCTTGTTATTCTTGTTGTTCTTGTTGATCTCTCTCCTCCTTTTTTTGTCTTCCTCCTGCTCTCCTGCACAAATGTTCTAATTCCAAAAGCTTCTAATTCCTCTACAGAGGCTCTATTATTCAGGAACAAAACATTATGCCAAGTCCCTTCCATTCTTCAATAGATAAATCCATTGTTTCCTTTAGTGTGTAGACCTCTGTAGACAAAACAATGTTCCATTTCTGCAGTTTCCCAGGAGATAGAAAGTTCTATTCAAATTCCATGCCAACAATGCTTGTAATATCCCTCAACTCCTCTAGGTGGATTGCAGTAACTCAGTTCCCTTCCAGATCACGCCCACCAGTCAAAACAACTTGTTGTTCCTTGTTTTAAACAATTTATATCCAATTTGTAACAAATGTAACCGGCAAAGTCCTCGTAACAAAGTTCTCATTTTTATTCTTCCACTTTGACAGCTCTTTGACAGCTGTCAAAGTCTCTCTTTCTCTTCTCCCGGCGCTCTCACAAAACGCTCCCAGGGTTCCGGGGGGGGGGATTGCTTTTTAGTTCAGTTCCACTTCTCTCCTCCAGCTCAGTCTTATAATTTTCCATCGCGAAATTAATAACTTTGTCAAAATAGGGTTGCGCTCGATCTTAGTTGTCAAAACCTTTGCTTTAACTCCTCTACAGCAGGGGGGGGCTGACTTCCTTTTTATGCCTCCCCCGCTCGCTCCAATTTTTAAAAAAAATTTATCCCCCTTTTTAGTCCAGGTTCCAATTACTCACGGGTTATTCTTTTAAGTCCAGATTTTCAATAGAAGAAGTCAGCGCTCTCCGTCGAATGGCATGCGGCTTCGCTCGGCAGGGGAAGCAGAGGACTCAAAGCACCCCCCCGTCACCCGTTCCGTAGCCTTTAAAAAGGCTCCTTCGCGGGTCGGGGGGCGCAAAAGGTGCCAGCCGAGTCACCATGTCCATGGGTTTCAGCGCCCATGGTTTTTGAGGGTCCCCGCGTCGCCGGCGCGGTGAGACCCAGCCCCTGCTGAGCAGGCTCCCTCCGGAGCTCGGAGGGAGTCCGCCATTCGGCGATGGCGCCAACCCGGAAGTCCCTCTCCTGACATTTCCAACATTTATTGCTAACTTTATACATCTTTCCAAGTTTTACTGGTGTAACATACCATCTATATAACATTTTCATAACATTTTCTTTTATTGTAGTACATGCAGTAAATTTCATTCCTTCTTTCCACCATCTTATCCAATCATCAAATTGAATATTATAACCAAAATCTTTGGCCCACTGAATCATTGCAACTTTAACCTCTTCATCCTTAGTATGCCACTCAAGTAATAATTTATACATTTTAGATAAAATTTTAACATCATTATTCACAAGTTCTTTTTGAAATCTAGATTTTTCATCTTGAAAACCTCTTTCCAGCATCTCTTTTTTAAACATCGCATTCACTTGGAAGTAATGTAACCAATCATAACACATCATCTTTAACTTCATCATATGGTTTCAATTTCCATTTATTTCCTTCTTTTATAATTAAGTTCTCATATGTGATCCAACTCCCAGTCATATTGATCTTCTTGACACTCATTACCTCCAATGGCAACAGCCAGAATGGAGTTTTAAATTCTAATATATTTTTGTACCTATTCCATACATCAATCAGCGGACCTCGGAAAATGTGATTTTCAAAACCTTTATGCACTCTTTTTTCCTCATACCATAAATAAGCATGCCAACCAAATCTATTATCATAACCTTCTAAGTCCAAAAGTTCTAAATTTTCCAACTTTATCCATTCTTTCACCCAGCAAAGACATGCAGCTTCGAAATATAACTTTAGGTCTGGCAGGGCAAAGCCTCCTCTTTCTTTTGCATCCATTAAAATCTTAAATTTTATTCTAGGCTTCTTGTCCTGCCAGACATATCCTGATAATGCTCTTTGCCATTCTTTAAATATCATCACACCTTTAATTATTTCTCATCCTGAAGCAAAGTTCTTAACCCGAGGTACTATTTCTGGGTTTGCGGAGTCTGTAACCTGAAGCGTATGTAACCCAAGGTACCACTGTATATCTGGTGTGCTTTTGAACTGCTAGGTTGGCAGGAGCTGGGACAGAGCAACGGGAGCTCACTCCATCGTATGGATTCGAACTGCTGACCTTCCGCCCAAGACTCGAGGCTCAGGGGTTTAGACCACAGCGCCACCCACGTCCCTTGCTAAAATGATATAACGGTATAAAGTGGTACAATGAGGCCCATAATGGGCATTAAGCGAGGGGGAGAGATAAGCAGCCCAAATCTCTGAGTTTGGGGTGGGGGAGCAGCAAATGCAGAATGTCAGGAGGTGAATCCAGGGAGCTTCTGGTGAGAAGACAGAATCTATTGCACCAAAAGGGCTAGCATCCCTCTGGATCTCAAACAGGTGGGATCTAAATGGGCAGGAGTAACTTAATACAACAAGACAGGAGAACCAAGGGGAACCTTCAGCAAAGTATAATGGGGATGAGGAAGGGAGTGTTATTAGGGCAGGGCTTTGGGGCGGGATAGGGACACGGGTGGCGCTGTGGTCTAAACCACAGAGCCTAGGGCTTGCCAATCAGAAGGTCGGCAGTTCGAATCCCTGCGACAGGGTGAGCTCCCGTTGTTCGGTCCCTGCTCCTGCCAACCTAGTAGTTCGAAAGCACGTCAAAGTGCAAGTAGATAAATAGGTACTGCTCCAGCGGGAAGGTAAATGGCGTTTCCGTGCATTGCTTAGTCATGCTGGCCACATGACCCAGAAGCTGTCTGTGGACAAATGCCAGCTCTCTCAGCCTATAGAGCGAGATGAGCGCACAACCCCAGAGTTATATGCGAGTGGACCTAAAGGTCAGGGGTACCTTAACCTTTACCTTGGGGCAGGATGAGCAAGGGGCACCCCTGAAGACTGCAGGGCTGGCTTGCCACATTTGGAAGTAAGCGAAATAGTACCACATTCCCATTTGAAGGAGCAGGGACCGATAGGGGCATTAAGGCAGTGAGCGAGAAGGGGCCCTTGCGCCGTGATCCTTGGGAAGAGCATGGCAAAATCTCCCTGTTCCCATCTGTGGAAAGGCTGGATGGAGAACACCTGAGATTCACCTGAGAAGGTGCACAGCAGCAGAAAGGTTAATCCCCCAAAGTCAGAAGTTTGACAAGGACTGATCCAGAAAAACAGAGTTGAGGGAAAGCTCTCTCTCTCTCTCTCTCTCTCTCTCTCTCTCTCTCTCTCTCTCTCTCTCTCTCTCTCTCTCTCTCTCTCTCTCTCTCTCTCTGCCTGCTTTGCACCCGCTCTCACAGCAGCCTGGGCTGTTCAGCGAGGATGGTGACAAGTGTTGGGTTTTTGCAAAAGTGACACCTTCCCTACCTAGCAACTGATGACCAGGCAGCCTCGGAGCCTGTGATTGGCAGGGATCAAAGCTCAGCTGCAGGGAAAGTCCCCAGCCAAACAACTCAAGGCTCAACAAGTGCAGGTCTGGAAATCCCCAGCACGGGGTTCAGCATAAGTGGGGGGGGGGGCAGAAAGCAAGCAAGGCGTAGCGAGCAGCAACAGCAACAACAGCAGCAGCAACAGACTTCCTTGGCCACTTGCCCAACCAAGAGTTTTGGCTTCAGTAGGAAAAAACAAACTTCGCATGCACACACGCATTTTGGAATGTGCTGAGCTGTATAACCAGAGCGGATTAATTTACCAGGACGCCATTATCCTTATTCTCCCTTCTTATTTCAGTAATTGAATCAGGTCCACCTGCAAGCATTGGCGTCATTTCCAGGGGGTCCTGGGGTCCCACAAAATTCTTGCTGTGGGTGCCCAACTCCACCCCCCACTCCTGCTGCCCACACACTCACGGCAGCTGGTTGAGAGCTCGAACAAACAGAGCAGACCACAGCAACTGCGTAAATTAAATTAGGCTTTCTGTTGCTTTCATATAATTAATTATAGTTTCACACAGTTTTGCAGTTGGGTCAGATGCCTTATTTATTTCTGTGGTATATAAAAAAGAAGAAAAAAAATCAGCAGTTTAGCTTCCTGAATCCTAGGCTGGTCGGTCCAACCACATAGGTGAAAAGAACAGACAACTAATTGTGGTGCCCAGTGCCTCGGGGTGCCTGTCTCAACTAAGTGCTGTTGTTCAGTTGTGTCTGACTCTTCGTGACCCCATGGACCAGAGCACGCCAGGCCCTCCTGTCTTCCACTGCCTCCCGCAGTTTGGTCAGACTCATGCTGGTAGCTTCGAGAACACTGTCCAACCATCTCATCCTCTGTCGTCCCCTTCTCCTTGTGCCCTCCATCTTTCCCCACATCAGGGTCTTTTCCAGGGAGTCTGCTCTTCTCATGAGGTGGCCAAAGTATTGGAGCCTCAGCTTCAGGATCAGTCCTTCCAGTGAGCACTCAGGGCTGATTTCCTTAAGAATGGATACGTTTGATCTTCTTGCAGTCCATGGGACTCTCAAGAGTCTCCTCCAGCACCAGAATTCAAAAGCATCCATTCTTCGGCGATCAGCCTTTATTGGCGCATGTTTTCATGTATTTACTCCTTTCCACATACATTCCTATTCCACCGTGTATGTCATGACTCGTTCCCCCACCCAAGATCTTGAAAGGGTAGTGTATAAATGGAATGAATGAATAAATAAATAAAATTTCTATTCCTTTCCACATTTATATTACATTTCTACCCCTCCTTACCCCACCGCTGTCTGAGGCAATAAACGCCTCTCAAGAATACCACTTCCTGGGAGTTTCAAGTGGGGAGAGTTGATGCTGCTGTTCTGCTCAGCTCCTCCTGCTAAGGGGTGTCTTCCAATTTGGGGCACCTGAACAGCCATTGTGAAAATAGACTATGCTGTACTTGGGGGGGGGGAGTCCCCCTTTGTCCTGATCCAGGTTTAGGGCATCAGGACGAGGTGGGAACGCCAGATTATGGCACTGGAATAATAATAATAATAATAATAATAATAATAATAATAATAATAATAATAATAATTTGTACCCTGTCTGCCCATCTGGCTGCGTCTCCCCAGCCACTCTGGGTGGCTTCCAACAAAGATTAAAAATACATTTAAAATGTCACACATTAAAAACTTCCCTGAAGATGTATTCTAAATGTCAGTTGTTTATCTCTTAAACACAGAATGGCAATATCGTGCTCAAGGTTTGATCATGTGGATCGTGCTATAGCAGGCTTCCTTAGCCTTGGCCCTCCAGATGTTTTGGGACTACAACTCCCATGATCCCTAGCTAGCAGGACCACTGGTCAGGGATGATGGGAATTGTAGTCTCAAAACATCTGGAGGGCCGAGGCTGAGGGAGCCTGTGCTGTAGCTATCCTTATACAGCAGGCAATGCACGGCATGGGTGTGGGGAGGGGGAGGCGGGGGAGTTTTTTTGGTTTTTTTAATCCCGGTGGCCAGACTCCCTCTGAACCTTCAGGTGGAAGTGAAAGTTCCCTAAGCCAGTGTGGTGTAGTGCTTAAGAGCAGCAGTCTCGTAATCTGGGGAACTGGGTTCGCGTCTCCGCTCCTCCACCTGCAGCTGCTGGGTGACCTTGGGCCAGTCACACTTCTTTGAAATCTCTCAGCCCCACTCACCTCACAGAGTGTTTGTTGTGGGGGAGGAAGGGAAAGGAGAATGTTAGCCGCTTTGAGACTCCTTAAAGGGAGTGAAAGGCAGGATATCAAATCCAAATTCTTCTCTTCTTCTTCTAAACAAACAACCTCCATTTTAACTCTTTGCAGAATTTTTTTTGCTTCCGCTCTCAGCCACCTACCACCCCGTTCCAGGAAGAGCCCTGCTTTTTCTCTCTTGCTGCAAAACAACGGCAAAACTTTGGCACAGGTTTGGAGGGAAACCCACATTTTGGGGCTTGTAGTCAGTAATCCTCCCCCTCTTGCCTCCCAGAAGCATTATTGCCAAATCCACTATCAGGGTGACCAGTCGGCTCTGCCTGAGCACGGCAAGATCTGAGGACTTAGGCGAAGGCTGGCTGTTCATCCTTCTAAAGGGGAGGGAAAGCCTGACGCCTGGGCTACATATTGGTTTCTGTCCTTAAGCCCAAAGGCGTAAGCATACTCTGCATGTGCTCAGAGGCACTGTCCTGTCCAACCAGCCCAAAGGTGGGAAAGCAGGTGCTGTACCTACAGGACTGCCTCTCCTGAGATGCACCACGGAGGACCTTAAGGTCCACAAACTACAACATTTTGGAGGTCCCAAGTCACAAGGTGGTTAGGTTGGTCTCAACTAGGGCCAGGGCCTTTTCAGTACTGGCCCCGACTTGGTGGAATGCTCTGTCACAAGCCCTGTGGGACTTGACATCTTTCCACAGGGCCTGCAAGTCAGAGCTGTTCCACCTGGCCTTTGGTTTGGACTTGGTCTGACCCTTACATTTCCCTCCTCTTATGGTTTTGACTTTGAAAATGAGGCTGCATTTTAAATTGCATTTTAACCTTTATTTTAAATTGGTTTTTTTTCTTTTTCTTTTTTTCTTATTATGTTTTTACTGAAATTTTATTGGTGTTAGCTGCCCTGAGCCCGGCTTCGGCCAGGGAGGGCAGGGTATAAATAATTTTATTATTATTATTATTATTACTATTATTACTATTATTATTATTATTATTATTATTATTATTATTATTATTATTAACTCCCCAAGGGTTTGACTTCACCTGCAAAGGTGCCCTCCTCCGTTGTCTCCCAAGACAGACATCAACCACAAGGTTTTGATAATAGCAAGAAACTGGAAATAAGGTCTGGGAAATTTTAAAAAGGGGTCCTCTTGAATAAACATTCCTGCACTTTGGAGCGATGGAGTCCCCCCAGTCTGGGCTGAAAACCAGGACAGGTGGCAGTTTTGTTTTTCGGCCATGCCAAGCCAGAATAAAAAGCAGGACGATGTTTTCGTTGAGGTGCCAGAAGAGACTGGGAGGGAGGCTACGGTTCCTCTTTAGCAGGAGAGATCAACTCCCCCTCTCTCCTCACACACATCCCGGGTGCTGAGACCCTTCTCAATCTGTGCTTTGGGCCAATTGTCACATACCCCAGTTTCCTACTGAGTCTGCTTGAGTTTCCAAACTGAATTCCCACTCAACTCCCCTGGCATTCACAGGGATGGATGAGGAGGCAGAGACCTGAAATGGGAGAACAGTGCAGCTGCTGCGTCACATTTTTAATGCCCCCCCCATGTGAAGGAGAAGAAAAAAGTGTCCTGGCAACAGATTGGCATGCATTTCTCCCTGAAGTGCAAGATTTCTCACTGCAGGGAGTGCCAATGTAATTTTGGTGGAAATGCAGACCCTGCCTGAGGCTGGGAAGGAGGACTCTTGTTGGGTAAACAGAGGGAGGGGTGTGTGGGTGCAAAGGGGGGGGGCTCTGGACAGGAGACTCTCTTAAACTCCTATCTTGGCAAGAGGAGAAACTTCTCCTCCTTCCCCTCCCCCCTCCCCCCTCCACTGGTCACAGTCCCTGACAACAGAAGCAGGACCTCTAGGCGCAGAGTTTGTGTGTCCCCCACCCCCTCCTTCCTTCAGCCCCCGCTGGCAGCCGAGGGGACGCTTCCCCATGCGTCAAGCACAGCTCAGCATTCAGGGAAATGAAAGAGGGAAGCTGGCCACGATCCAGGTCAACTCTGAGCGCAGCAAAACCTCCTCACAGAGGAGCCATTTCTGCTTCCTGCTGGGAAGGGCCCCCACCCCAACCCAAGCAGAAAGGATTAGCACAAAGGATTGCAGGTGCAGAACATCTGCTTGGCATTCAGAAGGTCCCAGGTTCATTCCCGGATGGCAATTCCAGGTGGAGGAATCCCTGAAGGCCCAGCACCGAGGGCCTTCTGGCAGTTCCCTCCCTTCGAGAAGTGAGGTTAATAGGGAACCAGACAGAGGGCCTTCTCGGTGGTGGCGCCCGACCTGTGGAATGCCCTCCCACCTGATGTCAAGGAAATACGCAGCTATTGCCAGAGTGGTGCATGCTCTAGTTATCTCCCGCTTGGACTACTGCAATGCGCTCTACATGGGGCTACCTTTGAAGGTGAGCCGAAAACTGCAAATCCAGAATGCGGCAGCAAGACTGGTGACTGGGAGTGGCTGCCAGGACTACATAACACCGGTCCTGAGAGATCTGCATTGGCTCCCAGTATGTTTCAGAGCACAATTCATAGTGTTGGTGCTGACCTTAAAAGCCCTAAACAGCCTTGGCTCTGAAGACCTGAAGGAGCGTCTCCACCTCCATCGTTCAGCACGGACTCTGAGGTCCAGCTCCGAGGGCCTTCTGGTGATTCCCTCCCTGCGAGAAGCCAAGTTACAGGGAACCAGGCAGAGGGCCTTCTTGGTAGTGGCGCCCGCCCTGTGGAACACTGTCCCAGAAGATGTCAAGGAAATAAATAAGTATCTGACATTTAGAAGACATCTGAATGTAGCCCTGTTTAGGGAAATTTTTAATGTTTGATGTTTTATCGTGTTTTTAATATTATGTTGGGAGCTGCCCAGAGTGGCTGGGGAAACCCAGCCAGATGGGCGGGCTAAAAATAAATTATTATTATTATTATTATTATTATTATTATTAACCCTGGAGAGTCACTGCCAGTCAATGCAGACATCACTGAGTTGGTTGGACCAATATTTTGATTCAGTATAGCTTCCTGACTTGTTTGGTTTTTTCAAAGTGACACACGCATCTGGGAGACAAAAACAACATCTAGTGTTTTCCCTCTTCTCACTACTTTGCCCCTATTTTTTGTGCACCTCGTTAAAAAAAAGAATCAATGTTAGTTGAAAAAAAGTTGTTCAGCTCTTCCTCCTGACCTGTAAGTCTCCAGATGTTAAATGATACCTGAGAGTGGAGTTTTTGAGAAGCGTCCTTTCTGGTGCCAAGGCTTGTTCAGGGAGATTACGGTGGCCAACAGACAAGGCCCAGCCTGCTGTGCAATCTTATACCTTCCAGCTTCCGAGATTTGACCAGCACTCCATCTTCTCCCTATTTTGCCACTATTTTTTTATGTGTTATTCTGCCACTATGTTTTGTGTGTGCCTTGTGGGGTGCTATGTGTTGGGCATGTTAGACCCTTCTAATAGCTGGATCCAGCAAGTGTTAAACTGAAAGCCAGGCTAGCTTCTGAATGAGACGATCCCCTGGGTGATGGGCCATTGAGGGAACAAAGGAAAGGGGCTCTCTGTGAGATAGCAAGTGGTACCCTCCCCACTCCCTCAACTTGCAGATAGTGAGAAGGACAAAAGCCAGAGTTTAGAGTTGAGTTGCAGTGATGTGAGCCAGAGGGGAAAGCAGCGAGCTTGAGAGAAAGATCAAGGTTTGATTTCTGTTTGAATCCAAGGCTCCAGCTACGGGAGAAACAAAACCCTTTTTTGTTAATGTTATTAACTCCTCCATCGCAGGCTCAGGTTGTGTGTGTGTGTGTGTGTGTGTGTGTGTAAATAAACCATATATCATAAAGACACTTCAGTCTCCCCTGTGCCTCATTCCCAAAAGCAATCACAAACTCTGGGTAAGTACATGGAACCCCGGGAATCTTGCATCACTCAGAGATTGAGGGGTGGGGCATGAAATATGGGAAATGCTTCATTTTCAAAAAATATACTGCAAGTTGAAAGAGTTGTTCGTCGTCCTTCAGGATTCAGAACCCCTCTTCCCCCTGCAAAATCTTGGCCTTTCGCCTAAGATCAAATATTTGGGTTTTGGTTAAGAGCTCCCAGCGGCATTTGCGAGAGGCGTCCTTTCCGGAGCCAAGGCTTGAGCATGAACATTCAAGCAGCAAAATTGCAAAGTTAGCAGAATGCAGGGGAATTGTCATCTTATTGCAGGTTACCTTTCACCGAAAGAACAAACATTCTTCTAGATCTCAAATGGACAGGAACCAAACTGGTGAGAGTTAACGAATGCAGAGAGACAATGGAGAACCTGTTAATGGGGGCAGGGGGGGGCAGCAGAGCAATAATTTGGGGCAGAAGGCCAAGGTCCCAACTCAGCAGAAAGAGTGGGCTGGTGGGCTGGTTGGCCTAATCTGTGCAATAATATTTGTTACGGTAAAACCTGGGTGTGAGGCTGCTCTGCCACCCAGCTCATCGGACCAAGTCCGCGGGTCCCTGCGGAGGAAAATGAGCTCAGCCGGAGACAGGAGCAAGGTGCAGAAGATCCAAGTTTATTGCACAACAGGTTCAAGGCGAGATTGAACCCCGAGAGAGGGGTGACATGAACTTTTGAAACTTCCCTCCATGTCCCAGAATACAGTGCAAGATACATCACAGTTACATCATGAATACATTAAGGAGAGGTTGGGTTACACATGATTAACATATGGAGGAGGGAGGGGGGAATATGCAGAGCTGGAGATATGCACAGATAAGCACATCCTGAGTACTGGTGATGAGAAGACAATGGTCCATGTACGCATAGTCTGCCACCTGGCATTGCCCGGAGGAAAGGCTTGGCAGAGTGATTTGACAGGATTAGGGTCTTGACACCTTGCTTGAGGGATTATGGAGGACAGGGGAGGTGTCATGGAGTCATAGAGAAATTGAGCAAATTGGCACGTTGATTTTCTATGAATTTTATAGATTTTAGTCCCTTTTGACATTGACAATTGGAAATAAATGGATATATTGTAGCGAAGAAGAAGGTGAAGAAGACATGCCCCCCCTTCCTTATCAATAATTAAAACAATATTTTTATTATTCACATGATGCCCATTAGCCTGGTTGCCCTAGCAAGGCTGTCTTGAAGCCTTTTCTTGCCCCACTGGCTCTCTCTACCCTTCAGCTGCCTGGGATATGGTCAGAGAGGAAAACAGAGTGTTGGTGTTTGCAAAAGCTGAACCTCCCCTGCCTAGCAACTGATGACCAGCCAACTTCGGAGCCTGTCATTGGCTCAGATCAAAGCTCAGCTCCAGGAAAGTCTCCAGCCCTGCTGCTACCCAATTCAGAGGAGAACACAGCAGGGGGGTGCGGGGGGGGGAGGGGAGGGGAGGGGGGGAAAGGGGGAGGGCAGAAAGGCCAGGCCAGGCCACCAGCAACAGACCTGCTTTGCCACCAGCCCAAGAACCATGATTCCTCTGCACATTTACTGATCATCATAAAAAGAGCAGATTAATTTGCCATGATGCCATTTTCCTTATTCTTATTCTTATTATTTGCATTTTCTGTTTTGCATATACAAGCGAAATAAAAACATAAACATACAATCCCCTCTGACTCCCCCTCCCCCACTGTGGATCTTAATATAATGATTTTCCCCTCTGCAGCGCTTTCATAACTCTATTCTTATAAATCCTTTTTCATTTCATAGTTCATTTTTTTGCTACAAGTTTTCTGTCAATTCTACCAATGTGTGTAATTGCTTGCAATAGTTCCCCCCCCCAAAAAAAATAGATTATAAACTTTCCTCAGTCTTTATTACAGACCGCCTCTTCCTGGTTTCTAATTCTTCCTGTAAGTTTTGCCATTTTAGCATAGTCCAACAATTTTATCTGCCACTCTTCGTTGGCTGGAGTTGTACCATCTTTCCATTTCTGGGCTAACAGAATCTGTGCAGCTGTGGTCGCGTACATGAATAGTTTCATCTGGTCCTTCAGGATCTCTGGGCCTATTATACCTAAAAGAAATGCTTCTGGTTTCTTAAAGGTAAAGGGACACCTGACCATTAGGTCCAGTCATGGCCGACTCTAGGGTTGCGGCGCTCATCCCCCTTTATTGGCCAAGGGAGCCTGCGTACAGCTTCTGGGTCATGTGGCCAGCAGGACTAAGCCACTTCTGGCGAACCAGAGCAGCGCATGGAAATGTGGTTTACCTTCCCGCCAGAGTGGTACCTATTTATCTACTTGCACTTTGATGTGCTTTCGAACTGCTAGGTTGGCAGGATGGGAGCTCACCCTGTCACGGGGATTCGAACTGCCAACCTTCTTATCAGCAAGTCCTGGGCTCTGTGGTTTAACCCACAGCGCCACCTGCGTCCCTCTGGTTTAACCCACAGCGCCACCTGCGTCCCTCTGGTTTCTTAGGAAAAGTTATTTTCAATATTTTTTCAATTTATTATCTATCATTTCTCAGAAGTCTTTTATCACCTTACATGACCACCACATGTGATAAAAAGTACCCTCTTCTATTTACATTCCCAGTTTTAGACTTTGATTTATACATTTTAACTAATTTACTAGGAGTGAAAAGCAGTGATACATCATTTTCATATAGTTCTCCTTCAAAGTGTAACAAGCTGTACATTTTAACCCTGTTGTCCGTAGTCTCTCCCATGTTGCCAATTCAATATCATAACCAAAATCCTTCGCCCATAACCAATTTGACCTGTTCATCTTTCGTTTTGAAATAAATATTTAATTGCCTCCCCAAGGGGCCCCTGCCTCAGAAGGAGGACCAGGACCTTGGAAGGAGCGCAAACGAAGGCTCTGTACCGGTCGGGAAAAGACAGAGACCACACCAGGATTTGGAAAAAGCAAAGCCTGATCTTTATTGAAAGAACAGAAAAAAAACAACAACACAAAAAACTGTTGCAACAGGGTCCCCGCTCACGCAATGACACGGAGTCAGAGACCCCGATCAAAAGGACTGCCTTGATTCTTATACCTTTTGATTCTCATTCAGATCAATAGCAAGGAGGTGGGGGGAAGCGATATGAGGGGTGTGAAGAGTGGATTAACATAAGGTAAGCAGGATGTTGAAAGACTTTCTGGAGGTGTCAATTTGCTGAAGGGCTCAGGTGATATGTGTTGATCTTTGTGTTATTAAATTTTGGATCTGCTTAAAAATGGCTTTTCCTTTATCTACAGGAAAACCTCCACAACTGCTGATAATCAGCATGCAGATGTGAGGCTGGATGTTTGAGAAGATGCTCAGGAAATGACTTAAATGTTAATGTGAAATCCTATTCTGCATTGCTATCAATTCGGTTGTGATAGCCTGATGTTTGCATACTTTTTGGAAAAATAGGACTGCTTTATTTTGAGCTCCTATTTGTGTGTATTCATGGTATGGTTTGCAGACCCAGTAGGAGGCAGTGTGGTGGATTGAGTTTTGGCAGCCTTTTGGATACAATATTGAGTCAAGTATATACATTTTGAAATATTTAGATTGTTACATTCCTTAAAAACTACATTTTGGATACATTCAGAAAAGTACAGCATAGTACGGCATTTCATTAAAGATACATCCACAAATACATTTTAAAAGGATATCTTCATAGAGAAAGAGGTTCACAGGATGATGTATTAAAAGGCACACATTATATTACATTCAATGATACGTGAAAAGACACAGTAAGATGGCATATTCCCAACAATGCATTCTTTAAGGCACAGTTTATTATTGTTGTGGGACTTTGGGGTAGGATGATCATTAGGATCATTTTCTTTTATTCCCCTCTCTGACCCTGATTTTCTTATGACAGTTTGCCAAGCTAACGAAAGTTTATACATTTTAGAAATTAACTTACGTCACATTTTTATAACTGAATCGGGTTCAACACGAGGCCGTATCCTGCATGCATGATCAGCCTGGCCCTGCTACCTTTCAAAGAAAGAAAGAAAGAAAGAAAGAAAGAAAGAAAGAAAGAAAGAAAGAAAGAAAGAAAGAAAGAAAGAAAGAAAGAAAGAAAGGAAGGAAGGAAGGAAGGAAGGAAGGAAGGAAGGAAGGAAGGAAGGAAGGAAGGAAGGAAGGAAGAAAGAAGTCTCCGCAGCCTGAAAGCCTTGTGTGGCTCTATTTACAGCGAAGTAAATTCAGTTTGTGCATGCTCAGGGACACTACTCAGTTGCAGGCAATGTGGACAGGGAGACCAGGTTAAGGTACTGGAATTAAAAACAAATCAACAAAAATTGGATTCCGCTCAGTGATTGTTTTTCTTGCGCTATATCTATCGTTAGGCTGTTCACCAACAGATAATGCACAAATCTAGCAGGGGGGGCGAGGAAACAGCAGAGTTGTGTGTGTGTTTTAATCGATGTCAGCTAGACCTCCTTTGGGTGAAAGTGGAAGTTCTCTGAGCAAACAAGCAAGCTCCTTTTTCCTCTTCGCAGAATTAGCGCTGGGCTCCCTCCCAGCCACCACCAGCCATTTCCAGGAACAGCACTGCTTTTCTGAGAACAACAACCTTCCCCACCTTCAAATAAATTCCTGCCCAGTCCGCTAACGGAGCGAGGCCAGCATCACCAGTTGCCGGCAAACTCTGCCTGAGCGCAGCAAGGCAGGAGGACTCAGGCTCAGGAATCACAGAATCGTAGAGTTGGAAGTGTTGTAAACAAAATGTGCCCTTTTCCCCTTATGGGGTATCCAAGAGCCCATATAGAGTCCTTACGTAGGTTCCCTATTGGTAGGAGAAGATAACAGAGGCCAACCAGAGAATATTGAGAAGCAAAGCAGCTAGTAAGCCTGATCTTTATTGATCTGTTGCAACAGGGTGCTCCCCTCACACGTAGGAAAGGAGGAGGGCCCAGAACAAAGGTGTGCCTGCCTTTATATAGATATTTTAAATTCCCTGCCCTGGAGCTCAAGACCACCCCCACTAACATCATACCTACATCATAGAAGGGGTGTAGCCCAAGACCACCATCCCCCACAAACATCATACGTACATCACAGAAAAGGCGGTCTACAGCAGAAATCTGAATGCGTTGTTTATCTCGCCTGACTGGTTACCTGTTAATGCTCACTTGATTGGATACCCTGGGGAGCCTGGCCAGTCTTTTGTAATGATAAATACTTAGTTCCTGAGCCAGGTCACAGGCTCACCCTATTCAAACACAGACAGACATACCCTTAGGACAGGATTTGTGAAGGAAAAGACAATGGGGAGGCTTTTCCATTTTCCTTTGACCTTGCAGAGAAAACATTTGGTCAGTTTGGGAATCAAAAATGGTTTCAGGTCGGTCTTCCTGTGCTGATCTATGTACGTGCTTGGTTGGTACATTTCTGAACATTTAATATATATCTAAGACCTTAAAATTCTTATCACAGAAGGGATCCAAGGGCCATCTAGTCCAACCCCCTGCAATGCTGTTCGCAATTCATAAAAGCAAAGGCATTGGGGTGGATGAAATCCCAAGGCCTGAGCTGGTATCTCGCCCTAACCCCAAAGGCATGAGCATACTCTGCATGTGCCCAGAGGCACGCTCTCCCATCCAGCTGGAAGCACGAATCGGATTCCAAAGCTGGCATCTGATAATAGCAAGAACAGTTGGGCCTGGGAAATAAGAAGAAGGAGGTTTCTGCTTGCCACCAGGCTGAAATCCAGGGCTGATGCAGCTGTTGGCTCTGATTCCACCTTGGTCATGCCAAGCCAGATTCAGAACACATTTCCATCAGGGTGCCAGAAGAGGGGAGATGATTCCTCTTGAGCAGGAGAGAGCAACTCCCTCTCTAGTTTCGTATATTCAATATGCTCAAACTCTGTATCTTCAACTACCATCCTGGCAAGGGGAGAAACTCCGCTCCTCTGGCCCCTCCGAGCCCAGAGCTTGTGTGCCCCACCCCCGCTTCTCTCTGCCCCATTGGCAGTGGGGGGGGGAGGGACAGTGTAGAGAGGTGCTGGGGGAGTTTCACTTCCCCATGCCTAAGCACCTCTCAGCATTCAGGGAAATGGAAGAGGGAAGCTGGCCACGATCCAGGAGATTGAGGTCAGCAGACAGCAAAGCAAAACCTACTCAAAGAGAAGCTGCTTCAGCTCCCCCTCCCCAGTCGCAGCAGAAATATATTTTTTTTCCATGTATAAGACAATGAATTTTTATTTTAAAATTACGTTTAAAAATAGGGGCCGCCTTATACACGGGGGCATGTTATACATAGAAAAATATGGTATTTTTTATATTTTCTGCATATCCAAATTAACTTAATTTGGTCATTTATTTCATCTTCTTTCAATATATACTCTTATAAAACTGCAGGTTATTACAATAAAATCCTGCCAATGTTCTTATCTGTCTACAATTTGTTTGTAAATAATAAACCATTTCCATTCTTTTATAAAAAAAAGTTTTTTATCTTGATTTTTTATTTTTCTGGTAAAGGGACTCCTGACTATTAGGTCTAGTTGTGACCGACTCTGGGGTTGCGTGCTCATCTCGCTTTACTGGCCGAGGGAGCCGGCATTTGTCCGCAGACAGCTTCCGGGTCATGTGGCCAGCACGACTAAGCCGCTTCTGGCGAACCAGAGCAGCGCACGGAAACACCGTTTATCTTCCCGCTGGAGCAGTACCTATTTATCTACTTGCAATTGATGTGCTTTCAAACTGCTAGGTTGGCAGGAGCAGGGACTGAGCAACGGGAGCTCACCCTGTCGCGGGGATTCAAACCACCGACCTTCTGATCGGCAAGTCCTAGACTCTGTGGTTTAACCCAGAGCGCCACCCGTGTCCCATTTTTCTGGTAAGCTTCACCATTTCTGCATATTCCATAAGTTTTTGTATCTATTCTTGCTTTGCTGGGACTTCTTCTTCTCTCCATTTTTGGGCAAGTGACATTCTTGCCACTGTAGTCACATACATAAATGATTTTCTATACAGTTTAGGTAGTTCTGCACCTATAATTCCCAAAAGGAAAGCTTCTGCCTGATTTGGTGGGCAGTGTCCCAAAGTCTCTGCCACCTCCTCACCCCCAGGGGTTTAGCCTGTATCTGGACTGCACCACTTCAGCTTGCAAGGAAGGGCTCCTGTTGTGGGACACACACATTGATTCCACCACATAGGAAAGCAAGGATTTCCAGCCAGACCCTCCTCTCCTGGGGTCATTAGGGGCGCACTGAAGAGCAGTCCATCCTCTGAGTTGCCTCCTTTGCAGTCTGAGGCGGGACAGATCCAGACCTGCCACAGATCCACCACTTAGGGGAGGATGAGGACAGAGACCTCAGGTGCAACTTGCAATAATAATAATAATAATAATAATAATAATAATAATAATAATAATAATAATAATAATAATAATTTATTTGTACCCCGCCCACCTGGCTGGGCTTCCCCAGCCACTCTGGGCGGCTTCCAACAAAGATTAAAAATACATTAAAATGTCACACATTAAAAGCTTCCCTGAACAGAGCTGCCTTCAGATGTCTTCTAAATGTCAGGTAGTTGTTTGACATATGATGGGAGGGTGTTCCACAGGGCGGGTGCCACCACCAAGAAGACCCTCTGCCTGGTTCCCTGTAGCTTTCCTTCCTGCAGGTGTTAACGGAGGAATCTGAGGGCTCCCTTGGGCAAAAAATAAAGACACCAACCAGGACAATTTGGAGCAAAACAGCAGCCTGTAGGCTTGGCCTTTATTGAAAACTGTTGCGACAGGACTCCCACCCACAACAAGATGAAGCAAGATGGAAGTCCAGAACAAAACAAGACCCCAACTTTTATTAGTTACTAATCCCCCAAACTACACCCCTAAGACTACATCACAACTACACCATTGATACATCACAAAAAGGAGGGGTTGAGGGAGGAGTTGTGGAGGTAACCTGAGTGTCCTGTCACCTGGCTGGCTCCTCCTTTCCCCCTCCCCATGAGTACTTTCCAGGTGACAGAGGGGACTTTGCAGTTTCCTGCCCCCAAAGGGAAGAGCTGATTATTGTCCTTTGATCCAGTCCGTGCTGAATCCACTCCCATATGCAAGTTCTTTGTGATCTTGATGGTCTTCTGTCTATGACCATCAGGGTTGGCATAGCAACTGGGCAGGGCTCCTGTGTACGTGCTGGTATGCTCAAGGGATTATGGCTGGCCTGTATCAAACCTTCCCCATTTTGTAGTCCTTCCTTCATGGAGTAAAATAAAAGTGGAACGGTGCAGATCCGATGTATGGTTTATTTTCTATGAATTTATAACAGAAGCGTAGCGTATGTCGTGTGTGTCGAGTTTGTACAAACTGAATGATGGGGGGGGGGGGGTTCCTGTGACACAGGGAGGGAACCGCCAGAAGGCCCTCGGCGCTGGACCTCAGCTCCGAGCAGAACGATGGGGGTGGAGATGCTCCTTCAGGTATACCTGGCTTTAAAGGGACAGGGGTCAGCAGTGGGGGGGGGGCAGCGAGAGAGGAAGGCGGAGGGCCCTGGATTTGGAGATTCCAAGTCCATGGAGAGAATGAGGCCCTGCAGAGAAGGGGGGAACACCCCCCCCCAAATTATTACGAAGTAATTTACCAAATCACAAAATCAAAGCCTTCACCCATCTAGGCGGCCCAGACTAGGAAATGAGAAATGCCCGGTGTGGGCAGCTAGATGGGCACCAGCCTGCAGAAATGCACACACAAAAACACAACTTCCTTCCGCAGACCTGCTGTGTTGTTGTACGTAGTCGACAAGGCAACACTCAAGGAAAGCTCCGGACAACCAACCTCACCTCATTCCTCCACTGGCCACGAGAGGGCGAGCTTTCCCTATACGTGTATATTTCCCTGTGATAGCTGCGACCCTAGCTTTGAGTAGCAAAACAATGCAAAAGTTTGGCGCTGGTTTGGAGGGAATCCCAAATTTTGGGGTTCGTGGTTAATTTTCCTTCCGGGGGATTCCTCCCCCCCTCCCAGAAAGCAAATATCTTCTTCCCTCCAAACGAGCTCTATACTATAATTCCATTTCTTTCATGAAAAGGTCCCAGCAGCAGCAAGGAATGAGACACCCCCCCCCAAAAAAGTCCTTCGGGGAATGAAGGTGGCAGTTTTACTTTCCCCGCTTCATCTCTGTTGTTCCCACTGGTTTGGAAGGTCCGTCTTTATTACACCGCTTTTACCACGGCGGGGAATCCAGTGTCCTTATTGTGGGTAGCGCGGCTGGTGTTTAGGGCTGAGCTTTGCTTATTGCGGGGGGGGGGCATAGCTCTGTGGTGGAGCAGCTGCTTTGCATGCAGAAGGAGGCCCCCGATTCAGTCCCCACCACTGAAGAAGAGCCCCCCCAAAAAAACCCCAGGTGGATGAAGCTTGCACAACTTTACAGACCTCCCCTCTGGAGTCACCCGCTCCCACCCCTATTTGGAGACTCCGCTGTGGGGAGGAGAGGCAACATGGGGGGGGGCAGGATGCAAAAGGCTGCGCCTTCACGGCTGGTCCCCATCCTAACACACACACATGGGCTGCTCTGTACCGTAGCTCTATGGGCTCCAGCGTTCGAAAAGAACCGCGAAGTGTCGGGAGATTCCTGGTGGCCCAAAGGAAGGTCCCCGCCCCCCGAGAAGTGGGAGGTTTTACAAAAGGGAGGAAGGGTGTCGGTGGAATAACACGCCTCCGCCCCCGTATTTCCGGGAAGAAAACGGTTTCGCGAGCAAAGCACGCGGATCACCAGAGAGGAATCCTAGAGTTGGAATAGACTACAAGGGCCATCGAGTCCAACCCCCTGCCAAGCAGGAAACACCCTCAGAGCACTCCTGACATATGGTTGTCAAGCCTCTGCTTAGAGACCTCCAAAGAAGGAGACTCCACCCCACTCCTTGGCAGCAAATTCCACTGTCGAACAGCTCTTACTGTCAAAGTAAGGACAAAGAGGTAAAGGTGCGGCGGGAGGAGGGAGATTGGAGCGGGCGGGGAGAAAAGGACAGAGAGACACCCCCCCCGCAATGCAAGCGCCTTTCTGGGGCCCCATCGGCAGGGGCTCCGATCCGCGCGACCCAGCTGCGAAGTGGGGACCCAACACCTACAGGGATTGCATTGCACGATCTCCTTTGCAGCGGCCCCACCGCTTGAGGGCAAGCGATGCTCAACTGCCCTGGACCCCTGGGGCACCTTTGCAGGAACTGGAATGTGATGCCCACCAAGGGGGTCCCGACGAGGACCCCTACCCCCAAGCAGCCCTGGATTTGATCCCAAGACCGAAACATGAGGCGCCCCGCTCTCTGCCTTTCCCCGCCTGGCCGGAATCCCTCAAGGCGCTCCTGCGCCTGGATGGAGAGAGGGTGTCCATGAAAGGGTTAAAGGAAGTGAAATAGGCCGGGATAAAAGACCCCCCCCTCCCTGCCCGTCTTGGGAGGCTCCTCTGGATGGAGAGGTTGGTGCGCCTGGGAGAGATTTGATTCTGTGCAGAGGGCAAGGAGTGAGCTGGTCGTAGGGGAGACTGTGGGGTGGAGGGAGGAGGGCAGAGGAAATTGGGGGGGCTGAGGGAGGGATAGCAGCAGCCCTTGGGGGGGGGAGAGCAGTGGCGTAGCGTGGGTTGTCAGCACCCGGGGCAAGGCAAATAATTTGTGCCCCCTAACCCGTGGATTTTAGCACTGAGTGTGAGCGCCCCCCCAGATGTTACGCCCGGCCCCCCTGCACCCCCATGCTACGCCACTGGGGCTGGGGGCGAGCGAAGGAGCCAAGGACCCCCCCAAAGGCTCAGCAGGAATTTATTAAATTTATTATTTGCGGAGCCCCCGCGGGCTGAGGCAGCCGAAGCCCCCTCCCCTCGGGCGCCTCCCCGCCCCCTCCTCTCCTTGGGCTGTAGGTGGAGCCCGCGCTCCAAGGCGCTGCAGATCCGGGCTTGGCGAGCGCTCCGTCCTCGCCCCCCCCCCGCGGCTGAGACTTGCGCTGAGAGCCGGAGTGGCTGCTCCTCCTGCGAGCAGTGAGTGGAGCGCAGCCGCAGCGGCGGGGGCGTGCGCGCGCTAGGGCGCAAGGCTGGCGGTGGCGGCGGGGAGCCCTGCGGAGGAAGGAACTTGTCCCTTCCCTCTGGACTCGTGCCCCCCAGATGTTGCGCCCGTTGCGGCCGGCAACCCTGGCACCCCCCACGCTACGCCACTGCGGGAGAGCCCTGCTGAAGAGAGAGAGAGAGAGACTCTTCCTTTTGGAGAGATGTCTCCATCCTTGGGCACTGGAGGAGGACTGTCTGGTGGGTCTGCCTTGGCTTCTCCCTCCTGCCCAGGAATCTGCCACTCTTTCAAGTTGACCAGAGAGAGATGCCTGATTAAAGGCGGGGGGTTCCCACTGATTTCCCCACTTCTTTCAGGAAGCTCCATCTTCTCCCCGTTGATCCTCGCAAGCTACTGCATGGCTGGCTGTGGGCCGCCTTTTGTTGTTTAGCTTTAGTCTTGTCCGACTCTTTGTGACCCATGGACCAGAGCACACCAGGCCCTCCTGTCTTCCACTGCCTCCCACAGTTTGGTCAGACTCATGCTGGTAACCTCGAAAACACTATCCAACCATCTCGTCCTCTGTCGCCCCCTTCTCCTTGTGCCCTCCATCTTTCCCAGCATCAGTGTCTTCTCCAGGGAGTCTTCTCATGAGGTGGCCAAAGTATTGGAGCCTTATCTTCATGATCTGTCCTTCCAGTGAGCACTCAGGGCTGATTTCCTTAAGAATGGAGAGATTTGATCTTCTTGCAGTCCATGGGACTCTCAAGAGTCTCCTCCAGCACCAGAATTCAAAAGCACCAATTCTTTGGCGATCAGCCTTTTTTATGGGTGGGCTGCCTTATACCAAGTCAAACCCTTGGTCCACCTTGGAGAGGAGAAGAGAGAAAAAGGTGGAAGGTCCTGAGAGGGAGGAGGAGGCCTTCTCCAAAGCGGCTCTTTGCTTCTGGAATCCCCTCCCAGGAAGTAGCCAGAGACCTATTCCTCTCACGCTCTACCACTCTTTCAAATCAGAACCAGATAAGGCGGTGAAGGTCCTGTGTGAGTGCCTGGAGGCAGTTGGAAGATTGTGGCTAACAGATTGAGGTTGAATCCTGACAAGACAGAACTACTGTTTTTGGGGGACAGGGGGCGGGTAGGTATAGAAGACTCCCTGGTCCTGAATGGGGTAACTGTGCCCCTGAAGGACCAGGTGCACAGCCTGGGAGTCATTTTGGACTCACAGCTGTCCATGGAGGCGCAGGTCAATTCTGGGTCCAGGGCAGCTCTCTACCAGCTCCATCTGGTACGCAGGATGAGACCCTACCTGCCTGCAGACTTTCTCAACTGGTTATTTTCCGCTCAGACTACTGCCATGCACTCTACGTGGGGCTACCTTTAAAGATTACCCAGAAACTACAACTAATCCAGAATGCAGCAGCTGGACTGGTGACTGGGAGTGGCCACCGAGACAACATAACACCTGAAAGACCTATATTGGCTCCCAGGATGTTTCTGAGCATAATTCAAAGTGTTGGTGCTGATCTTTAAAGCCCTAAACGGCCCAGTATACCTGAAGGAGCGTCTCCACCCCCATCATTCAGCCCGGACTCTGAGGCCCAGCACTGAGGGCCTTCTGGCGGTTCCCTCACTACAAGAAGTGAAGTTACAGGGAACCAGGCAGAGGGCCTTCTCGGTAGGGGTGCCCGCTCTGTGGAAAGCCCTCCCATCAGATGTCAAGGAAATAAACAACTATCTGACATTTAGAAGACATCTGAAGGCAGTTTAGGGAAGTTTTTAATGATTGCTGTTTTAATGTATTTTTAATACTCTATTGGGAGCTGCCCACAGTGGCTGCGGAGGCCCAATCAGATGGGCAGGGTATAAGAGATAAATGATTAATATTAGTATAATTATTATTAAAGGGGCACCAGATGCCTTGTTATACTTTCTTCAAAAGATGAATATTTTGGAATACGTTTCCAGTGACGTAAATAGCACTTCCGTTTTACTCATTCCACACAGGAGAGAATCTGATCTGCAAGTCTGAGCTCAACTCCTTCTTTGAAACAGAAAAATACAGAAACTTTGAGAGGTAAGTCCTTCCTCTTGCCCGGGAGACTGTATCTTGTAGGTCTCATTTCAGTTTGTGGGAACATGAGAAATGTCCTGCTGGAATAGGATCAGGGCCCACCTCGTCCATCATCCTCTTCTCACAAGGACCAGCCAAGGAGAAACCCCCTAGCAGGGCCAACAGCCGTCTCCCCACTCAGGATTCCCAGCCCCTGGGATTCAGATGAATAATTCCTCCGTAGGAGGGGGGGGGGGACTAATAGCTGGGAACTGAAGGACTGCTACTGAAATGGTAGGTGGTTCTGAGAAGGTGGACACAATGGAGCCGCCTCAGGAAATAAATGGTGCAGGATTAGGGAATGTGTGCAGTTGCTTGGAGTGTATCAGGAAGATGTTACACATCACGGAGGAAGGAGGGAACAATACAGATATTTAGCTTTTTTAGAAGATGGAGAAAGTGTGTCCCTCCTGGTGTTGTTCCAGTAGAACTCCCATCATCCCTGGTCGTTGGCCATCCTTGCTTGGGCTGATGGTACTTTGTGTCCAGCCACATCTGGAGGGCCAGAGGTGCCCCACCTCAGCCTAGAGGATTCCTCTAGGGGCTCAGACTCACTTGGGAGGTCCAGGTGGGTATAGATACCAAGGGTTACTGAGACATGTTTTCAGGGATTATGAATGATACCTAGACTCCAAATCCAAGGTGCCCACACTAAATGAAGGTCTGGATGATACCCTCAAAGAGGTCTGGTTTATATTCCAGAAGACGGCCAACCAGGGAATAGATGTGAAGGTTCTGAACTGAGTTACAATCGAGATTCTGAGTTACAGTTCAGGCTGAGAAATGGAGCCAGGGATCCTAAATGTCTTCTAAAGGTGGTTTCCCCCCTCACGCTCTCTTCTGGCGGAAGCATCTCAGACTGCACCTCCTCTCTCAAAAGTCAGATTCTGTCCTTCCACCCCCTTTTGTTGACATCCATCTGCCTCGAGACACAATGTAGAGTCTCCATGAGGTTGAAGTCAAACAGGGGTGTTAGAAGCACAGACGTGACCCCTGCAGAATACAAGTCTGGGCAGTGTGTGTGGAGGTCCTGGGCTGCCTGCACGACAAGGACATCTTCTCCAGAAGGGTGCCCCCGTTTAAAAATGCAAAAATCCAGACAGAGTTGTTGAGCTTTTTAAAAATACAAATTCTCCCCAAAAGAAGCAGTTTTTGAGCTTTCCTGATGTTTCCCACCATAGAAATCTTCGGAATGTAATGGAGTCGGGCACAGCTTCCCTGTGCTGACTTGAGCCTCACGCTCTCTTCCTGGCTCCAAGCAGAGTATCGCACCAGCGGTTTTGCCTTGTGTGGGTCATAAATCCCAGTCTGTACACAGGCCTCTTGCTTAATCTAAGAAGGCTTTATTATGTACAGAAAAAACATCATAAATCACCCCAGAGATCGGGCGGACATTCTCTCCGGCTCAACAGCTAAAAGCGAAAGTAACTCACACGCAAAGAAAGATTCCTGTATGTGAACAAAACCAGGATGTGAGACGTCACCCAGAACTGTTTAACCCTGTAAGTTCTGGTTCTCCTCACAAGAAACAGCAGCCTTGCCAGACGTCTAGGTGGACCTTTTGCCGATCTTGTGAAAATCCTGCTCGATTCCCAGGGGAGGGGGACAGACCTATGGCAGCCCTACCTTCTCAACCTTCTTGATATGGTCCAAAGGGAAGCAGAGCAATACTTTTGGCCCCAGCAGTTACCGGAAGGAGGCGTACAAGGACTCCACCCAACATGTTGCAATGTATTTGGACCAATAGAAGCTCCATATAAAGCACTCAGGAGTCCAGCTGTGTTGCAAGGAGGGCTTTATTCCAGCTGCAGTCCTGCAGCATCATAAAGTACCATAAATCAGGCTTCCTACATACAGGGGAGAATCCAGTGTGGAGAAGTCAAGCATACCTCTGTATACAAGCTGGCTATAGACCATCTCTTGGGATGCTGACTCCCCACATGAAACTGAGTCAGCATTTCTACTTATCATAGTGTTAACTCCTTGATACCCACAACACTCCAACACAATCGTCTTAAGGACGTCACTCCTGATTCTTGTAGGGTTTACTGCTTAGCCTCTTCTTTTCCTGAAGATATTCATGCAAGGCTGCAGAGGTTTAGGATCAGAGTTTTTCTTCTGCTTCTTGCCCTCCCTTCCCAGGTTGATGAGCCCCTCAGTTCCCTCTACGGCACTTGCATAAATCACCTGCTTGGCTGTTGGAGTCACTATTGGTCTCGTCTGCTCAATGTGCCAGAGCCTGTCATCGCATGCAGTGAAAGTCCCCGACTCACCAAGGGATTAAGACCCATCAATTATCCTCAACTGGTTTAGTTGGCCTGTCGAAGCTTTTCCTGGGTTGTGTCTGCTGTTGCATGCTGACAGCGCCTAGGACCCACAGGTGAGAGTACAGGTTGGGGATTAATGGTGGATCAATCACCCCAGAAGGAGCCCTATATGTCTTCCACGAGAGGTACTATGCTTTTGCGTAAATAAATCCTGCGTCCAGTCAGGCTTCCCTGTGCGTCTCTGTTAGGGAGCTGACCTGGCAGGAGAGCAGAGTAGCAGCGGTCCTGCGTCCGTGTGAGATGAGGGATAAATCAAGTCCAAAGACAGTTCGGTTCTTATCTCTAGAAGCGTTTATTTACAAAGCAGTAAATCCATCAGAAACTTCCGACATTTCTCACTGTGCTCCAAAAGGACACACACACAGCCTCCAAGCTGAGCTGCGTCTCAGCCAGAATCGAAAGCAAGTCTGGAGAGTGACACAGACTGTGACGTGCTTCTCTGCGTCAAGCTCCTCCCAGATACAGGACACCACAGAGTTTTAACCCTGTCAGTTCCAAACTCCACACCCCCTCTTGTCCTGCATCTGGGGACAATAGCCAACAATGCTTTCCCCATACACAGACCCTCACAGAACTCCTCGTGCTTCTGGAAGGTTAATGGTTTTGTGAAACCATCAGCAGGGTTCTTGGTTGAGGGACAGTATTTCAGAGCAACTAGCCCCTCATGAACGCTCTGACATACATTCCGGAAACGTATGTCCAAATGTTTGGTCCTCGCCTTGAACTGCCCCGTCTCGGCCAATTTGAGGCATGGTTGATTGTCTTCATGCACCACAACGGGCAGACAATTCTCTCCACAGATTTCTTCGACCAAACACACATAGAACTCCAGCTCTCTGCAAACCTCTGATAGCGCACTGAACTCAGCTTCAGTAGATGAAAGCGCTATGAGACTTTGCTTCCGGGACCTCCACCCAACTACTGAGTCCCCAAACTTCACCACTAGGCCTGACACTGATTTGCGGTCCTCAAGGTTAGCCCAACTCGAATCCACCCACGCGGTCAGCTTGACACCACCCTCAGCTGACATCTTGAGGCAAAAGTCTTTGGTATCTTGCAGGTAATGTAGCACCCGCTTAATACCATTCCAGGCCTGCACACTAGGACTTGAAGCCTCTCTACTGAGCAGATTGACAGCAAATGCTATGTCTGGTCTGCTCCACTGTGACAGATACAACAGACTACCCAGAGCTGACTGAAAGAGTTCAGTATTTTCGAACACCACGCGTTCTACTTGCTGACACTCCTTCACGTATCCAGCCTCCAGGGTGATCTGGCACCTGCACAATCAGACATCCTGAACTTCTCAAGCAACTGTTCAATCTTACCTTTCTGGCGAAGCAAAAAGCTTCCATCACTTGCTCTTGTGATCTCTACGCCTAAATAGGACTTGACATCTCCAAGCTGCTTTAGCTTGAACCACTTTCCAAGCTCTTTAGCAAACTTCTCCACCTGTTCACCTGTCTGTGCCATGATCAAGATATCATCAACAAACACCTGAACCACTTGCTGTTTCAAGCCTGAATCTCTAATGTAAAGACAACTGTCTGCAAGAGATCTCGTAAAACCTAGCTCTTCTAAGGCTTCATGTAGACACATATTCCAATTCCTGGCAGATTGGCGTAATCCATAGATGGATTTGTGCAACCGCCACACTACTCCTGGCTCACTGACTTCAAACCCTGGAGGAGGAAGCATGTACAACTCCTCCTGGAGATCTGAGTTCAGGTAGGCGACATCTACATCAAAATGGTTCACCTTCCAACCTCTCTGTGCTACTATCGCCAAAAGCGTTCTCAAAGTCTCCTCTCTCGAGGTCGGCAAATAGACCTCCGTGAAGTGGACACCCTTCTTCTGTGTGAATCCTCGGGCCACCAAACTCACTTTATACTGGAGTTCTCCCATTTCTGTGGGTTTAAGTCGATAAACCCATCTGCAGCTGACAGCTTGCTTTTTAGCCGGCAGCTGAGTGAGTGAGAACACACCAAGAGACTCCATTGAGTTCATCTCCTTCTGCATTGCCTCACACCATTTGCTAGCTTCTTCCTGAGGCAACTTCTGAACATCCTCAAAGGATTCAGGTTCACACCTAGCCACACCAACCCAAACACTACTGGCTTCATAACTTTCAGGTGGCTTTCCTTTCGTTGATCTTGCTGACCTCCTCAGCGTGAATTCTGGAACTGCACCTGATTCACCTGGATCAGCCACACCATCCCCTGTGTCAGAAACCTCCCCCTCTGACTTGCTGCGCCTTTTAGGCCTCACAACTGGCTCTGCAGGCGAGGATGGCTCACTCCTTGGCTCAGACTTGACAGAGACCTGTGGAGGGGTCCTGGGACTCCCTTTTGGAGAGACACGGAGCCTCTCCCTTGGAGATCCCGGCTCAGGACTCTGTGGCTGTGGACGATGCACCTCAGCAACAGGTTCAGCCTCGTCCTCCTCCTCTTCCTCATCTGAGTCTAAAAGAACATCCAGGTTCCCGTGAAGACGTTTCCACCCACTCTGCTCGCAAAACTCAGCACTGCCGCTAATGAGCAGCTTAGACTGGTTGCCAGTAGGGTATGCAAAACGCCACGCTTTTGAACCCAGCTCATAGCCTACAAAGATCATCTTCCTAGATCTTGGCTCACCCTTTCTGCGCATGGCCTTTGGAATGAGAACCCAAGCCTGGCAGCCGAAAACGTGCAGAAAGTGCACTTTCGGTTTCTTCCCATGCAGTAAGAAATATGGTGTGTTGCCTACACTGGAATTGTACACCCTGTTCTGCAGAAAACAGGCTGTCTTATAACTCTCAGCCCAAAAGCACTGTGGCAAACCCGAGTCTGCCAACATAGCGTTTGCCGCTTCCTGTAGCATGCAAAACTTTCTCTCTGCAACCCCATTCTGTTGCGGAGAGTGGGGGGCCGTCAGTCGATGACTGATACCCTTCTGCCTGAAAAACGATTGCAGCGCAGAACCTGTGAACTCCCCCCCGCGATCAGATTGAAAGGAAACCACCCTGGTAGAGAACCGTAGCTCTACCGCTGTGATCCAATCTCTGATCAGTGCAGCTGCCTCTGATTTCTGTTTAAGCGAGAAAACCCAAGAATGCTTTGAAAAATCGTCAATCAGAACCAAAACCCATTTCAACCCAGCTAAAGAAGGTGTTGGCATGGGCCCTGATAAATCTGCATGCACAAGTTCAAAGGGTTTGCTGGTTCTCCTCTCTGACCTGGGGTATGTGCATGTTGTGACCTTCGATTGCTTACAGGCTTGACAATCTAGGTATCTGTCACATGCCTTGAACCTACACCCAATGGTGTTCTCTGCGGCTCCGTCGTCTGATAACTGTTGCTGATCTGCTTTAGCAGGTGGCTGACCTTGCATTCCATCGCCTCTGCAGAACAATGCCCTTTGCTGTTGGACTTTGCCTCAGAGCACAAACAACTCTTGGAGACTTTGGCTTTCCCAGAGCTCTTGGAACGGCCTGCACCCCCACTCCTGGGTGCATAGCTTCCTGAGGAACGGACTGCAACTGCCTTCCTCTTCCCAGCTCTTAGCCTCTCTCCCGGACCATCACACAGACGTGTTGAAGCATTGCAACAGCTTCCAGGAACAGTCCCAACCCCCTCTGGGCTTAGTGCTCTCTCTGGGCATCTTCTAGCCCCCTCTGGTCAGGCTCCCACTGTGGCCTGACATGCCGTCTTCAGTGCCTGCCATGCGACCCAGGGCTTCCTCCCTTGGAGCTTTGGCAACAGCCAAGCCTCAACGCTGGCCCTTAAAATGGCTAGCACCCTTTGCTCTTTCTCCAGAGCATCAGCCATGTCTGCTTCACAAGCCTAAACTGCTCCTGCAGACTTCTCACTGGGCTGGGCAAGGACTGAATCGGCCTGGGTGCATTCCCACAGCTGATTTCCCTCCAGCCAATAATACATGCGCTTGCTCCAGGCCTCCCAATTGGCCCCATTCAGTCTTTCACTGGGGTAGCTGTCTTGGCCTTGCTGTGGCTGAGCAACAGCCATCTTCCTTTTTTTTAAAAAAGATATTTATTAAAGTTTCGAATAATAAAACAGACTTCACAATACACAGTAAGAAAAAAGAAAAAACACCCCTCAAAAATCAGAAAAAAACAAAAAAACCAAAGAGAAAAAGTACATAAAAAGACATAAAAAAGAAAAACCATTTTCTCAGATGTTATTCTCATAATCTTCTTTCCAGACTCCCTCACATCTCCCTTTTCTGCATTCCCCTTTTACAAGGTTTTGTTCAGCAATACCTCACCTTTTTTAAAAAAATCTTATTTCATATTATACCTTTCCACTATTATGTCTCCAATTTTTCCCCATTTTTCATTTTGTTTGACATAATGTTGTTCTGACTTCACCTCTGTTCTGATAACCTTTTTTACATTCAACTGAATCACTAATACCCCATTGTCTTTATACCCCGCAACATTCTAACATTCATACAGTTTGCAGTACTTTTGCAGATAGTCTTTAAATTTCTTCCAGTCCTCTTCCACCAGCTCTTCTCCCAGGTCTCGGATTCTGCCAGTCATCTCTGCCAGTTCCATATAGTCTATCATTTGCATCTGCCATTCTTCCAGGGTGGGTAAATCTTGAGTCTTCCAGTGCTTTGCAATAAGTATTCTTGCTGCTGTTACTGCATACATGAAAAAATTTCTATCCTTTTTTAACACCATTTGGCCAACAATGCCCAAAAGGAAGGCCTCTGGTTTCTTAGGAAAGGTATATTTAAATACCCTTTTCAATTCATTATATATCATTTCCCAGAAAGCCTTAACCCTAGGGCATGTCCACCAAAGGTGGAAGAATGTTCCCTCAGTTTCTTTACATTTCCAACACTTATTGTCTGGCAAATGGTATATTTTTGCAAGCTTGACTGGGGTCATGTACCACCTATATATCATTTTCATAATGTTTTCTTTCAAGGCATTACATGCCGTGAACCTTACTCCGGTGGTCCATAACCGTTCCCAGTCAGCAAATATAATGTTATAACCAATATCTTGAGCCCACTTTATCATAGCTGATTTAACCGTTTCATCCTGAGTGTTCCATTTTAACAGCAAGTTATACATTCTTGATAGTACCTTAGTTTTAGGTTCTAACACTTCTGTTTCCAGTTTCAATTTTTCCACCTGGAAACCTGTTTTTTTGTCCTCATTAAAGACCTCCCTGATCTGGCAGTAGTGTAACCAATCTCGCACTTTATCTTTTAGTTTATCAAAACTCTGCAATCTCCAAGTGTCTCCATCATTTTCTAATATCTCCCAATATTTTGGCCAGTTGGCCTCCATATTGAGTCTTTTCTGAGCCTTAGCTTCCATTGGTGACAACCACCTTGGGGTCTTTTTTCCCAATAAATCTTTATATCTTGTCCAGACATTAAATATTGCTTTCCTGACAATATGGTTCTTAAATGCTTTATGAGCTTTAACCTTGTCGTACCACAAATATGCATGCCATCCAAACACATTGTTAAACCCTTCCAAATCCAAAGTGTCAGTGTTCTCTAGAAGTAGCCAATCTTTCAACCAGCAGAAGGCTGCTGCTTCATAATACAGTTTCAGGTCTGGCAGGGCAAACCCCCCTCTTTCTTTAGCATCAGTGAGTATTTTAAATTTTATTCTGGGCTTTTTGCCCTGCCAGACAAGCTTAGAGATGTCTCTCTGCCACCTCTTGAAACAATCCATCTTGTCCACAATCTGTAGAGTCTGGAACAAAAACATTTTTGGCAATACATTCATTTTTATAGCGGCAATTCGACCCAACAAGGAAAGCTTCAATTTTGACCAAATTTCTAAATCTTTTTTGATTTCTGACCAGCATTTTTCATAGTTATCTTTAAATAAGTTCAAATTTTTAGCCGTCATGTTCACCCCTAGATATTTCACCTTTTTAACCACATTTAACTCTGTCTCCTTCTGAAACCTTTCTTTTTCCGTAGTTGTCAAGTTTTTCTCCGAAACCTTAGTTTTTTGTTTATTTAATTTAAATCCCGCCACCCGACCAAATTCTTGAATCAATTCTAAAACTCTTTTTGTACTAGATTCTGGCTCCTGTAGTGTCAAAACCAGGTCATCTGCAAAAGCCTTTAATTTATATTGTTTAGCTCCGACCTGAATTCCTTCAATCAACCTGTCCCTTCTGATCATGTTCAAGAGCACCTCCAGGACCGAAATAAATAGCAGTGGAGAGATAGGGCAACCCTGTCGTGTTCCTTTCTCAATTTTAAACTCTTCTGTCACCACATTGTTAACTATCAATTTTGCTTTTCGTTCTGAATAAATTGCATCTATACCATTTTCGAACCCCCGTCCCACTCCCATCCCTTTAAGATTTTTCTTCATAAAAATCCAAGAAATATTGTCAAAGGCTTTCTCTGCATCAATAAAGATCAGTACTGCTTTTGTATTAGTGTTCATTTGTAATAGTTCCAAAATGTCAATAATGTTCCTTGTGTTATCAGACAAATGTCTGCCAGGGAGAAAGCCTGCCTGGTCTTTATGAATCACTTCATTTAACACTTTCTTTAGTCTGTTAGCTAAAATATCTGCAAAAATTTTGTAATCCACATTTAAAAGGGAAATGGGGCGGTAGTTCTTAAGTTGTGTCTTTTCAGTTTCAGATTTAGGTATAAGTGTGATGAAAGCTTCTTTCCACGACTTCGGTGCCTTCTTCCCCTCCATAATCTTGTTACAAACCTCCTTCAGTGGTTGAATCAAATAGTCCTTCAAAGTCTTATAATACTTGGAGGTTAACCCATCCGGCCCTGGAGATTTACCCAATTGCATGTTCTGAATGGCACCTTCAATCTCTTGTTCTGTTATTTTGTAATTCAATATTGTCTTGTTTTCTTGGGATAGTTCTGATAATCCGTTGTTTCTTAAAAATTGATCTATCTCAATCTCCTTTTGCGGCCCTTGGGTATAAAGTTGTTTAAAATATCTCTGGAAGCATTTTCTGATCTCCACAGGGTTCTGAATGTTTCTCCCTTCAATCTCTAAGTTAGTAACTGTATTCAATTTCTGTCTTTTTTTCAACTGCCATGCTAGCAGTTTTCCACATTTATTTGCCGATTCAAAAGTCCTTTGTCTCATTTGTTTAATTTTCCATTCAACTTCCTGGTTTATCAGTTTTGTATATTGTGCTTGATAGAGTTTAATTTCTCTCAAGATCTCCTGTGACTTTGGTTTCGATCTTAGTTTTTTCTCTCCTTTTATTTTTTCCAAAATCTTATCTTTTTTCTCATTCAAAGCTCTTTTCTTTACCGCATTCTGTTGTATCAGAAACCCCTTCATGACCGCCTTGCTTGCATCCCAGATTACTCTTTTTTCAACTGTAGTTTTCAAATTTATTTCGAAATAATCACGCAAATTCTTTTGGGTCTTCTTAACTATCTCCTGGTCTCTTAATAAGGTGTCAGTCATCTTCCATCTGAAGGAACCAGTTGAAATTAGTCTCATTTCCATCTTTACTGCATTGTGGTCAGAGCAGGTTTTTGGGCAGATTTCCACCTTTCTAATCTTGGGTGCCAGACCTCTAGTTATCCATATTTGGTCAATTCTTGTCCATGTCATTTTGGCTTCAGAAAAGAATGTCCCCTCTCTTCCTAAGGGGTTCTTTGTTCTCCAGATGTCAATTAGATCCATATTGTCAGTTAATTCAAAGAAAGTCTTTGGTAGTCTGCCTTCTTTTGTCATACTTTGGCTTTGTGCTTTATCCATGTTCGTAGATACCACCCCATTCATATCGCCCATCATAATGATGTTGTTATAGTCCATGTAGTCCAACATTATATCATGCAGCTTCTTGTAGAATTCCGATTTCCCCTCATTTGGTGCATAAATCCCCAAAATCAAAAAAATTTCTCCTTGTGTTTGAATTTCAATAGCCAAAATTCTTCCTTGCTCATCTTTAAAAAGAAATTTAGGTGATAGGCCTTCTTTTGCATAAATCACAACTCCTCTCTTTTTCACTCTAGTCAGATTATATAAATTCTTGGCCTAGTCTCTTGTTGATTAGCACCTTCCTGTGCAGCCTAATCACGTGTGTTTCCTGTAAACAGATAATGTCCAATTGTTCCTTTTTTAATAAATGAAAAATCTTCCTTCTTTTCTCTGGAGAGTTGAAACCATGAATGTTCCAACTTAGAAGTTGCAGAGGCATGTTGGGCTATTTATTCTTTCACCTGGGGTGGTATCACTTCCAATTCGTCAGTACCCTGAGGTGTAGGTGTCAAACTTGATAGTTCAGGTCCTAAGGCTCCAAGTTCCCCTCCGATCCCTTTCTGAAGGTCTTCTCCGTGGTCGTTCAAGAATTTTTATTTGTCATCCACTGTCTTGATTTTACCTTTCTTACCCTTAAAGGTGAAGGAAAGTCCTTGGGGGAACTCCCACCTGAATGCAATTCCGTTGCTTCTCAATAATTTCGCCAGATCTCCGTAGCTAGATCTGAGATCCAGTAAGTGTTTAGGGATATCCTTGTAAATGTCCACTTTCAAATCCTGAATTTCAAGTGTCTTTTGAAAATGTGCACTCAGTATTTTGTCTCTCTCTGCCTTTGTTCTGAGAGAGATCAGGCAGTCTCTGAACTTGCCTTTCCTCCCTCCTTTTCCAAGTCTGAATGCACTTACAATTTTAAAGTCCTTATCTTCTTCCAAAGACCAATATTCAGTGAATTCTTTTGTCAAATATTCAGTTAAATCTCCTTTTTCAAGTTCTGGAACTGATCTCAGTCTCAGATTATTCTCCTTGCTTTTTAAATCTATCATAGACAGGTATGCTTGGTGCTCATCAATCTGTTTGCGCATAGGTTTTACTTCCTCATGCACGGCCTCTGCTTTCTGTTTTGCCTTCTCGGCTAGTTTACGATTTTCTGTAGTGGCTTCCAAAAGTTTCCCAATTGATTGTGCATTTAAAGCAACTTGTTGAGTCAGATTATTAATACTAACTGTATTTTGGTCAATTTTAGAAGATTGTTCAGTCACTTGGTTACTCAGGCCTTCCAATTTTTCATAGATTTTTTCCAATAATGAAGTTATGTCCCCACCTGCGGCCATTCCCTCCAGCCTAGCTTGCTCTGTCTCTTCCTCCTGTGCCGCAGAAATAGTGGGAACAGATGATCTGCGCAATTGTGAGATTAGGGTAGTTAGTTGTGATTTAGTTTTAGCTGATCTTGTTCTCCCAGTCCCACTCATTCCACTTCTGTCTATGATTCAAAGTCAGTCAAATTGCAATTCCCGTGGGAATCCACAAGTCCCCAAATAAGAGAAAAACAACCCCCAGTAGTTGTAGACTTTCAAAGCTCCTCTAGGAGGAGTTTAAATATATCCTACAAAGAAAAAAGTTGTTGTTCATGCAAAGATTCCAAATTAATCCACATGCCCTTACAAGTTAGTGACAGTATCAGACAGCTTCAAAGTCTCAAAAAGTCCTCCAGTTTTTTTAGCCTTAGCAGAGTTGGTCTCAGGTTAGTCACAATGTCTCTAGAAAGTGCCAGTTTCAATATAACAAATCAGCTGCAATGCAATGTAACAGTCCAATGTAACAAAGACAGTCAGTCCAAAATTCCAATAGTCTGGCAGCCCGGCTGCCTGGGTTTCTTGAAAAATAAAGTTTTATAAATCCATAGAGGAAGAGGAAAAAAGGTTAAAAGGAATATCCACCAGTATAAGGTAAAGTCCGCAAACATAAAAGGTGTAAAACAGTTCAATTGTTGCCAAGATTATTTCCTTTTAAAGATCTCAAATTCAAAGGCATTAGAAGTTTCTGTCTTTGCTTTGATCTTTAAGCAGAGCCGGGAGACGGACTTCCTGGTTGCGTCTCCCGCAGTGCCGAATTTCAAATTTGGACCCGATAATTAAGCTTCACTTACTCACGGGAAGTTTCCTTTAGAGCCGAATGGTCCCAGGAAAAGGGTCAGCGCTCACCGACAGCAGCTTAGCGGCTTCACTCCTCAGAAAGAGCGATCGACTCACAGCACCGCGCCAGCCCTTTCACGCTCCAGAGCCCCTTACGGGGTTCCTTTGACGTTTCAGGGGGCGCTCCCGGTGCCCGCCAAGTCCCACGGCCACAGGCTAACGCTGCCTGTGGTTTTCCGAGCTGGGTCTCCGCTTCGCCGTAGCAGATGACCCGTTTCTGCAGGAGCTTCCTCTTCACAAAGTAAAGAGGACCGCCATTGCCGTTCGCGCTGCCCCCAGAAGTCAGCAGCAGCCATCTTCCACCCACCAGGGCTTTAAGCGTACTCACACGTTTGCCAGCAAGCTGGACCTCTGAAGCAGCCGTCTTTCCTGGTTTTGGCTCCGCTCTCCAGCATTCCTCACTGCCCTTCCTGGCAGGAGCTTTCAGCGACGTAACACTGGCAGTCTTCCTCCCTTCTCACACTTGTCAGGAAACGCGGAACTTCCATAACCTATGCTTTTGCGTAAATAAATCCTGCGTCCAGTCAGGCTTCCCTGTGCGTCTCTGTTAGGGAGCTGACCTGGCAGGAGAGCAGAGTAGCAGCGGTCCTGCGTCCGTGTGAGATGAGGGATAAATCAAGTCCAAAGACAGTTCGGTTCTTATCTCTAGAAGCGTTTATTTACAAAGCAGTAAATCCATCAGAAACTTCCGACATTTCTCACTGTGCTCCAAAAGAACACACACACAGCCTCCAAGCTGAGCTGCGTCTCAGCCAGATTCGAAAGAAAGTCTGGAGAGTGACACAGACTGTGACGTGCTTCTCTGCGTCAAGCTCCTCCCAGATACAGGACACCATGGAGTTTTAACCCTGTCAGTTCCAAACTCCACAGCCCCAACACCCCATGACATAATACTATTAATGTATTTGATAGATCAGAAATAAATTTGTGTCTCCAGCAATAAAACTAACAGCTTCATCCTATGAATGAATCAGTGCTAAATATCCAAGGCTGAAGTTTCCATTAAGTGCAGTTATATATTGATGTTTAATATCGAGATTCTTCAGTGTGACACAGATTCCGCCTTGAAATAGAGGAGGTACGTCCAGGAGTGAGGCAAATGGAGAAAGGACAGTGAGAGAGGCCTGGGCAGAGAATTTACACTAGGATAGTCCTGTGTCAGAAAACGGGCACGAGATCTGGTGGCACATCATAATTATAGATACTAATTGGGATGACTGCCAATTGAACTTGATGTGTGTCATATTCCTTTGTTCTCTCCCTTGAAACCTCAACAGGATTTTGTCTCCCTGCACTCTGAAGCAGACGATGGAGAAGACAGGCAAGAGTTCTGGGGGGCCATCTGTAAATTCAAAAGGAATAATGAAGAAACCATTTGAATGTATAGAGTGTGGAAAGAGCTTCAGTCGAAGTCAAACCCTTAGAATACATCATCGAACTCACACAGGGGAGAAACCATTTGAATGTATAGAGTGTGGAAAGAGCTTCAGTCAAAGTGAGAAACTTCAACAACATCATCGAACTCACACAGGGGAGAAACCATTTGAATGTATAGAGTGTGGAAAGAGCTTCAGTCAAAGTGAGAATCTTCAACAACATCATCGAACTCACACAGGGGAGAAACCATTTAAATGTATAGAGTGTGGAAAGAGCTTCAGTCGAAGTCAAACCCTTAGAATCCATCATCGAACTCACACAGGTGAGAAACCATTTGAATGTATAGAGTGTGGAAAGAGCTTCAGTCAAAGTGAGAAACTTCAACAACATCATCGAACTCACACAGGGGAGAAACCATTTGAATGTATAGAGTGTGGAAAGAGCTTCGCTCATAGTGGGAAACTTCGACTACATCAACGGACTCACACAGGTGAGAAACCATTTGAATGTATAGAGTGTGGAAAGAGCTTCAGTCAAAGGGAAAACTTAAGACGACATCAACGAACTCACACAGGGGAAAAACCATTTGAATGTATAGAGTGTGGAAAGAGCTTCAGTCTAAGGGCAAACCTTAGAATACATCAGCGAACTCACACAGGGGAGAAACCATTCAGATGTATAGAGTGTGGAAAGAGCTTCTCTAATAGTGGGAAACTTCGACGACATCATCTAACTCACACAGGGGAGAAACCATTTGAATGTATAGAGTGTGGAAAGAGCTTCGCTCATAGTGGGAAACTTAGACTACATCAACGAACTCACACAGGGGAAAAACCATTTAAATGTATAGAGTGTGGAAAGAGCTTCAGTCAAAGTGGACACTATAGACTACATCAACGAACTCACACAGTGGAGAAAGCATTTAAATGTATAGAGTGTGGAAAGAGCTTCAGTCAAAGTGAGAAACTTCAACAACATCATCGAACTCATACAGGGGAGAAACCATTTAAATGTATAGAGTGTGGGAAAAGTTTCAATAAAAGTGGACACTATAGAGAACATCAGCGAACTCACACAGGGGAAAAACCATTCAAATGTATAGAGTGTGGAAAGAGCTTCAGTCAAAGTGGACACTATAGAGAACATCAGCGAACTCACACAGGGGAAAAACCATTTAAATGTATAGAGTGTGGAAAGAGCTTCAGTCTAAGTGAAACCCTTAGAAAACATCAGCAAACTCACACAGGGGAGAAACCATTTAAATGTATAGAGTGTGGGAAAAGTTTCAATACCAGTGGACACTATAGAGAACATCAGCGAACTCACACAGGGGAAAAACCATTCAAATGTATAGAGTGTGGAAAGAGCTTCAGTCGAAGTGGACAATATAGACAACATCAACGAACTCACACAGGGGAAAAACCATTTAAATGTATAGAGTGTGGAAAGAGCTTCAGTCAGAGTGCAGACCTTAGAAAACATCAGCGAACTCACACAGGGGAGAAACCATTTAATTGTATGCAGTGTGGGAAAACCTTCAGTCAAAGGGGACACTTAAGAGAACATCAACGAACTCACACAGGGGAAAAACCATTTGAATGTATAGAGTGTGGAAAGAGCTTCAGTCAAAGTGGACAATGTAAACGACATCAACGAACACACATGGGGAAAACCATTTGAATGTATAGAGTATGGAAAGAGCTTCAGTCAAAGTGGACACTGTAAACGACATCAACGAACACACATGGGAAAAACCATTTGAATGTATAGAGTGTGGAAGGAGCTTCAGTTGAAGTGAAAACTCTTTGCTATTTGCTGTTTAGTAGCACTGCAGAGAGCTTGCTGGGGAGACCATGCATTAAAAAGGGACTCAAAAATAACTTAAACAAGGTTTTAATAACAAAAACAAAAACTCCTTGTACACTAAATACATCAACAACAAACCAGACCCAACCACCAACCCATCCCCCAGGGTAATGAGGGAGCTAGGTGCTGCTCCTTATATACTATGCTCAAATGCTGACACAGCTTGATTAACACACCTCAGCAGCACCTGCTATGTTTCACAGCTGTAAGACTGGGTCTCGTTATTTGCCCTGGCCCTGGCCCCTCAAGACATACACAACTTGTGAAACAATAATGAACCTTCACATTTTAAAGTGACCATTCAACATTTCTCCTGCGGTTCATTATTGTGGAACAAAAACATAAAGCATATTTTGTACATGTCTTTCATGTGTAACCTTTGGAAGAGCTTTAGTAAAAATGTCTGCAATTTGATTGTCATCTGGAACATACTGAAATACAATCATTTCATCAGCAATTAGTTTCTTTACAAACTGTAAACGTAACCTTAAGACTCTAGTGCGCTGCGTATTGGTCTCTGAACACAGGATAGCGAGTCCACTCTGGGAATCAAGGTAAACTTTTACTGGTAGTGTTACTTGCATCTGTAGGTCGGCAAATACTTGCAGATACCATTCTATATCACGAGTGGCCTGAATGCATGCACATAATTCACTCTCTGTTGTGGAGAGACAAATTTATTTTTTTTTTAAAAAAAGATTTTTATTCAAAATTTTCAACATACATAGAGAAAGAAAAAGAACAAGAAAAGACAAACAAAGAAAAAAGCATACAGAAAATGTAAAACAAAACAAAAATATAACATCCTAATCCGAATCTTACTTTCTTTACTATTTGGACTTCCTCACATCTTTCGTTCCTGCTTTCCAAATTTAAAAATTCTAAACAGCAATTTATCACCTTATTTCAGATACTTATTTGTATTTTCAATTATTATGTTTCCCATTTTAAATTTACCTCCCCAAAATTTAAAATCTTAATTTAAACATAATATTATTCAAAGATTAACTTTAGCTTAAATTTCCCTATAATCTCACATTCTTTTTAACTGATTTACTGACGCCACACTTATTTTTACTCTTTCACTTTCTTAACATTCATACAGTTTACAGTATTTTTGTAGATAGTCCTTGAATTTTTTCCAATCCTCTTCCACTGCTTCTTCTCCCAGGTTGCGGATTCTGCCTGTCATTTCTGCCAGTTCCATGTAGTCTATCAGTTGCGTCTGCCATTCTTCTAGCGTGGGCAAATCTTGTGTTTTCCAATGTTTAGCAATCAATATCCTTGCTGCCGTTGTTGCATACATAAAAAAAGTATAATCCTTCTTTAACACCCTTTGGCCGGCAATGCCCAAAAGCAAGGCCTCTGGTTTCTTGGGGAAGGTATACTTAAATACCTTTTTCAACTCGTTATATATCATTTCCCAGAAGGCTTTAACCCTGGGGCATGTCCACCAAAGGTGAAAGAACGTTCCTTCAGTTTCTTTACATTTCCAACATTTATTATCAGGCAAATGGTATATCTTTGCGAGCTTGACTGGGGTCATGTACCACCTGTATATCATTTTCATAATATTTTCTTTTAAGGCATTACCTGCCGTGAACTTCACACCAGTGGTCCATAACTTTTCCCAGTCAGCAAACATAATATTATACCCAATGTCTTGTGCCCATTTTATCATGGCTGATTTAACCGTTTCATCTTGTGTATTCCATTTTAGCAGCAAGTTGTACATTTTGGATAAAACCTTTACCTTAGGTTCTAGCAGTTCTGTTTCTAGCTTCGATTTTTCCACCTGGAATCCTATCTTGTTGTGGAGAGACAAATAATGGTTTGTGTCTGGGACTTCCATTCAAATGGACAACCATTATAACAAAACACCATACCAGACACACCCCTGCAATTATTTTGTGCCACTGCATGAGATGCATCACAGAAAATTTCAAAACCTTTGTCAATACTTGTAAACTGCAACCTATAATGTTTGGTATGTTTAAGGTACATTACCACTCTCTTAAGAGCAGAGAAACATTCCGTTGTGGGCTTTTCCACAAATTTTGCCAGAAAGTGAAAAGCATAAGTTATATCTGGTCTTGAGATTCTTTGAATGAAATTTAGCTTGCCTATAGCTGAACAATACAAAGTTTTGTTAGGAAATGACTTATCTTCACCTGTAAAGGCAAAACCACACACCATAGGTGTTTCCTTCCCATTTGCATTTTCTAAACATAGCATTTCAACAAGATCATCAATTTTTGCAGTTTGATGAACCAAGAAAGATCCATTTTTGCCCTTCTCAATTTGCATGGATAAGTAATTTTTAGCTATGCCTAATTCCACCACTTGAGCCAGACATCCTGGAGACCCTGAGCCAGACATCCTGTAGAGTGAAGTCAAATGGGCCTTAGAAAGCACTGCAAATAACAAGGCCAATGGAAGTGATGCTATTCCAGCTGAACTATTTAAAATTTTAAAAGATGATGCTGTTAAGGTGCTACACTCAATATGGCAGCAAGTTTGGAAAACTCAGCAGTGGCCTGAGGATTGGAGAACACTCTACATCCCAATCCCAAAGAATGTTCCAACTACTGCACAATTGCACTCATTTCACACTCTAGCAAGGTTATGCTTAAAATTCTACAATGCAGGCTTAAGCAGTATGTGGACCGAGAACTCCCAGAAGTGCAAGCTGCATTTAGAAGAGGCAGAGGAACCAGAGACCAAATTGCAAACATGCACTGGATTATGGAGAAAGCTAGAGAGTTCCAGAAAGACATCTAATTCTGCTTCATTGAATATGCAAAAGCTTTTGTTTTTTTTAAATTTCTTTTTATTGAATTTCACTTAAATAACCAAAACAAAAAACAAAACAACAGTTACAGAAAAAAGAAAGGAAAAAAAAGAAAAAATATCCATACATAACACAAAAATAGCATCAATTTCCGTTATGGTTCCTTGTCTTACTCCTTGAATCTTTATATCTTTAGATATTTAGATCTTTCCTCTACACACGTATTGACCTCCTTCCCTCCCGATTTTGAGCTTCTTGATAAAAATTCTCTTTTTTCTGCAGCTAAGAGTTGTTAATGGTTTGCGCATCATAAGATTTATATCAGACCTGCTGTAGTTTTTAAGTTTCTATAGTTTCCTTCAATATATACCATAAATTTATTCCAATCGCTAATAAACTTTGTATTTTTTTGGTTTCTATTTTTTTGCGTCATTTTTGCTAATTCAACATATTCAAATAATTTTGTTTGCCAATCTCTGACCGTTGGGGTATTTGAACTTTTCCAATTTTGTGCAATTAATATTCTAGCCGCTACTGTCGAATATTGGAATAGTCTTCTTTTTTAATTTCATCCCCAATTATTCCTAATAGGAAGGCCTCTGGTCTTTTAGGGAAAGTGTATTTAAATATTTTTTTTAACTCGTTATAAATCAGGACCCAAAATTTCTTCATTTCCTCGCAAGTCCACCACATATGGTAGAAATTGACTTCTTTAATTTTACACTTCCAGCAGGCTTTATTTCCTGTTTTGTACATTTTTCCTAATTTTGCTGGTGTGATGTACCACCTATACATCTTTTTTTCTAAATTTTCTCTAAGCGTGACGCATGCCGTGAATTTCATTCCATAACTCCATAATTTCGACCACTTTTCATATTCTATATTGTATCCCAAATCCATTGCCCATTTTGTCATAACCTCCTTTATTTCTTCATCTTTAGTGTCCCATTCCAATAATATATCATACATTTTGGATAATAAATTGGTTTTGCCTTCAATTATTTCTATCTGAAATTTAGATTTTTTCTCACTTATCCCTACTTTTTTGTCTTCCATCCATATTGCGTTTATTTGATGATACTGCAGCCAGCCTGTTAATTTGTCTTTCAGCTCTTCATATGTTCTCAATTTCCAGCCACTTTCTGATCTTATCAGTAGGTCTTCGTAGGTCAATCTTTCTCCTTCCATATTTGCTTTTTTGGTTGTTAAAATGTCAATTGGTGATAACCACCAGGGCGTCTTCCATTCTAAAAGTTTTTTATTTTTCTCCCAAACTTCATATAAGGTAAAGGTAAAGGTACCCCTGCCCGTACAGGCCAGTCTTGACAGACTCTGGGGTTGTGCGCCCATCTCACTTAAGAGGCCAGGGGCCAGCGCTGTCCGAAGACACTTCCGGGTCACGTGGCCAGTGTGACATCGCTGCTCTGGCGAGCCAGAGCTGCACACGGAAACGCGGTTTACCTTCCCGCTGATAAGCGGTCCCTATTTATCTACTTGCACCCGGAGGTGCTTTCGAACTGCTAGGTTGGCAGGCGCTGGGACCGAGCAGCGGGAGCGCACCCCACCGCAGGGATTCGAACCGCCAACCTTTCGATCGGCAAGTCCTAGGCGCTGAGGCTTTAACCCACAGCGCCACCTGCGTCAGAAACTTCATATAGTGGTCCTCTAATAATATGACTTGAAAACCCTTTATGTACCTTTTCTTTATTTAGCCACAAGTAGGCGTGCCAACCGAACCTATTGTAGAAACCTTGTAGGTCTAACAGGTCGGTGTTTTCCAAATTAATCCAATCTTTGATCCAACAAAGGCAGGAGGCCTCGAAGTATAATTTCAAATTTGGCACCGAGAATCCCCCTCTTTCTTTTCGATCTGTGAGTAATTTGAATCTAATTCTCGGTCTTTTCCCTTGCCATATAAATTTCGAAAGAGTTTTCTGCCAATCCTTAAACATTGTGGAACCTCTAATCACAGGGATGTTTTGGAACAAGAATAACATTCTTGGGAGTATGTTCATTTTTATTGCCGCCATCCTTCCCAACCATGAAAGTTTCACTCTGTTCCATGTATCTAGATCTTTTTTAATTTCCTTCCATGTTGTCAATTAATTATCCTGAATTAAGTTTATATTTTTTGTAGTTAGCCAAATTCCTAGATATTTTATTTTTTTAGCCACCTTGATTCCATTCTGTATCTCTAATTTTTCTCTTTCATCTTTTCCCAGATTTTTAGTCAGCATTTTTGTCTTTGATTTATTCAGTTTAAAACCGGATAGTTTGCCATATTCTTCTAATATTTCCAGGGCCTTACTGACACTTTTTTGCGGCTCTTCTAGGGATAACATCAAATCGTCTGCATACGCTTTTAGTTTGTGTTCTTTCGTTCCTACTTTGATCCCTTGAATCTCTGGTGTTGCTCTTATTTTGTTCGTAATTACCTCTAATACCATAATGAATAAAAGCGGGGATAGAGGGCAACCTTGTCTTGTTCCTTTTTCAATTTTAAATGAATTTGTTAAATTGTTGTTTATAATCAATTTGGCAGATTGATTCGTATAGATTGCTTTTATTCCTTCCATAAATTCACCCTCTAGCCCTGCTTTCTCCATGCTTTTTAGTAGGTACGGCCATAAGACATTGTCGAATGCCTTCTCCGCATCGATAAAAATCAGCGCCGCAGGTACTTCAAATATTCAATGATATTTATGGTATGCCTTACATTGTCTTTGAGTAACCTATTTGGAAGGAATCCTGCTTGATCCTTATGAATTAGATTTGCTAGATATCTTTTGAGTCTACTTGCCATTACCTCTGCGAAGATTTTGTAATCGTTATTTAATAATGATATGGGCCTATAGTTTTTAATATTAAGTTTGTCCGTATCGGGTTTAGGGATCATCGTGATGTAGGCCTCTTTCCATGTTTCTGGTATCCTTCCTCCTCTCAATATATTATTCATAATGTCACATAGCACTGGTGTTAATTGATTTTCTAATACTTTATAATATTTAGCTGACAATCCATCTGGTCCCGGGGCTTTTCTTAATTTCTTCTTTCTTATCGCATCCTGGACCTCTTCTACTTTTATGGGTTTATTTAATTGGGTTCTTTCTTCCTCTGTTATAATCTTCCCGCTGCAGTCTTCTAAGTATTTTTCTATTCGGATTATTTCTTCCTCTACCTTTTTATACAATTTCTCATAAAATTTGAGGAAAATTTCCTGTATTTCTTTTGGGTCTTCTATCAATTGCTCCTCCATTTTTATCTTATTTATCACATTTTGTTTTTGCCTTCTTCGCAATTGCCAAGCTAATAATTTACCTGTTTTGTTAGCTGATTCGAAGTATTTTCGTTTCGTTAACTTAATTTTCCATTCAATTTCTTGACTTGTTAGCATTGAATACTGTGTTTGTAATATTTTTGTTATTTGTATATTTTGTTCGTCTTTCAGATTTGCTATTAATTTTTTCTCGCATTCTCTTAACTGACTAAGAATTTCCTCTTTCTTTTGTTCTCTTACTTTCCTCTTATAGCTATTTTGCTGAATAAAAAAACCTCTTAGGACCGCTTTACTAGCATCCCAGACTACATCTATACTTGTTTCTTTATTAAGATTCAAATTGAAATAATCTTTTAAAGTGGCTTTGGCCTTTACAATGACTTCTTCATTCTCCAATAAATATTAATTCATTCTCCATCTGAACCCGCTCTGTGATACACCTTTTATTTCCAACATTATCGAATTATGATCAGAGAGGGTTCTTAGTTGAATTTCACATTTTAGAGTTCTTAATGTAAGCTCTCTTGAGCCCCAGATTTGATCAATTCTGCCCCAGCTCTTATGTGGTTCTGAAAAAAAGGTGAATTGCTTCTCTATTGGGTGTTTGTGTCTCCAGATGTCTACTAAATTCAAATTTTCCTCCAAGTTATTAAAGGATCTTGGCAGTTTCCCTTGGTTATGTTTTTTTCCTTTCTGTTTGTCTGTCAATTTCTGGTGCCGGCACTCCATTAAAATCTCCCAATAATACCATCTTGTTACACTCTAACTCTAGTAATATTTGTTCCAGTTCCTTAAAAAAATCCAGTTTATTCAGGTTCGGGGCATATATGTTTATCACGTTAAGTTTTTCACCCTGGAAATTAATTTGTACCCCCAAAATCCTACCTTCATCATCTTTACAAATCAATTTGGGTTCCCATTTTTCTTTGACGTATATCGCTACCCCTCTTTTCTCCTCCGCAATAGAATTTATAAACTCAACCCCAAGTTTTTTGTTTATCAAAATATGTTTGTGCTTTTTGGTCATGTGTGTCTCCTGTATACAGATTAAATCCAGATTCTTTCTTTTCAGGGCATTCACAATTTTATTCCTTTTGGTTTTTTCATTCACACCATTCACATTCCATGACAAAATTTTCAGATTCATTGCTATGTTTACTTTCCAATCTACAAGCAACTAATAATTTAAATTTGAGTGGTTTTGTTTTCTGTATCCTCCTCCTCCTCTTCTTTTTCTTCCACTACTCCCTCTTCCTCTTCTTCTTCATCCACTTCTTCCTTCCTTCCCTTATCTTCCTGTTCTTTTCCTTTCTCTCTTCTTCTTCTTCTTCTCTCCTCTAGGTCTCCATTTCTTCCTCCATATCTCTCCTCTACTTTTCCAAGATCTTTCTCATATCTGTGCAGAAATTTGCTCACTTCTTGAATCTCAGTGATCTTAAATCTTTTATCTTTATAGAAAAAGGAGATCCCTTGTGGGAACTCCCATCTATGTTGTATGCCGTTCTTTTTTAGAACACTTACTAGCTGTTTATATCCTTCTCTTTTGCGTAGGAGTCTGGTTGGTATTTTTTTAAAGATGATAATTGGTCTTCCTTCAATTATTAATTTCTTTTGGTAAATTACTCTCAATATTGTATTTGTCATCTCTATCAAGTTGAATATGACTAAACAATCTCCTGGAACCTTTTTTGATTTTACTTGTTTGGACCTTATTTTTATTCTAAAAGCGTTTTCTATCGTATATGCAATCTCTTGCTTTTCTCCCAAGGAGCAGGCGTCTTTTAATTTCGTGGCTGCTGTCACCATCTGCAGTGATCATGGAGCCCAAGAAAGTAAAATCTCTCACTGCCTCCATTTCTCCCCCTTCTATTTGCCAGGAGGTGATGGGCCCAGTGGCCATGATCTTAGCTTTTTGATGTTGAGCTTCAGACCATATTTTGTGCTCTCCTCTTTCACCCACATTAAAAGGTTCTTTAATTCCTCCTCACTTTCTACCATCAAGGTTGTGTCATCTGCATATCTGAGGTTGTTGATATTTTTTCCGCCAATCTTAATTCTAGCCAAATTACATTAAGATAAGAAAATGGCTGCAGTAGAGGAGCATGGCAGCAAGAGAGAGAAAATGGCTGCGCGATTTGGCTCTTTTATGGAGTCAGCCAGGGCCACGCCCATCTCCCAAGGGGAGGATGCTCCAGACCAGTGGAACAGGAATTTACACTGACTGGAGTAACGTCCCCCTGCCTGTGCCCACAGTTGCGTTGTACTGGAGCTCTATATAAGCAGGCTGGCTGAACCCTTCAGTTCAGTTCTGTTCTGGCCTGTGAATAAACAAGAGCTGTTTGAAGAATCACTGGGTCGTCTGATATGTTCACCCACAACTTAACACCCACAGTGCTTTCTTCATACTGCGATTGAATAATGAAAAGACTTTTTCTAATTCTACTTCTGAGACGGGGAAGGAGGGGCTGCAGGTACCAGAGAAGTCTCCTCGTGAGCCTATTTTCGCTCAGAGGCACCATGTGGCAGCCCCAGGGCTTCTGCTTCCTTTGGGTTTAGGGGAAGATCCCGCTCAAATCTTCCATTCTTGGACAAGGTGAGTGAGTGGGTGGTTGTGGAAGAACTCCAGGCACACCTGGATTGAGGTTGAATCCTGACAAGACAGATGCACTGTTTTGGGGGGACAGGGCAGGCAAGATTGGAGAATTCCTGGTCCTGAAAGGGGTAACTGCCCCTGAAGGACCTGGTGTGCAGCCTAGGAGTCATTTTGGACTCACAGCTGTGCATGGAGGCACAGGTCAATTCTGTGTCCAGGGCAGTGTCTACCAGCTGCCTCTGGTATGCAGGCTGAGACCCTACCTGCCTGCAGACTGTCTCTCCAGAGTGGTGCATGCTCTAGTTATCTCCCGCTTGGACTACTGCAATGCGCTCTACGTGGGGCTAGCTTTGAAGGTGACCTGGAAACGACAACTAATCCAGAATGCGGCAGCTAGACAGTTGACTGGAAGCGGCCAAGACCACATAACAACACCAGTCTTGAAAGACCTGCATTGGCTCCCAGTATGTTTTCGAGCACAATTCAAAGTGTTGGTGCTGACCTTTAAACCCTAAACGGCCTCAGCCCAGTAGACCTGAAGGAGCATCTCCACCCCCATCGTTTTGCCCGGACAATGAGGTCCAGCTCTGAGGGCCTTGTGGCGGTTCCCTCACTGCGAGAAGCGAAGTTACAGGCAACCAGGCAGAGGGCCGTCTCAGTAGTGGCGCCCGCTCTGTGGAAAGCCCTCTCATCATATATCAAAGAAATAAACAACTACCTGATGTTTAGAAGACATCTGAAGGCAGCTCTGTTTAAGGAAGGTTTTAATGATTGATGTTTTCATGTATTTTTAATATTCTGTTGGAAGCCACCCAGAATGGCTGGGTTTAATAAGAAAACAAAACAAAACAATAATATTGAACTAATTCTTCAGTCATGCTTCAGGGGAGTCTTCCTGCAAGCAGACCACTGTGTACACAAGGGTTTCACAAACCTGGGTTTCCATCTCTTTTTGGAAGACAACTGCTAAAGACATAGGAAAAACAATCATTGGAAAACAAATAAATATTGATATATATTTATGAAGGCAGCCCAGTTTAGGGAAGATGTTTTATCGTGTTTTTAATATTCGGTTGGGAGCCACCCAAAGTGGCTGGGGAAACCCAGGCAGATTGGCAGGGTATAAATAATAAATAGATAAATATATAATAATAGTCACACATACATATATATATACAAATAATTGTAATAAATCAGTATGGCCCCTGCGTCTTATTACTGCCTCCCTGTTACCTAGCCCAGTCTTAAGCAGACATGGATTATGCCTTTCCTGTTCTTCTGGCCTTTTTGAGGACCCAGGAAGAGTCTCCGTAAGACCCTCAACTTAACTCTATTGAAATGTTGCAATAACAAAAGTAAATAAGGAAAGAATAAGTGTGCAGCTGCCACCCTGCTGTGGAGGGAAACGTAAATCCATCAGCTCATACACAACTAGGAAGCCCCCCGCTCCCGCCCCCATTTCCACTCTCCGCTGTGGGGAGAGAGGCGACTTGGGGGGAGGAGGGGGCCATTTCCCGACGGAGCCCCAAGAGCAGGAGGCCAAAGGCAGCGCCATCTCTTCCTGTTTCCATCCCAACACAGGCAAGGGCTGCTCTGCGGACGTAGCTCCAGAGGCGCGCGCCTGCGACAAGGAACCCGAAGTGTCTATAGGTCGGAAGTTTCCAGGGGGCCCAAAGTGAAAAGTGGGAGGTTTCCCGAAGGGGAGGAGGGGTGTGGGTTGACTCGTTCCCCTCACCCCCCTACTCCGCTTTATTTTGGGGGGAAGGACACCGGAACAGCGAGCAAGGGAGGCGGAGGTCCAGAGAGGACAAAGAGGTAAGGAGGCTGCGTGGGGAAAGGGGGCGATTTAGGGGGGAGGGAAAGAGGGAAAGACAGAGACCCCTCCCGGGAACAGAGCCATAGCTAGGGGGGTGGGCTAGACGGGGGGGTGGTGTTTTGTGCACCAGGTGACGCCTCCAGCAGGGCGCCGTTGAGGATGTCTTTGTGGGGATGCAAATGTCCCCAATCGGGTCTTTGACTCGGGGGAAATCCAGCCTTGTTTCACCCCTGCCCGCAAAAAAGCCCCTCTCCTGGGACTCATAGGCAGGGGCTCCGATCCCCGCAATCCTGCTGCCAAGCGGGGGCCCAACACCTGCAGGGATTGCGTGGCAGGATCTCCTTTGCAGCCCCCCCACCCATGTTTCTTTTTCCTGGGGGTCCAGGAGGTGCTCACGGCCCCCGATCCATGCACTCCAGCTGCCATCTCCTTTGCAGCGCCCTCCCCTCCGCACGAGTCTCTTTTCCCCGGGGGCTCAAGCGATTCTCGGCAGCCCTGCACCCCTTGGGAGCCTTTGCGAGAAGGAAAACGTGATGCCCACCAACGGGGTCCCCCCCCTGGATTTGATCCCAGGACCCAAACATGAGGCGCCCCGCTCCCTGCCGTTCCCCGCCTGGCCGGAATCCCTCAAGGCGCAGGAGCGGAGTCCACGAAAGGGTTAAAGGAAGTGAAATAGGGCTGGATAGAGACCCCCCTCCCTCTCCCGCCTCCCTGCCCGTCCTGGGAGGCTCCTACGGATGGAGAGGTTGGCACGCCCGGGAGAGATTCGGCGCAGAGGGCGAGGGGTGAGCGGTGCCAAGGGGGTCTCTGGCCGCAGGAGAGACTGTGGGACGGAGGGGGCAGGGGAACTTGGGGAGCATCCCTGGGAGATAGAAGCCCAGCCGAGCAGAGAGGGAGGGAGGGAGGGAGGGGACTCTTCCTTTTGGAGAGATGTCTCCATCCTTGGGCGCTTCTCCGGTGGTGGGTCTGCCTTGGCTTCTCCCTCCTGCCCAGGAATCTGCCACTTCTTCAAGTCAACCGGAGAGAGAGAGTTGTCCCTGATGGTGGGGTTTTTCCCACCGATTCCCCCACATTTCCCCCATGGAAGCAACATCCTCTCCGCACTGATCCTCTCAAGCTACTGCATGGTGGCTGTGGGCTGCATTTTACCAAGTCAACCCTTGGTCCACCTTGGAGAGCAGAAGAGTGAAAAAGGTCCTGGGAGGGAGGGGGGAGGGGGGAGGCCTTCTCCAAAGCAGCTCTTTGGTTCTGGAAGCCCCGCCCAGGAAGTAGCCAGAGACCTCTTCCTCTCTCTCAGGCTCCCATTCTTAAGTGTTTCCACTGCATGGTTAATCAGTGGTGCTGGTGCTGATGATGTATATATACCAATTCAACAATGTGGGAGAAGGATGCTATAGAAAGGCATTCAGGGTTTATATACAAGTATATCCAGAAGTCATTTCTATTACTTTTATTTATTGTAGGCAATGTCAGAGTGAGATACCATCTATCTGCATACAAAGATCCATAATCCGTCCCAGTCTGGGGCATTTCCATGATACACAATGCCTGTGGCTGGAGGCTCTACACCCACGGGTGTGCATCTGCAGGCCTGGAATTGCCAGTATTACAGGAAAGGTTTGGGAACTTGCCAAATTTACAGGCTGTATGTGAGTGAGAGTTTGTGTGTGGGGTGATAGTTTACAGCAACCGTGTAAGTTTCTCCATCCGTAACTTTTCATGAACCGATATTGCGGTAGGAATTCCAAAATAACTATGCAAAATCTACAAAGAGACTCTCAGGATAATGGAGATTGCGAGTCTTCCTGGTCCACAGTTCACATCCTCAGCCTGCAGCCCACAAATGCTGAGACCATAATACTTTCATTAGCCCTTAATGGGACATCAGCTACTTTGTTATACTTTCTTCAACACATGAATATTTTTGAATACTTTTCCAGTGACGTAAATAGCACTTCCGTTTTACTTATTCCGCACAGGAGAGAATCTGATCTGCAAGTCTGAGCTCAACTCCTTTCTTGAAACAGAAAAATACAGAGACTTTGAGAGGTATGTCCTTCCTCTTGCCTTTGAGACTGTATCTTGTAGGTCTCGTTTCAGTTTGCGGGAACATGAGAAAAGTCCTGCTGGATTAGGATCAGGGCCCACCTCGTCCAGCATCCTCTTCTCACAAGGACCAGCCAAGGAGAAACCCCCCAGCAGGGCCAACAGCTGTCTCCCCACTCAGGACTCCCAGCCCCTGGGATTCAGATGAATAATTCCTCCGTAGGGGAGGGGGACTAATAGCTGGGAACTGAAGGACTGCTACTGAAATGGTGGGTGGTTCTGAGAAGGTGGACACAATGGAGCCGCCTCAGGAAGTAAATGGTGCAGGATTAGGGAATGTGTGTAGTTGCTTGGAGTGTATCAGGAAGATGTTACACATCATGGAGGAAGGAGGGAACAATACAGATATTTAGCTTTTTCAGAGGAGGAGGAAGATGGAGAAAGTGTGTCCCTCCAGATGTTGTTCCAGTAGAACTCCCATCATCCCTGGCCATTGGCCATCCTTGCTTGGGCTGATGGTACTTTGAGTCCAACCACATCTGGAGGCCCAGAGGTGCCTACCTCAGCATAGAGGATTCCTCTAGAGGCTCAGACTCACTTGGGAGGTCCAGGTGGGTGTGAGACATGTTTTCAGGGATTATGATTGATACCTATACTCCAAATCCAAGGTGCCCCCACTAAATGAAGGTCTGGATGATACCCTCAATGAAGTCTGGCTTATATTCCAGAAGACGGCCAACCAGGGAATAGATCTGAAGGTTCTGAACTGAGTTACAATCGAGATTCTGAGTTACAATTCAGGCTGAAAAATGGAGTCAGGGATCCTTTTTTAAAAAAAGTTTTTTATTTATACAACAAGAAAAAAACACACACACAAATACCATATTACACACAAATTACAAAAATAACCATATACACATAATTTTCTTAGCAAACAATAAAACATCTAATGGTTTTATCACTAAAGACCCAACCTCCCGTCTATTCCATATTTCAAATTCATATTACTTTTTGCCAGTACACACTTTTATCATAATTAAACTTATTCTCAATAAATCTAATTTCTTATATCTACCTTGCAATTATTACTGAAGTTCCTCGAATGCTGCAACAGAATTTAAACTACTGTATTTATTTTTCAGATAATCTTTGAAAACCTCCCATTTTGAAACAAATTCCTGTTTTGATTTATTCTTTATTTTTTTCTGATAAACCATCTAATTCAGCATATTCTGTCAGCTTTTGGATCCAATCTTGTATAGAGGGGATTTCATTACTCTTCCATTTTGCTGCGATCAAAACTCTTGCTACCACCGTTGCATATAAAAAGATACCCTTCCTCTTTTGTGGAATATCCAAATCTGTTAGGCCTCTGGTTTTTTATTGAAAGAGATCTTTAGCATTTCTTGCAGTTCTACATGGATACTCTCCCAGAATACCTGTATTTTCCTACATGTCCACCACATATGGTAGAATGTTCCTGATTCACCGCATCTCCAACAATTACTTGACACATTTTTATACATTTTTGAAAGTTTCCATGTTGTTAGATACCATCGATGTTGCATTTTTTGAAAGTTCTCTCTAATCGTGTAACAATTTGTGAATTTCCAATTGATCTTCCATAAATTTTCCCATTGGGCCATGGTTATTGAATGGCCAAAATCCTGGGACCACCTCACCATTGCCACTGTTACCTCCTCCTCCTTGACTGTCCAGTCAAGAAGGAGTCGATAAGTTTTGGAAAGAGTTTTTCTTTTAGAATTTACAAGATCAGATTCGAATCGGGAAATTTCTGTTGAGAACCCCTTTTGTTTGTCAGATTTAAATTTTTCAAATAACTGATGGTATTGGAACCAGTTTGAGATGTGTTCTCTTATTTCCTCAAAGTTTTTATTTGGTTATCTTCATTTTTGAGAAGTGTTTTATATGTTGGCCAGCTTTCCTGAGTATTTTTCCGTTTTACTGCTACGGCTTCTATTGCAGAAGCAGCAAGATTCAACTTTGGACTCTATTGCGATGTTGCAAATTCAGAGAAGGGAGAATACCCTAAGATTCAGAGGAATAACAGAGGGCGCAGAGGAAATAATTGAGAAAAAAATCTCAAAAGAGCTAGCAGCTTGGTTAGACCTAGAAGAAGCAGAAGTAACACAAAAAATAGAAAAAGCATTTAGAGTCAAATCTAATGCAGCAAAAGCAAATAACTGGCCGGCTGACTGTTTGGTCTCTATGGATTTCAGAAATCGAATTTTACAAGCTAGCAACAAGAAGAAATTCAAGTCGGAAGGAAATGATATTATTGTCCACAAGATTATTCCAAATCAATTGATAAAAAAGAGAGAAGCTTACAAACCTCTAGCCGAGGCACTAAAGGCAAAGGCAGTGGACTATACATGGGAGTACCCTGAAGGCATCTCCCTTTTCTTTAAAGTGCTTGTTGGCATTAGATGCGGACAAGTTCTGGAGAAAGTACCGGAAAGAGCTCGGAGGGAAAAGGCAATTGTTGGGAGAATCAGAGGAAATTGAACAAACAGTTGAGAGTTAGGAGACAGATCTAAGAAGGGAATTTATTAAACGTATACTGAGACCTTGAATGTGTAAATTTATTTATTTATTATTTTTTATTAATCCGTTCACGTATCATAAGAAATAAAGTATGGATTATAAATTTATTACTTGGAACGTAAATGGTTTAAATGAAAAATCAAAAAGGAACAAGGTGGAACATATTCTGGTAAAGCAAAAATATGATCTAATCTGTCTGCAAGAAACCCATGTAGCGGAAAAACATAAAAGAGTATTAATAAAAAAAAGATTGGGGCTTGAGTTTATTGCATCAAGTAAAGAAAAAAAGAGAGGGGCGGAAATCTATGTAAAACCTCAGCTGGAGCCAAAACTGCTTTACAATGATGAAAAAGATCGAACAGTGATTATAGAAGTTAAGATCAATAATGAAAAAGTGATAGTTATTGGAGTTTATGCACCAAATGAAAGAAAATCCGAATTCTATCCATTCTTGGAAGAAAAAGTCATAGAATATCTAGGGGGGGGAAATTATATTATTAGGAGATTTTAATGGAGTAGTCAATCCAAACATGGACAGAACAATAAAGAAGAAAGAAAAGAGGCAGAACAAACTCCCAACTACATTTTTCCAATTAATAGAACTCCTGAATTTGTTTGACGCTTGGAGGTTTAAGAATCCAACAGAGAAAGAATTTACACACTATTCAGAGCCACATAAATCGGCGGGAGAAATCGACTTATGAAATCGACAACAAAGGATTTATTAAATAATATTACAAAAGCAGAAATCCATCCAAGGACAATTTCAGATCATAGCGCAGTCTGGGTTAACTTTAAAGGAAAAGAAGAAAAGAATAAAAGGTGGCAACTTAATGAGAGTATGTTAAATGATGAAAAAACTGTACAGAAGGCCAAGCAAATCTTAGAAGAATATTTTAAGTTTAATTTAAATCAAGGAGTAGATCTAGAGACGGTTTGGGACACGGGTAAAGCCGTCATAAGAGACTTCTTTATCCAACAAAACGCATTCCAAAGGAAAATAAAGGAGAAGAAAATGGAGATTTGGGAGGAAATTAGAAAAAAGGAAAGGATCATTTTCCAAAAACCAGACGATGAACTAATTAAGCAAAATATAAAAATTTTACAGACGCAATTCTCCATGATAATAAACGGAGAGACAGAATGGAAGATAAAATGGTTGCGACATAGAAATTTTGAGTTTGCAAATAAACCTGGCAAACTTCTGGCCTGGCAATTAAAGAAGAAAAAGGAAGATAGAATTATCAATAAAATTAAAATTGAAGACAAATGGATTCAAGAACCGAAGGAAATTAGTAAAACTTTTGCTAGTTTTTTCGGAAAACTATATAAAGAAGGTCCAGAGACTCTAGAAAAAATAATTGATTATTTGGGCAAAAATAAACTACCAATAATACTGAAATCTTGAACTCACCAATAACAGCTATGGAGGTGCAACAAGCTATACACAGATCAAAATTAGGAAATACACTGGGCCCAGATGGTCTCCCAGCTAATTACTATAAAAAGTTAGAACAGGCATTATTTCTTCCCATGAAAGACCTAATGAATAATCTGGCAACTGGAAAGCTACCGAAAACCTGGAAGGACAGCTTTATTACTCTTATCCACAAACAGGGAACAGATGCCTCAAACATGGCCAATTACAGACCCATTGCACTGCTAAATAACGATTACAAGATATTTGCAGACATTCTTGCAAATAGATTAAAAATGGTGCTGAAAGAGATAATTCATAAAGATCAAACCGGATTTCTTCCCGGATGATTTATGCAATCCAACATGAGATGTGTGATTAATGTATTAGAATATTTGGATATTAAAATTGATAAACCAGCAGCTATTATGTTGGTGGACGCTGGAAAAGCTTTTGACGTGTCCTGGAAATTTATGAAAAAATTAATGGAAGAAATCGGACTGGGAGAAAATATTTGTAAAGGAATAAATGCCATCTATTCGGAACAATATGCAAAATTGATCATCGACGGAAGAATTACTGAGGAGTGCAAAATAAACAAGGGAACCAGACAGGGCTGCCCACTGTCTCCACTGATATTTATCTTGGTGATGGAAGTCTTGAACAATCAGATAAGAAGGGATCAGCTTGTTAAAGGCATCACTCTGGGAAACAAAACATATAAAATTAAAGCTTTTGCGGATTTACTTGTTATGACTGAAAACCCTAAAGAAAGTCTGAAAAGAGTGCTGGAACTGATTATAGAATTTGGAGAAGTGGCAGGCTTTAAGCTGAATACAACAAAAACAAAAATGCTTGTTAAAAATGTAACCACAGAAGAAAAGGACGACTTAGAAAAAATATTGGGCCTGAAAATCTCCTCAAAAGCGAAATACTTGGGTGTTTGGATCACCCCCAAGAACATAAACTTATTTCAGGATAATTACACCAAAACTTGGTTAGAGATTAGAAAAAACTTTGTAACCTGGAGTAAACTAAAATTAACATTTCTGGGTAGGATTTCCATTATAAAGATGAATGTGCTTCCAAAATTAATCTTTTTATTTCAAATGATTCCAATACTGGGCGAAGCAAGTTGTCTTAGGATATGGCAAAGAGAAATTTCCAAATTCCTGTGGGAAGGGAAGAAACCTAGGATTAAACACCTGATCTTAATAGACATAAAAGAGAAAGGAGGCTTTTCCCTACCCGACTTAAAACTTTACTACGAGGCAGCCTGTTTCACCTGGCTAAAAGATTGGTGCACGTTGCAGGATCCGGACCTCTTGGACCTGGAAGGTTTTGACAACCGTTGGGGATGGCACGCCTACCTGATATATGGAAAAGCGAAAATTCATAAAAATTTTACCAACCATATAATAATAAAATCACTCTTTGCTGTATGGGAAAAATATAAAGACCTGATGGAACCTAAAGTCCCGTGGTGGACTTCTCCAATAGGAGGCAGGGATCCTAAATGTCATCTAAAGATGGTTTCCCCCCCTCACAATCTCTTCTGGTGGAAGCATCTCTGACTGCACCTCCTCTCTCAAAAATCAGATTCTTTCCTTCCACCCCCTTTTGTTGACATCCATCTGCCTCGAGACACAATGTAGAGTCTCCATGAGGTTGAAGTCAAACAGGGGTGTTAGAAGCACAGACGTGACCCCCGCAGAATACAGGGCAGTGTGTATGGAGGTTCTGGGCTCCCTACACGACAAGGCCATCTTCTCCAGCAGGGTGGCCCCATTTAAAAATGCACAAATCCGGACAGAGTTGTCGAGCTTTCTAAAAATACAAATTCTCCCCAAAAGAAGCAGTTTTTGAGCTTTCCTGATGTTTCCCACCATAGAAATCTTCGGAATGTAATGGAGTCTGGCACGCTTCCCTGTGCCGGCTTGACCCTCAAGCTCTCTTCCTGGCTCCAAGCAGAGTATCGCAGCAGCGGTTTTGCCTTGTGTGGGTGATAAATCCCAGTCTGTACACAGGCTTCTTGCTTAATCTAAGAAGGCTTTATTATGTACAGAAAATCATAAAGCACCCCAGAGATCGGGCGGACATTCTCTCCGGCTCAACAACTAAAAGCGGAAATAACTCACGTATGTGAACAAAACCAGGCCTCAGGATGTGAGACGTCATACAGAACTGTTTAACCCTGTAAGTTCTGGTTCTCCTCACAAGAAACGGCAGCCTTGCCATACGTCTGGGTGGACCTTTTGCCGATCTTGTGAAAATCCTCCTCGATTCCCGGGGGGGGGGACAGACCTATGGCAGCCCTACCTTCTCAACCTTCTTGATATGGTCCAAAGGGAAGCAGAGCAATATTTTTGGCCCCAGCTTGGTCCCAGGAGTTACCGGAAGGAGGCGTACAAAACTCCACCCAACATGTTGCAATGTATTTGGACCAATAGAAGCTCCATATAAAGCACTCAGGAGTCCAGCTGTATTTCGTTTCCTGCTTGGCAGGAGGTTGGACTCGATGGCCCTTGTGGTCTGTTCCAACTCTATGATTCTATGATTCAAGGAGGGCTTTATTCCAGCTGCAGTCCTGCAGCATCATAAAGTACCATAAATCAGCCTTCCTACATACAGGGGAGAAGCCAGTGTGGAGAAGTCAAGCATACCTCCGTATACTAGCTGGCTGTAGACCAATTAGGCAGCGCCCCATCTCTTGGGATGCTGACTCACCACATGAAACTGAGTCAGCATTTCCACTTAGCTTAGTGTTCACTCCTTGATACCCACAACACTCCAACACAATCATCTTAAGGACTCTACTCCCGATTAGTGTAGCGTTTACTTCTTGGCCTCTTATTTTCCTGAAGATATTCACGCAAGGCAGCAGAGGTTTAGGATCAGAGTTTTCCTTCTGCTGCTTGGCCTCCCTTCCCAGGTTGATGAGCCCCTCACTTCCCTCTACGGCACTTGCATAAACCACCTGCTTGACTGTTGGAGTCACTATTGGTCTCGTCTGCTCAATGTGCCAGAGCCTCTCATCGCATGCAGTGAAAGTCCCTGACTCATCAAGGGATTGAGACCCATCAATTATCCTCAACTGGTTTAGATGGCCTGTCGAAGCTTTTCCTGGCTTGTGTCTGCTTTTGCATACTGACAGCGTCTAGGACCCACAGGTGAGAGCTGAGTACAGATTGGGGATTAATGGTGGACCAATCACCCCAGAAGGAGCCCTATATGTCCCCCACGAGAGGTACTATCCCAGCCCCAACACCCCATGACATAATACTATTAATGTATTTGATAGATCAGAAATAAATTTGTGTCTCCAGCAATAAAACTAACAGCTTCATCCCATGAATGAATCACTGCTAAATATCCAAGGCTGAAGTTTCCATTAAGTACAGTTATAAATTGATGTTTAATATCGAGCTTCTTCAGTGTGACACAGATTCCGCTTTGAAATAGAGGAGGTACGTCCAGGAGTGATGCAAATGGAGAAAGGACAGTGAGAGAGGCCTAGGCAGAGAATTTACACTAGGACAGTCTTGTGTCAGAAAACGGGCACGAGATCTGGTGGCACATCATAATTATAAATACTAATTGGGATGACTGCCAATTGAACTTGATGTGTATCATCTTCCTTTGTTCTCTCCCTTGAAACACCAACAGGATTTTGTCTCCCTGCACTCTGAAGCAGACGATGGAGAAGACAGGCAAGAATTCTGGGGGGGCATCTGTAAATTCAAAAGGAATAACGACGAAACCATTTGAATGTATAGAGTGTGGAAAGCGCTTCAATCGAAGTGAAACCCTTACAATACATCATCGAACTCACACAGGGGAGAAACCATTTAAATGTATGCAGTGTCGGAAAACCTTCAGTCAAAGCGGACACTTAAGACGACATCAACGAACTCACACAGGTGAGAAACCATTTGAATGTATAGAGTGTGGAAAGAGCTTCAGTCAAAGGGGAAACCTTAGAATACATCAGCGAACTCACACAGGGGAGAAACCATTCAGATGCATGGAGTGTGGAAAGAGCTTCAGTGATAGTGGGAAACTTCGACTACATCATCGAACTCACACAGGGGAGAAACCATTTAAATGTATAGAGTGTGGAAAGAGCTTCTCTAATAGTGGGAAACTTCAACGACATCATCTAACTCACACAGGGGAGAAACCATTCAGATGCATGGAGTGTGGAAAGAGCTTCTCTCACAGTGGGAAACTTCGACGACATCATCTAACTCACACAGGTGAGAAACCATTTGAATGTATAGAGTGTGGAAAGAGCTTCAGTCAAAGGGGAAACCTTAGAATACATCAGCGAACTCACACAGGGGAGAAACCATTCAGATGCATGGAGTGTGGAAAGAGCTTCAGTGATAGTGGGAAACTTCAACTACATCATCAAACTCACACAGGGGAGAAACCATTTAAATGTATAGAGTGTGGAAAGAGCTTCAGACAAAGTGGACACTATAGACTACATCAACGAACTCACACAGTGGAGAAAGCATTTAAATGTATAGAGTGTGGAAAGAGCTTCAGTCAAAGTGAGAAACTTCAACAACATCATCGAACTCATACAGGGGAGAAACCATTTAAATGTATAGAGTGTGGGAAAAGTTTCAATAAAAGTGGACACTATAGAGAACATCAGCGAACTCATACAGGGGAAAAACCATTTAAATGTATAGAGTGTGGAAAGAGCTTCAGTCTAAGTGAAACCCTTAGAAAACATCAGCGAACTCACACAGGGGAGAAACCATTCAAATGTATAGAGTGTGGAAAGAGCTTCAGTCAAAGTGGACAATATAGACAACATCAACGAACTCACACAGGGGAAAAACCATTTAAATGTATAGAGTGTGGTTTTGAATGAAGTAATTCATAAGGACCAAGCTGGCTTTCTCCCTGGTAGACATTTATATGAGAATACCAGAAACATCATTGACATTTTGGAGCTTTTACAAACGAATAGAAACACGAGGGCGGTGTTAATTTTCATTGATGCGGAGAAAGCATTTGATAATATATCTTGGATGTTTATGAAGAAAAACTTGGAAGGGATGGGAGTGGGACGGGGGTTTGAAAATGGAATACAAGCAATTTATTCAGAACAGAAAGCTAAATTGATAGTAAACAATGTGGTGACGGAGGAATTTAAAATTGAAAAAGGGACACGACAAGGGTGCCCTCTATCCCCTCTTTTATTCATTTCAGTCTTGGAGGTGCTACTGAACATGATAAGGGAGGACCGGTTGGTACAAGGGATAGAGGTCGGAGTGAAGCAATATAAACTGAAAGCTTTTGCAGATGATCTAGTGTTGACATTGCAAGAGCCAGAATCCAGTACAAAAAGAGTTCTTGAACTTATATCTGAGTTTGGTCGGGTGGCGGGATTTAAACTGAACAAACAAAAAACTAAGGTTCTGACCAAGAATTTGACATCTACAGAAACAGAGAGGTTTCAGAGAGAAACAGAATTAAGCGTGGTCAAAAAAGTGAAATACTTAGGGATTTATTTGTCTTCCAAGAATTTGAATTTATTTAAAGACAATTATGAGAAATGTTGGTTGGAAGTTAAAAAGGACTTAGAAATTTGGTCAAGATTGAAACTTTCCTTGTTGGGGAGAATTGCAGCTATAAAAATGAATGTATTGCCGAAAATGTTATTTTTGTTTCAAACCCTACAGATCGTGGACAGAGTGGAATGTTTTGGGAAGTGGCAGAGGGATGTATCTAAGTTTGTCTGGCAGGGCAAAAAGCCCCGAATAAAGTTTAAAATCTTAACTGATTCGAAAGAAAGAGGGGGGTTTGCCCTGCCGGATTTGAGGTTATACTATGAATCTGCAGCCTTCTGCTGGATGAAAGATTGGTTTTTGTTAGAAAACACTGATGTCCTAGATCTGGAGGGTTTTGATAATGCTTTTGGTTGGCATGCATACTTATGGTATGACAAGGTTAAGGTACATAAATTGTTCAAAAACCACATTGTCAGAAAAGCAATCTTTGCAGTCTGGATGAAATACAAAGACTTATTAGAGAGTAAAACCCCGAGGTGGCTATCACCGGTGGAGGCCAAGGCCCGAAAAAGACTCAATATGGAGGCCTACTGGCCGAAATATTGGGAAATAATTGAAAAAATTGGAGACAATTGGAAGCTGCAGAGCCAGGACAAATTAAAAAATAAGGTGCGAGATTGGCTACACTATGCTCAAATTCAAGAGGTCTTTAAAATGGATAAAAAAGTTGGTTTCCAGGTGGAAAAATCGAAATTAGAGACAGAATTGTTAGAATCGAAAACTAAGACACTTTCGAAAATGTATAACTTGCTGCTTAAATGGAATACACAGGATGAAACAGTCAAATCTGCCATGATAAAATGGGCACAGGATGTTGGACATAATATTATGTTTGAAGACTGGGAAAGGTTATGGAACACCGGAATGAAATTCACGGCATGTAGTGCCTTGAAGGAAAACATTATGAAAATGATATACCGGTGGTACATGACCCCAGTCAAGTTAGCTAAAATACATCATCTGTCTGATAATAAATGTTGGAAATGTAAGGAGGCAGAGGGGACCTTCTTCCATCTCTGGTGGACCTGCCCAAAAGTGAGGGCCTTCTGGGAAATGATATACAACGAATTGAAAAAGGTATTTAGGTATACCTTTCCTAAGAAACCAGAGGCCTTCCTGCTGGGTATGGTGGACCAGAAAATGTCAAAGAAGGATAGAACTTTGTTTATGTATGCTAGTACAGCAGCAAGAATACTTCTCGCAAAGAATTGGAAGACACAAGATTTGCCCACGCTGGAGGAATGGCAGACGCAGTTGATGGACTACATGGAGATAGCAGAATTGACCGGCAGAATCCGAGATTTGGATCAAGAAACAATCGAGGGAGACTGGAGAAAATTTAAAGACTATTTGCAAAAATATTACAAACTGTACGAATCTTAAGATAAATGCACGATCAGGAAATACTATGCTTCAGCAATTATGATTAAGTAAATGATAAAATGAGTGTTAAAAGGAAAAAAGATACAAATTGAATTGAATATGTTATGTTTATTTTAAAGGTTAAAATTAAGATTCAATACATTGAAAGTGGATACATAACAACTGAAGGTTACAGTGAGGTAGGAAACAAGGTAACAAATTGCTGACATTGTCAATATAAAGAACGCAGATCCGGAAGGGGTGGGGAAGTCCAATTAGGGGTGGGTGTGGTTGAAAAAGAAAAATTGTTTCTTGTATTTATTGTATGTGTTTGGAATGTATAAACTATGGAAAGAAACGCAATAAAAAAATTTAAAAAATAAATAAATGTATAGAGTGTGGAAAGAGCTTCAGTCTAAGTGAAACCCTTAGAAAACATCAGCGAACTCACACAGGGGAGAAACCATTTAATTGTATGCAGTGTGGGAAAACCTTCAGTCAAAGGGGACACTTAAGAGAACATCAACGAACTCACACAGGGGAAAAACCATTTGAATGTATAGAGTGTGGAAAGAGCTTCAGTCAAAGTGGACACTGTAAACGACATCAACGAACACACATGGGAAAAACCATTTGAATGTATAGAGTGTGGACGGAGCTTCAGTTGAAGGGAAAACTCTTTGCTATTTGCTGTTTAGTAGCGCTGCAGAGAGCTTGCTGGGGAGACCATGCATTAAAAAGGGACTCAAAAATAACTTAAACAAGGTTTTAATAACAAAAACTCCTTGTACACTAAATACATCAACAACAAACCAGACCCAACCACCAACCCATCCCCCAGGGTAATGAGGGAGCTAGGTGCTGCTCCTTATATACTATGCTCAAATGCTGACACAGCTTGATTAACACACCTCAGCAGCACCTGCTATGTTTCACAGCTGTAAGACTGGGTCTCGTTATTTGCCCTGGCCCTGGCCCTTCAAGACATACACAACTTGTGAAACAATAATGAACCTTTACATTTTAAAGTGACCATTCAACATTTCTCCTGCGGTTCATTATTGTGGAACAAAAACATAAAGCATATTTTGTACATGTCTTTCATGTGTAACCTTTGGAAGAGCTTTAGTAAAAATGTCTGCAATTTGATTGTCACCTGGAACATACTGAAATACAATCATTTCGTCAGCAATTAGTTTCTTTACAAACTGTAAACGTAACCTTAAGACTCTAGTGCGCTGCGTATTGGTCTCTGAACACAGGATAGCGAGTCCACTCTGGGAATCAAGGTAAACTTTTACTGGTAGTGTTACTTGCATCTGTAGGTCGGCAAATACTTGCAGATACTATTCTATATCACGAGTGGCCTGAACGCATGCACATAATTCACTCTCTGTTGTGGAGAGACAAATAATGGTTTGTGTCTGGGACTTCCATTCAAATGGACAACCATTATAACAAAACACCATACCAGACACACCCCTGCAATTATTTTGTGCCACTGCATGAGATGCATCACAGAAAATTTCAAAACCTTTGTCAATACTTGTAAACTGCAACCTATAATGTTTGGTATGTTTAAGGTACATTACCACTCTCTTAAGAGCAGAGAAACATTCCGTTGTGGGCTTTTCCACAAATTTTGCCAGAAAGTGAAAAGCATAAGTTATATCTGGTCTTGAGATTCTTTGAATGAAATTTAGCTTGCCTATAGCTGAACAATACAAGGTTTTGTTAGGAAATGACTTATCTTCACCTGTAAAGGCGAAACCATACACCATAGGTGTTTCCTTCCCATTTGCATTTTCTAAACATAGCATTTCAACAAGATCATCAATTTTTGCAGTTTGATGAACCAAGAAAGATCCATTTTTGCCCTTCTCAATTTGCATGGATAAGTAATTTTTAGCTATGCCTAATTCCACCACTTGAGCCAGACATCCTGGAGACCCTGAGCCAGACATCCTGTAGAGTGAAGTCAAATGGGCCTTAGAAAGCACTGCAAATAACAAGGCCAGTGGAAGTGATGCTATTCCAGCTGAACTATTTAAAATTTTAAAAGATGATGCTGTTAAGGTGCTACACTCAATATGGCAGCAAGTTTGGAAAACTCAGCAGTGGCCTGAGGATTGGAGAACACTCTACATCCCAATCCCAAAGAATGCTCCAACTACCGCACAATTGCACTCATTTCATACGCTAGCAAGGTTATGCTTAAAATTCTACAATGCAGGCTTAAGCAGTATGTGGACCGAGAACTCCCAGAAGTGCAAGCTGGATTTAGAAGAGGCAGAGGAACCAGAAACCAAATTGCAAACATGCTCTGGATTATGGAGAAAGCTAGAGAGTTCCAGAAAGACATCTAATTCTGCTTCATTGAATATGCAAAAGCTTTTGTTTTTTTTAAATTTATTTTTATTGAATTTCACTTAAATAACCAAAACAAAAAACAAAACAACAGTTACAGAAAAAAGAAAGGAAAAAAAAGAAAAAATATCCATACATAACACAAAAATAGCATCAATTTCCGTTACGGTTCCTTGTCTTACTCCTTGAATCTTTATATCTTTAGATATTTAGATCTTTCCTCTACACACTTATTGACCTCCTTCCCTCCCGATTTTGAGCTTCTTGATAAAAATTCTCTTTTCTGCAGCTAAGAGTTGTTAATGGTTTGCGCATCATAAGATTTATATCAGACCTGCTGTAGTTTTTAAGTTTCTATAGTTTCCTTCAATATATACCATAAATTTATTCCAATCGCTAATAAACTTTGTATTTTTTTGGTTTCTATTTTTTTGCGTCATTTTTGCTAATTCAACATATTCAAATAATTTTGTTTGCCAATCTCTGACCGTTGGGGTATTTGAACTTTTCCAATTTTGTGCAATTAATATTATAGCCGCTACTGTCGAATATTGGAATAGTGTTTTATCTTCTTTTTTAATTTCATCCCCAATTATTCCTAATAGGAAGGCCTCTGGTCTTTTAGGGAAAGTGTATTTAAATATTTTTTTTAACTCTTTATAAATCAGGTCCCAAAATTTCTTCATTTCCTCGCAAGTCCACCACATATGGTAGAAATTGCCTTCTTTAATTTTACACTTCCAGCAGGCTTTATTTCCTGTTTTGTACATTTTTCCTAATTTTGCTGGTGTGATGTACCACCTATACATCTTTTTTTTCTAAATTTTCTCTAAGCGTGACACATGCCGTGAATTTCATTCCATAACTCCATAATTTTGACCACTTTTCATATTCTATATTGTATCCCAAATCCATTGCCCATTTTGTCATAACCTCCTTTATTTCTTCATATTTAGTGTCCCATTCCAATAATATATCATACATTTTGGATAATAACTTGGTTTTGCCTTCAATTATTTCTATCTGAAATTTATATTTTTTCTCACTTATCCCTACTTTTTTGTCTTCCATCCATATTGCGTTTATTTGATGATACTGCTGCCAGCCTGTTAATTTGTCTTTCAGCTCTTCATATGTTCTCAATTTCCAGCCACTTTCTGATCTTATCAGTAGGTCTTCGTAGGTCAATCTTTCTCCTTCCATATTTGCTTTTTTGGTTGTTAAAATGTCAATTGGTGATAACCACCAGGGCGTCTTCCATTCTAAAAGTTTTTTATTTTTCTCCCAAACTTCATATAGTGGTCCTCTAATAATATGACTTGAAAACCCTTTATGTACCTTTTCTTTATTTAGCCACAAGTAGGCGTGCCAACCGAACCTATTGTAGAAACCTTGTAGGTCTAACAGGTCGGTGTTTTCCAAATTAATCCAATCTTTGATCCAACAAAGGCAGGAGGCCTCGAAGTATAATTTCAAATTTGGCACCGAGAATCCCCCTCTTTCTTTTCGATCTGTGAGTAATTTGAATCTAATTCTCGGTCTTTTCCCTTGCCATATAAATTTCGAAAGAGTTTTCTGCCAATCCTTAAACATTGTGGAACCTCTAATCACAGGGATGTTTTGGAACAAGAATAACATTCTTGGGAGTATGTTCATTTTTATTGCCGCCATCCTTCCCAACCATGAAAGTTTCACTCTGTTCCATGTATCTAGATCTTTTTTAATTTCCTTCCATGTTGTCAATTAATTATCCTGAATTAAGTTTATATTTTTTGTAGTTAGCCAAATTCCTAGATATTTTATTTTTTTAGCCACCTTGATTCCATTCTGTATCTCTAATTTTTCTCTTTCATCTTTTCCCAGATTTTTAGTCAGCATTTTTGTCTTTGATTTATTCAGTTTAAAACCGGATAGTTTGCCATATTCTTCTAATATTTCCAGGGCCTTACTGACACTTTTTTGCGGCTCTTCTAGGGATAACATCAAATCGTCTGCATACGCTTTTAGTTTGTGCTCTTTCGTTCCTACTTTGATCCCTCGAATCTCTGGTGTTGCTCTTCTTTTGTTCGTAATTACCTCTAATACCATAATGAATAAAAGCGGGGATAGAGGGCAACCTTGTCTTGTTCCTTTTTCAATTTTAAATGAATTTGTTAAATTGTTGTTTATAATCAATTTGGCAGATTGATTCGTATAGATTGCTTTTATTCCTTCCATAAATTCACCCTCTAGCCCTGCTTTCTCCATGCTTTTTAGTAGGTACGGCCATAAGACATTGTCGAATGCCTTCTCCGCATCGATAAAAATCAGCGCCGCAGGTACTTCAAATATTCAATGATATTTATGGTATGCCTTACATTGTCTTTGAGTAACCTATTTGGAAGGAATCCTGCTTGATCCTTATGAATTAGATTTGCTAGATATCTTTTGAGTCTACTTGCCATTACCTCTGCGAAGATTTTGTAATCGTTATTTAATAATGATATGGGCCTATAGTTTTTAATATTAAGTTTGTCCGTATCGGGTTTAGGGATCATCGTGATGTAGGCCTCTTTCCATGTTTCTGGTATCCTTCCTCCTCTCAATATATTATTCATAATGTCACATAGCACTGGTGTTAATTGATTTTCTAATACTTTATAATATTTAGCTGACAATCCATCTGGTCCCGGGGCTTTTCTTAATTTCTTCTTTCTTATCGCATCCTGGACCTCTTCTACTTTTATGGGTTTATTTAATTGGGTTCTTTCTTCCTCTGTTATAATCTTCCCGCTGCAGTCTTCTAAGTATTTTTCTATTCGGATTATTTCTTCCTCTACCTTTTTATACAATTTCTCATAAAATTTGAGGAAAATTTCCTGTATTTCTTTTGGGTCTTCTATCAATTGCTCCTCCATTTTTATCTTATTTATCACATTTTGTTTTTGCCTTCTTCGCAATTGCCAAGCTAATAATTTACCTGTTTTGTTAGCTGATTCGAAGTATTTTCGTTTCGTTCCATGTATCTAGATCTTTTTTAATTTCCTTCCATGTTGTCAAGTAATTATCCTGAATTAAGTTTATATTTTTTGTAGTTAGCCAAATTCCTAGATATTTTATTTTTTTAGCCACCTTGATTCCATTCTGTATCTCTAATTTTTCTCTTTCATCTTTTCCCAGATTTTTAGTCAGCATTTTTGTCTTTGATTTATTCAATTTAAAACCGGATAGTTTGCCATATTCTTCTAATATTTCCAGGGCCTTACTGACGCTTTTTTTGCGGCTCTTCTAGGGATAACATCAAATCGTCTGCATACGCTTTTAGTTTGTGTTGTTTTGTTCCTACTTTGATCCCTCGAATCTCTGGTGTTGCTCTTATTTTGTTCGTAATTACCTCTAATACCATAATGAATAAAAGCGGGGATAGAGGGCAACCTTGTCTTGTTCCTTTTTCAATTTTAAATGAATTTGTTAAATTGTTGTTTATAATCAATTTGGCAGATTGATTCGTATAGATTGCTTTTATTCCTTCCATAAATTCACCCTCTAGCCCTGCTTTCTCCATGCTTTTTAGTAGGAACGGCCATAAGACATTGTCGAATGCCTTCTCCGCATCAATAAAAATCAGCGCCGCAGGTACTTCATTCTTACACTCCAAATATTCAATGATATTTATGGTATGCCTTACATTGTCTTTGAGTAACCTATTTGGAAGGAATCCTGCTTGATCCTTATGAATTAGATTTGCTAGATATTGTAGCACCCTGCTTGTGGTTAACGCTTAGCTGGAATGAAATATTCAACGCAGCAATAGAGAAATTAAAATAATAATTTATTTGTCAGACAAATAAATGAGAGGCACAGTGGTATATGGTTACCAAGCTCTGGCCTGCCCTCCTGCCATCCTGGCCAGCATTTATATTCCCTTAATCCAGCCCCCTTTGCTCCTCCTGTGGCTGCCTCTGTCCAATCAGCCTGGTTGGAATTCCTATTGGCTGCCTGCTAGAACCAATCACAACAGATACACCCACAAAAGGTACACCCACTTCCTTGCCCTTATAAGGGAAACAAAGAGCTATATATAAATGACAAATAAGTAATAATATATCTTACATGGAATCTTAATTACCAGCTCACCTCTTGCCCTCCTTGCCTTCTAAAACAAATGGTTAATCTTAAATTTTTATCTTCAACAGATGTCAAGGATCTTGAGTTTCACATCAACATTGAAAGATCTCCTTCATTGAAGGTTTATAAACAAATGCCTGACAACTATATATCAAGACAGCTTGGATGGCGTCTTCTTGTCTGGCAAGGGGGGCTAGGCTGGTGGCTGACTTAATTTCAGGATAAATACAACTCTTACAACTATATGAAATAAGAATCTAGCATTTCTTAAATCCTTTGCATAATTACATTTAAGCCAATATATTTAAGCTAATACATTATCATAGGTTGCCTTTTAAAAGAATAAAGCTTCTCAAGGAAGGAACTCAGTAAAAAACAGCTTTTAAAAGAATCCTCTTCTGTTCACACCCCTCCTTTCACCCCTCCTTTCCCAGCCAGCTAGATGCTTCTCCCATTAGCTAAAGCTTCTCAACATTTATTGCCCTTTAACTCTCTCAGAAACAGCTTTAGAAAAGACTTTTCAAAAATGCTCTCTTTTCTGCCAGCTAAATGTTTTAAAAGATTTCCCAAAAATACTCTCATTCTTCCAGCCAAGTCAGTTGCTTTATTTTCACTGCTCTTGGCCTTTCAACCTTAGGAAGAAGATATGGCTCATTTTACTGAGAGGCACATGGTATCATTTTACTATTTATCCACCCTTAATTTAGTTTTCTCAGCCTGCGAGGGCAGTGTATGTAATTCCCCCTTTTTATGACTTTGAGAATTGTTTTTCCTGCTATAAATCAAGGGGGCCCCTTGTCTAGGAGGAATTGCCAAGGCCTTTTAGGCAGCTGGTCTTCTGCCTGGCATGAAACATTTGAAAATCTAAGCCCATTTAATTTAGAAACCTGATCGAAATATATATAAGCTTTGATAAAATGCAGGCTTATGATTAGATGCCTCATTCCCCCTTTTCAAGCTCAAGGACCTTCATCCCAAGTGTCCTTGATAGCTTGACCTTCATCATATTCCTGAGGTAAAGCTCTGTATAGGGCCATGATATGAGGTAGAGTTTCATTTGAAACCATCTTGCTAATTGTACTTCTAAAACATGAAATGATACATGGCATCATACATAAAACCATTACCACTACTGTCAAGAAAAACAAGCAAGACAATAATATCCCTTTGAGTCCCGCAACATTGGGTAACCAATTGGTGAGCCATCCCATATCCCATCCTTCCCATGTTTGTACTGGGACATGTGCTATATTCTCCATCTTTGTAGCCAACACACGGATTGCCTCACCATTATCAGAAATGTTAAAGCAACAGGCATTCCCTGTCAAGTTCAAGACTCCACATAGGCCTCCCTGCCTGGCAAGTACATAATCCATTCCCATTTTCAGCTGCAAAATGGCGGCTCTACTTTCATCCAACTGTTGTGCAATAAGTCTCAAACTCTGGGCCGTTGCATTGGTTACAAGTTCCACTACTGCTTGCAATCGAATTATTCTATTTAGATTATAAATAGGATCCCGTGCCCCTTGTATGAGCTCACCAGGATTCCAGGAGGCAGGATCATAATAGGCTATAATGCGCTCTGGCGGCCAATCATCAGTACCGCTCCAACTTTGGGTACTTCCTCCTGCTATACGAGAAATATCAGCATTCCTTCGTGTTCGCTTGGCCGAACTAGTGGGCATAATCCACATTGGTGGTAATACCCATCCCAGGAAACAAGTCCCACTCCATTTGGAAGGAAGTTTCTTGTATGCCCATTCTCCACATATCCACCACAACCATCGGGTCTGAGGTTTTTGGTATGTGGAGTACAGAAGGTGAAATATCAAAAGAGGTAGAGAGTTCACAGTGCAGTATGTTAGATTGCCTTTTTCTGTCACAGTTATGTTCCATACCACTTTCCATGCGTGAATAAAAGGAGGTGCACAGGGCAAGGTGTTCCGAGTTCGATAGGTAGTAGTACCGTTTGCCCAGGTTTGACTATTCTTAATATAATCCCAAGTATAGTGGCAATGAGAAGAGCCTATCCTGGTAGAATCAGCTGCCCCTGATGATTTATGTACACAGAATTCCCCTTGTACAGGTATAACTCGTAATGGTTTAGTTGAGTTCCATCCGGGGAAATTCTGTATTTCTGTTTGGTGTGGCATTTCGCTTACCATACCAATGGCATCTAATGGTATCGGTAATAAGGGCATACCTCCCTCTGAATCATCTGGCCCAAGAGAGCAAACAAGGCAATTGGTCCTATTTGCAACATTGGCTACCATTTCAGCTAAACCTACCCACATATTGTGGTCATGGCTGAATCCATATTTAGCAAATTTGGTCAGATTCAAGGACCCTTCCCCTTCCCAAGGGATCAGGATTAATAATAAAATCATGTTGATGTCTAGTATATGCATTCCTTCCACAAAAGATTACCTTATTGTGATAGCAAATAATTATTAGCCCCAATATAATTCCCCCAGTGACAGAAATGGGGAACCACCAAGACCAAAACATATATCCCGAGGATCCCCAATGAGTAATATCTCTGATAATTGTTCCACAAGGGGGGGGGCAGTCAATCAATTGTATTAGAGAATCTTTCCGTTCACAGTCGCTGGTTCAGACGCTCCTCAAGCTTCAGGCGTGCGCAGGTCAGCCAGCTTCCAGGATGTGGCTGCAGCAGGCCGGTCGTCAAATGTTGCCCGTGACCTAGCCCGTTCCCGGTAGGGCTAGATACAGGGGTTTTTGGAGAGAGTTAGTTTTAAAGGATTAGAGGGGTCACCTTTGCACGTCCAACTGCCTTCGGACTTCTTCAAACGAGAGTGATGAATCCAAGGGGTCACCTCAGCTACCTTCACCGCTGTTGGAGTAGAGAGCAAAACGGTGTAAGGTCCACGCCACTTAGGTGCAAGTGGATCACGTTTCCACTCTTTCACCCATACGCTATCGCCAGCCTGGAACTGATGAATCGGCTCGGCAATGCTGCACGGCGTGCGTTCGAGGGCCCACCTGTTAAGAGAAACAAAAACACGGGAGAGAGATTGCACTTGTCCCTGTGTCACATAGTCTCCTATTTGTTTAAGGTCAGCTGGAATATCCTGAACAAAGGAGGGCGGTCTCCCATACAGGAGCTCAAAAGGTGACAACTTAAGTCTTTTTGTGGGTACACACCGAACACGAAACAGTGTTATGGGTAACACATCTACCCATCCCAATCCCGTTTCCTGGGTTAATTTTGCCAATTGGGTTTTCAGAGTCCGATTCATTCTTTCAGTTTTCCCTGAACTCTGAGGCCTATAGGCTGCATGCAGTCTCCATTTCACTTGTAGGACTCGACATACTTCTTGTACTACTTGATCAACGAACGCTGGCCCATTATCACTTCCAATGCATCTAGGTAATCCAAACCTCGGGATCAATTCAGTGAGGAGTCTCTTAGTTACCTCTCGTGCCTTTTCAGTTCGGGTGGGAAAAGCTTCAACCCATCCGGTAAGAGTATCTACAAACACAAGGAGATACTTGAATCCCTTAGAAGGGACCAGCTCTGTGAAGTCCACAATTAGGCTTTCCATGGGGACGTATCCCACATGCTGAATTCCAGGAGGTTGTACCGGTCCCTGCCTGGGATTGTTTTTAGCACAAAGAACACATTTCTGTGAAATGCAAGTTGCTAATTGTGATAGATTAATAATATACAACTTCCGACTGAGACTCTCTCTGGTTGCAGTACCGCCAAGGTGAGTAGATTCATGATAATTTCTTACAATTGTGCCTGCTAGATGATGAGGTACATAAATCCTATTGTCCGGCAGGATCATCCAACCGTCCTTCACAACCGCTCCTTCCTGTTCAGCCCACTTCCTCTCTTCTGGGGTATAGTGAGGTTTAACTTCTTCTGGAACTACCTCTGGTATGAGGGCTGCTATAAATCCTCCCACAGGCCTTTGGGCTGCCTCTCGGGCTGCTTTGTCAGCAGCATGATTTCCTCTGGTTATTGGATCCCTTCCTCGTCCATGACCTTTGCAGTGCATTACAGCAATCTGTTCTGGAGCCCATACTGCTTCCAACAGGATTTCTACTTCAGGTCCATATTTCAAGGCCTTCCCGTGGGCTCCTATTAGACCTCTTTCTTTCCATAGAGCTCCATGTGCATGCAGGGTTAAGAAGGCATATTTAGAATCAGTATAGATGTTTGCCTTACATCCAGCTGCCAATTGCAGAGCTCTAGTTAAGCCTATAAGTTCAGCTTTTTGTGCTGAGGTGCCAGCAGGCAAAGCTTCAGCTTCCACAACTTCCTCATTGGTGACCACAGCATACCCTGCTCGTCTGGCACCTTCATGCAGGTAACTGCTACCATCAGTATAATATACAACATCTGGATTTTTCAATGGTTCATCTTTCAGATCAGGTCTACTGGAATAAACTTCATCCATTATTTGGAGACAATCATGTGATTCTTCATCATCTACCTCTGGTAGGGGCAGCAAAGTTGCTGGATTGAGCATATTCACTACTCGTAGATGAATCCTGGGATTTTCACACAATAGACCTTGGTATCTAGCCATCCTTGGGTTCGTTAGCCAATAACTACCCTTATATTCCATGAGTGTCAGAACAGCATGAGGTACATTCACATACATCGTTTGGCCGAAGGTAAATTTATCAGCTTCTTTGACAAGGCTTGCAGTGGCCGCTACTGCCCTTAGGCATGGAGGCCATCCTTTTGCTACTGAGTCCAATTGTTTTGACAAATAAGCTACTGGACGGTTCCAACTTCCTAATCTCTGGGTCAGGACTGCCGCTGCAATCCCATTCTGTTCATGTACATACAGCTGAAAGGGTTTTTCCGAATTAGGCAGTCCAAGGGCTGGGGCCTCCATAAGTCGTTGTTTGATAACTAAAAAGGCTTGTTTCTGCTCAGGTCCCCATACGAATGGGTCCTTTTCTGCACCTCGAGTGCTTTCATGTAAGGGCTTGGCCAGACTGCTGAAATCAGGTATCCATAGTCTACAAAACCCTGCTGTTCCCAGGAATCCTCTAAGTTGTTTCCTTGTGGTAGGTTCCTTGATAAGGCAAATAGCTTCTTTCCTCTCTGGTCTCAATGCTCGTTGTTGGTGTGAGATGTCAAAGCCCAAATATTTGACCTTTTCTAAACATATCTGTGCCTTTTTCTGGGAAACTCGGTAGCCAGCTTCCCAGAGCAAGTGGAGCAGTTCCTCTGTCCCTTCTTTACAGGTATCAAAATCCTTTGCTGCTAATATAAGGTCATCTACATATTGCAGAACCACCTTTTTGCCCGGTATTGAGGGGTAACTTGTTAGATCCCTCGCCAAGGCAGTGCCAAATAAAGTTGGGGAATTTTTGAATCCCTGGGGCAATCTTGTCCAGGTTAGCTGGCCTTTTGTTCCTGTCAAAGGGTCTTCCCACTGGAAGGCAAATATAGGTTGGCTCTGTGGTGCCAGCCGGCAACAGAAGAATGCATCTTTCAAGTCCAATACAGTAAAAAATGTTGCTTCTGGTGGGATCAAACTCAGCAGGGTATATGGGTTTGGTACATTTGGGTGCAAGGTCTCGATAGCCTGGTTTACGAGCCTCAAGTCCTGTACTGGCCTGTATTCATCTGTCCCAGGTTTTCGAACAGGCAAAAGAGGTGTGTTCCATTCTGATTGGCAGGGCTTAAGCAGACCATATTTTAATAGGCGGTCCAAATGTTTCTGGATGCCCTCTGCTGCTCGCCGGGGTAAAGGATATTGCTTTACAGATACAGGGGTAGCCATAGGTTTTAAGGTTACTACAATTGGAGCTATATTCTTGGCCATTCCTGGTGGGCTATTTTCGGCCCATACTCCTGGTGGCACCTGTAGGGTTCGGAGAAGCTTGTTTAATTCTGTATCCAATGTGGGTTGGACTTGCAAGGCTGACATTAGGCGCCATGATTGTTCCTTAGGTACTGAGAGGGTAATTATTCCTGCTGCTTTTGATGGCAGTTTCATTTCTGGACCTCGAGGAGTGAAGGTGATTTGGGCCTGCAGTTTGGACAGCATATCTCTACCTAAGAGAGGTATTGGACACTCAGGTATATACAAAAACTGATGGGTTAAACGATGTCCCCCAATCTGGCATTCCAAAGGTTGGAGGAAAGACCTCTTGGCTGACTGACCAGTGGCACTTTTAATGACTACACTTTTAGATGCCTTTTTCTGCAATAATTCTGGGAGTACTGAGTATTCAGCCCCAGTATCAATCATAAAGTCTATTAAATGGCTCCCTAATTGAATCGTGACCGTGGGCTCCTGGAAGCCTAACTTTATGGAGTCCGGTCGTTCCTAGTCTTGGGTAAAATCCTCCTCTGCCAGTCCAATGAAATTGTCTCTACTCCGTCCCTGTCCTGGTCTCTGATATCTTCCATCTCGGATCATTCCCCGTCCCCGTCCCTGGTTTCTTGGGCCGGAGCCTGGGCCTGGGCCTGGACCTGGGCGTACTTCTTCCAACCTCAGGGGTTCAGGACACTCCCGCTTCCAATGACCCTCCTTCTTGCAATTCGCACATTGATTCCTTCCCAGTGGTGGATTCCTTCCCCGCCCTCTTCCTCCATTTAAGGGGCGGTAGTCTTGCTTCACTGCTGTGGCTAGCATTACCATCTTTTCCTTCTGCCACTTCTTCTTCTCTTGCTTCTCAGCCTCATCCCTATTCCGATAAACTCGGCGTGCAATGGCCATAATTTGGCTCATCAGCATCCCTTCCCATCCTTCTGATTTCTGAATTTTCTTACGAATGTCAGAAGCGCACTGGGCCACAAATGTAGCAGTAATCATTCTGCTGTTTTCAGGGGCTTCAGGGTCAAAAGGAGTCCATATACGATAGGCTTCTTGCAGCCTCTCTAAAAAGTCTCCTGGACTCTCATTTGGTTTCTGTTCTACTTCTGAGACTTTAGACATATTAGTGGGCTTCTGGCATGCCCTGCGGATACCTTGCACAAGCGCCTGGCGGTAGGTGGTAAGTCTGGTCAGATGAATTGCATTGTTTGGATCCCAATTAGGATCTTCCAAGGGAAAGTTATCTTGGAGATGACGGTCAATATTAAAAATATTTCCCGCTCTGGCCTGCTCACGCAAATATATCTGTGCCTTTTCAATTATGTCTCTCCTTTCCTCAGTGGTGAAAAGAGTATTTAGGAGCTGGCGACAATCTGTCCAAGTAGGACTATGAGTATTTATTATTGAAGTCACCAAGTCCATCATAGCCTGAGGTTTTTCTGCGAAAGATGGGGTGTGTGTTTTCCAATTCATCAGATCCGTAGTTGTGAATGGAATGTACTGCAGGGTCGAAGTTCGAGGTGGCCTTGGTCCGGGTTGCCCATTAACCAGCACAGGCTCCTCAAGCGCATCAAATACTCTTCTAAGAGGGGCTACTACGTAACCTTTGTCTTCACTCTGCTCTAGGGGCCTCAAATCATAGGGGATGGTATCTGTTCCAAGGCGTTCTTTTAGCAGCTTTATACGCCTGGCTGTATTGCTTGCTGACCGATTAAGGTCTCCCTGTAACTTCTGTAATAATTCTCTAGGACTTGGATGTACAGGGGTTTGGGGTAGGCAATCAGTTGTTCCACTAAAAGAGACTGTAGATGGAGTTCTACTGGGACTCACAGATGGAATAACCACTTCTGCTTGGGCTTTATTATAGGACTCCAATGCCTCCTGAAGATATTTATCATAATCTATCAAGGAATCAAGTTCGGTGACTCCAGCCCCATTATTCATTCCAGTTTCTTGCCTTGGGGTTACAACTGGTGGAGTGTTTGGATTAAGCTCCCTTCGATGTGGAGCATAGGGTGGAGGTGGAAGCACCTCTTCCTCTGGTCCCTCAAAAATGGGTTTGAGTTTATTTGGCAAGATTCCTTTCCTAGCTTCAGCTTTTACAGCCAATAATTTGCATCGTTTGACTTTGCATTCCCTTATCCATGGAGGATTTTTATTTAATGTGCTCAGCCAGGAATCTATATATGGAAATTGTTCTGGGCACCCTCCAGTTTCTTTGGCGATATCAGTCCAAAGTTTGTTTACTAAATTTATATCAAAGGTTCCCTGAGATGGCCATTCAGTATTTTGTTTTGGCCATTCTAGTTCACATAACGTTCTCAAGTGCTCTGGCGTCATTTTGACTCCATATGCCCCTGAGAAGGCTTTCTTAAAATTATTTAACATACATTCAAGAGGTGTATTTTCCCCCTTTGAACCCCCAACTCCCATTGTATGGCCCTGTGAAGTATCCACTCAGTCACTCACACACACGCTCACTGGGAACCGAAGTACTACCCACTCCACACTCAGGTCAGCTACAAATTGTACTTTCCACACATACAATGCGCAAGATACTTCACCACACTCTACCTCCCAATTTCCCCTTTCCCTACACCAGATCACCATCTGATGTACCCAACCACCTAGCGTACTCAGTTCCCCCTTACTGAGACGCAGAAGTTTGATCAAGACTTCTCTTCCTCCCAATTAATTGGAGGGCCAAAAATCCCTTTGTGCACTTACCCTTGGTTGATTCCGTTTCCCCCCGGTCCGTCGCCGCCAGTGAGCAGGGTACCAGACAGACGAGTCTTCTGCGTTCCCCCTGGAAAAATTTACCAGTGCGCGCTTTGGGTAAGCAGTTGTCCTCTCTCTTGTACCCTGCCCAGTAGGGCGAAGGGGCTGCATTCCAGCAGACCACTTATCCGAGTCACAGGGCACCATAAAATGTAGCACCCTGCTTGTGGTTAACGCTTAGCTGGAATGAAATATTCAACGCAGCAATAGAGAAATTAAAATAATAATTTATTTGTCAGACAAATAAATGAGAGGCACAGTGGTATATGGTTACCAAGCTCTGGCCTGCCCTCCTGCCATCCTGGCCAGCACTTATATTCCCTTAATCCAGCCCCCTTTGCTCCTCCTGTGGCTGCCTCTGTCCAATCAGCCTGGTTGGAATTCCTATTGGCTGCCTGCTAGAACCAATCACAACAGATACACCCACAAAAGGTACACCCACTTCCTTGCCCTTATAAGGGAAACAAAGAGCTATATATAAATGACAAATAAGTAATAATATATCTTACATGGAATCTTAATTACCAGCTCACCTCTTGCCCTCCTTGCCTTCTAAAACAAATGGTTAATCTTAAATTTTTATCTTCAACAGATGTCAAGGATCTTGAGTTTCACATCAACATTGAAAGATCTCCTTCATTGAAGGTTTATAAACAAATGCCTGACAACTATATATCAAGACAGCTTGGATGGCGTCTTCTTGTCTGGCAAGGGGGGCTAGGCTGGTGGCTGACTTAATTTCAGGATAAATACAACTCTTACAACTATATGAAATAAGAATCTAGCATTTCTTAAATCCTTTGCATAATTACATTTAAGCCAATATATTTAAGCTAATACATTATCATAGGTTGCCTTTTAAAAGAATAAAGCTTCTCAAGGAAGGAACTCAGTAAAAAACAGCTTTTAAAAGAATCCTCTTCTGTTCACACCCCTCCTTTCACCCCTCCTTTCCCAGCCAGCTAGATGCTTCTCCCATTAGCTAAAGCTTCTCAACATTTATTGCCCTTTAACTCTCTCAGAAACAGCTTTAGAAAAGACTTTTCAAAAATGCTCTCTTTTCTGCCAGCTAAATGTTTTAAAAGATTTCCCAAAAATACTCTCATTCTTCCAGCCAAGTCAGTTGCTTTATTTTCACTGCTCTTGGCCTTTCAACCTTAGGAAGAAGATATGGCTCATTTTACTGAGAGGCACATGGTATCATTTTACTATTTATCCACCCTTAATTTAGTTTTCTCAGCCTGCGAGGGCAGTGTATGTAATTCCCCCTTTTTATGACTTTGAGAATTGTTTTTTCTGCTATAAATCAAGGGGGCCCCTTGTCTAGGAGGAATTGCCAAGGCCTTTTAGGCAGCTGGTCTTCTGCCTGGCATGAAACATTTGAAAATCTAAGCCCATTTAATTTAGAAACCTGATCGAAATATATATAAGCTTTGATAAAATGCAGGCTTATGATTAGATGCCTCAATATCTTTTGAGTCTACTTGCCATTACCTCTGCGAAGATTTTGTAATCGTTATTTAATAATGATCGGGTTTAGGGATCGTCGTGATGTAGGCCTCTTTCCATGTTTCTGGTATCCTTCCTCCTCTCAATATATTATTCATAATGTCACATAGCACTGGTGTTAATTGATTTTCTAATACTTTATAATATTTAGCTGACAATCCATCTGGTCCCGGGGCTTTTCTTAATTTCATCTTTCTTATCGCATCCTGGACCTCTTCTACTTTTATGGGTTTATTTAATTGGGTTCTTTCTTCCTCTGTTATAATCTTCCCGCTGCAGTCTTCTAAGTATTTTTCTATTCGGATTATTTCTTCCTCTACCTTTTTATGTGTCCAGGGCAGTGTCTACCTTTTTATGTGTCCAGGGCAGTGTCTACCAGCTGCCTCTGGTATGCAGGCTGAGACCCTACCTGCCTGCAGACTGTCTCTCCAGAGTGGTGCATGCTCTAGTTATCTCCCGCTTGGACTACTGCAATGCGCTCTCCGTGGGGCTACCTTTGAAGGTGACCTGGAAACGACAACTAATCCAGAATGCGGCAGCTAGACAGTTGACTGGAAGCGGCCAAGACCACATAACAACACCAGTCTTGAAAGACCTGCATTGGCTCCCAGTATGTTTTCGAGCACAATTCAAAGTGTTGGTGCTGACCTTTAAACCCTAAACGGCCCTGGGCGCAGTAGACCTGAAGGAGCATCTCCACCCCCATCATTTTGCCCGAACAATGAGGTCCAGCTCTGAGGGCCTTGTGGCGGTTCCCTCACTGCAAGAAGCGAAGTTACAGGCAACAAGGCAGAGGGCCGTCTCAGTAGTGGTGCCCGCTCTGTGGAAAGCCCTCCCATCATATATCAAAGAAATAAACAACTACCTGATGTTTAGAAGACATCTGAAGGCAGCTCTGTTTAAGGAAGGTTTTAATGATTGATGCTTTCATGTATTTTTAATATTCTGTTGGAAGCCATCCAGAATGGCTGGGTTTAATAAAACAAAACAAAACACACACACAATAATATTGAACTAATTCTTCAGTCATGCTTCTGGGGAGTCTTCCTGCAAGCAGACCACTGTGTACACAAGGGTTTCACAAACATGGGTTTCCACTCTTTTTGGAAGACAACTGCTAAAGACATAGGAAAAACAATAATTGGAAAACAAATAAATATTGATATATATTTATGAAGGCAGCCCAGTTTAGGGAAGATGTTTTATCGTGTTTTTAATATTCGGTTGGGAGCCACCCAAAGTGGCTGGGGAAACCCAGGCAGATTGGCAGGGTATAAATAATAAATAGATAAATATATAATAATAGTCACACATACATATATATATATACAAATAATTGTAATAAATCAGTATGGCCCCTGCGTCTTATTACTGCCTCCCTGTTACCTAGCCCAGTCTTAAGCAGACATGGATTATGCCTTTCCTGTTCTTCTGGCCTTTTTGAGGACCCAGGAAGAGTCTCCGTAAGACCCTCAACTTAACTCTATTGAAATGTTGCAATAACAAAAGTAAATAAGGAAAGAATAAGTGTGCAGCTGCCACCCTGCTGTGGAGGGAAACGTAAATCCATCAGCTCATACACAACTAGGAAGCCCCCCGCTCCCGCCCCCATTTCCACTCTCCGCTGTGGGGAGAGAGGCGACTTGGGGGGAGGAGGGGGCCATTTCCCGACGGAGCCCCAAGAGCAGGAGGCCAGAGGCAGCGCCATCTCTTCCTGTTTCCATCCCAACACAGGCAGGGGCTGCTCTGCGAACGTAGCTCTAGAGGCGCGCGCCTTCGACAAGGAACCCGAAGTGTCTATAGGTCGGAAGTTTCCAGGGGGCCCAAAGTGAAAAGTGGGAGGTTTCCCGAAGGGGAGGAGGGGGGTGGGTTGACTAATTCCCCTCACCCCCCTACTCCGCATTATTTTGCGGGGAAGGACACCGGAACAGCGAGCAAGGGAGGCGGAGGTCCAGAGAGGACAAAGAGGTAAGGAGGCTGCGTGGGGAAAGGGGGCGATTTAGGGGGAAGGGAAAGAGGAAAAGACAGAGACCCCTCCCGGGAACAGAGCCATAGCTAGGGGGGTGGGCTAGACGGGGGGGGGGTTGGTGTTTTGCACCAGGTGACGCCTCCAAGCAGGGCGCCGTTGAGGATGTCTTTGCGGGGACGCAAATATCCCCAATTTGGTCTTTGACTCGCGGGAAATCCAGCCTAGTTTCACCCCTGCCCGCAAAAAAGCCCCTCTCCTGGGACTCATAAGCAGGGGCTCCGATCCCCGCAATCCTGCTGCCAAGCGGGGGCCCAACACCTGCAGGGATTGCGTGGCAGGATCTCCTTTGCAGCCCCCCAACTCATGTTTCTTTTTCCTGGGGGTCCGGGAGGTGCTCAAGGCCCCCGATCCATGCACTCCAGCTGCCATCTCCTTTGCAGCGCCCTCCCCTCCACACGAGTCTCTTTTCCCCGGGGGCTCAAGCGATGCTGAACTGCCCCGCACCCCCTGGGCTCTCTTGCCTGAACTGAAACGTGATGCCCACCAAGGGGGTCTCCACGAGGACCTCCTATCCCCAAGCAGGGATGGATTTGAACCCAGGGCCCAAACATGACGCCCTCTGCCGTTCCCCCCTGGCAGGAATCCCTCGAAGTACTCCTGCGCCTTGAGGGAGAGACGGAGTCCACGAAAGGGTTAAAGGAAGTGAAATAGGCCTGGATAGAGACCCCCCTCCCTCTCCCGCCTCCCTGCCCGTCTTGGGAGGCTCCTCCGGATGGAGAGGTTGGCACGCCCGGGAGAGATTCGGCGCAGAGGGCGAGGGGTGAGCGGTGCCAAGGGGGTCTCTGGCCGCAGGAGAGACTGTGGGACGGAGGGGGCAGGGGAACTTGGGGAGCATCCCTGGGAGATAGAAGCCCAGCCGAGCAGAGAGGGAGGGAGGGAGGGAGGGAGACTCTTCCTTTTGGAGATATGTCTCCATCTTTGGGCGCTGGAGGAGGAATCTCCGGTGGTGGGTCTGCCTTGGCTTCTCCTTCCTGCCCAGGAATCTGCCACTCCTTCAAGTCAACCAGAGAGAGAGAGAGTTGTCCCTGATGGTGGGGTTTTTCCCACCGATTCCCCCACCTTTTCCCCCATGGAAGCTCCATCCTCTCCCCACTGATCCTCTCAAGCTACTGCCTGGCTGGCTGTGGGCTGCCTTATACCAAGTCAAACCCTTGGTCCACCTTGGAGAGCAGAAGAGAGAAAAAGGTGGAAGGTCCTGAGAGGGAGGGGGGAGGTCTTCTCCAAAGCAGCTCTTTGCTTCTGGAAGCCCCGCCCAGGAAGTAGCCAGATACCTCTTCCTCTCTCTCAGGCTCCCATTCTTAAGTGTTTCCACTGCATGGTTAATCAGTGGTGCTGGTGCTGATGATGTATATATACCAATTCAACAATGTGGGAGAAGGATGCTATAGAAAGGCTTTCAGGGTTTATATATAAGTATATCCAGAAGTCATTTCTATTACTTTTATTTATTGTAGGCAATGTCAGAGTGAGATACCATCTATCTGCATACAAAGATCCATAATCCATCCCAGTCTGGGGCATTTCCATGATACACAATGCCTGTGGCTGGAGGCTCTACACCCACGGGTGTGCGTCTGCAGGCCTGGAATTGCCAGTATTACAGGAAAGGTTTGGGAACTTGCCAAATTTACAGGCTGTATGTGAGTGAGAGTTTGTGTGTGAGGTGATAGTTTACAGCAACCGTGTAAGTTTCTCCATCCGTAACTTTTCATGAACCGATATTGCGGTAGGAATTCCAAAATAACTATGCAAAATCTACAAAGAGTCTTCCTGCTCCACAGTCCACATCCTCAGCCTGCAGCCCACAAATGCTGAGACCATAATACTTTCATTAGCCCTTAATGGGACACCAGCTACTTTGTTATACTTTCTTCAACACATGAATATTTTTGAATACTTTTCCAGTGACGTAAATAGCACTTCCATTTTATTCATTCCACACAGGAGAGAATTTGATCTGCAAGTCTGAGCTCAACTCCTTCTTTGAAACAGAAAAATACAGAAACTTTGAGAGGTAAGTCCTTCCTCTTGCCCGGGAGACTGTATCTTGTAGGTCTTGTTTCAGTTTGTGGGAACATGAGAAAAGTCCTGCTGTATTAGGATCAGGGCCCACCTCGTCCATCATCCTCTTCTCACAAGGACCAGCCAAGGAGAAACCCCCCAGCAGGGCCAACAGCCGTCTCCCCACTCAGGATTCCCAGCCCCTGGGATTCAGATGAATAATTCCTCCGTATGGGAGGGGGACTAATAGCTGGGAACTGAAGGACTGCTACTGAAATGGTAGGTGGTTCTGAGAAGGTGGACACAATGGAGCTGCCTCAGGAAGTAAATGGTGCAGGATTAGGGAATGTGTGCAGTTGCTTGGAGTGTATCAGGAAGATGTTACACATCACGGAGGAAGGAGGGAACAATACAGATATTTAGCTTTTTCAGAGGAGGAGGAAGATGGAGAAAGTGTGTCCCTCCAGGTGTTGTTCCAGTAGATCTCCCATCATCCCTGGTCGTTGGCCACCCTTGCTTGGGCTGATGGTGCTTTGAGTCCAGCCACATCTGGAGGGCCAGAAGTGCCCCACCTCACCATAGAACCCTGTAAGTTCTGATTCTCCTCACAAGAAACGGCAGCCTTGCCATACATCTGGGTGGACCTTTTGCCGATCTTGTGAAAATCCTCCTCGATTCCCGGGGGGGAACAGACCTATGGCAGCCCTACCTTCTCAGCCTTCTTGATATGGTCCAAAGGGAAGCAGAGCAATATTTTTGGCCCCAGCTTGGCCCCAGGAGTTACCGGAAGGAGGCGTACAAGGACTCCACCCAACATGTTGCAATGTATTAGGACTGATAGACGCTCCATATAAAGCACTCAGAAGTCCAGCTGTGCTGCAAGGAGGGCTTTATTCCAGCTGCAGTCCTGCAGCATCATAAAGTACCATAAATCAGCCTTCCTACATATAGGGGAGAAGCCAGTGTGGAGAAGTCAAGCATACCTCTGTATACTAGCTGGCTATAGACCATCTCTTGGGATGCTGACTCACCACATGAAACTGAGTCAGCATTTCCACTTTTCATAGTGTTAACTCCTTGATACCCACAACACTCCAACACAATCGTCTTAAGGACGTCACTCCCGATTCGTGTAGGGTTTACTGCTTAGCCTCTTCTTTTCCTGAAGATATTCACGCAAGGCAGCAGAGGTTTAGGATCTTTTAATTGATTTTTCACAAACATAAATACAACTTAATCTTTTACAGTCATCTTTTTATGTCATCTTTTTTACACTGCACAAGTTCACACCCAGACTTCCTTCCTTCCCTGCTTCGGTTTTCTTAGTTTATATCTTCTCTTGCAGATTCTTATTTACCTTCTATACACATCACAGGATTTATGTTAAACTTCCTACAGTATTTAGACTTCTACAGTTAATTCTTATATATGCAAGAAATATACCCCACTCTTCTTCAAACTTTGTCCCTTTTTTGGTCTCGAATTTTATAAGTCATTTTAGCTAATTCTGTATACTCAAAAAAATTAGTCTGCCACTCCATTACTGTTGGGGTCTCCTGTAATTTCCACTTTTGAGCCACGAGGATCCTAGCTGCAGCCGTAGCATATTGAAATAGTTTACGATCCTCCTTTTTCACCTCCTCCCCTATTATCCCTAATAGGAAAGCCTCTGGTTTTTTTAGGGAATATATACTTTAAAAGTTTCTTCAGTTCATTATATATTAGATCCCAAAACTTTTTCATCTTATCACATGCCCACCACATGTGGTAGAGATCCCCATCCTTTAGTTTACATTTCCAATAGGCTTTATTGCTCTATTTGTACATTTTTGCCAATTTAACTGGGGTGATATACCACCGGTACATCATTTTCCTAAATTTTCTCTTAGGTTGGAGCACGCTGTAAACTTCATACCTTCGTTCCATAATCTTACCCATTTATCGTAAAGACCGCACACTTTATCATGACTTCTTTTGTTAACTCTCTTGGAAACTTTGAAGTGCCAGGCATAGCTCTAATGGCTTTAGCCCTTGCGTAGCAGAGTTTTCCTGCACAGCGAAGAAGCTAGTTGAGGTGGAAATGACTAGTCAGCTAGACTCAGAATAACTATTTACAGGATTTATTAAAAGGAAAAACAAAACCAGCAGAGTTTCTGCATACAAAACAAAACAAAATAAATCCTTTCTTTCTCTCTCTCTCTTAACCATACACAGCACTCCAACTCCTAACACACCCACCTAACACAAACTGTGCTAGCATTCCTAGATAACAGAGTTCAGTGCTGGTCGTTAACCAATCAGAGTAAGTAGTTTCTAGATCAAGCAGACCTTGGCTTTCTGCCAAGAGTAAATTGACACTGCCTTGAGTTAATTGTGTGAAGCCAGAATCTGTAAGTTTTCATGAGAATCAATTAACAGAAACTGAACAAACTCATCCTTAGTGTCCCATTCCAGCAAGTAATGATACATTTAGACAAGAGTTTTGTTCTGCCCTCCAAAATTTCTATCTGGTATTTGGACTTTTTCTCACAGAATCCCATTTTTTCATCCTCTTTTAACAAACCATTTCACCTGGTGATACTGTAGCCATTCTGTAAAGCCATCTGTTATATTTTCATATGGTCTTAATTTCCACCCATTCTCCGTTTTCACTAATATATCTTCATAGGTTACTCTCTTTCCCTCCATATATAATTTTTTTATTGTTAACACATCTATCGGGGATAACCACCAGGGTGTGGTTCTTTCTAGTAGGTGTTTGTTCTTGTCCCATACATCATACAGGGCACCCCTAAAAATATGGTTTGTAAAACCTTTATGTATTTTCACATTATACCATAGATAGGAGTGCCACCCGTATCTATTATTATACCCTTCAAGATCCAACAAATCAGTATTTTTCAAAATTATCCATTCTTTTATCCAGCACAAGCAAGACGTCTCATAATATAATTTCAAATTTGGTAGTGAAAATCCTCCTCTCTCCTTCCTGTCAGTCAATGGTTGAAATTTTATCCTGGGTCTCTTCCCTTGCCATATGAATCTTGATAAGACTTCTTGCCAATCCCGAAACTGAGACGACCCTTTAATAACAGGAATCGTTTGAAAGAGAAACAGCATCTTCGGTAGAATGTTAATTTTAATCGCTGCCATTCTTCCGCTCCAGGATAACTTTAATCTATTCCAAATATCCAAATCTCTTTTAATTCCTTTCCATACTGGGGTATAATTGTCACTAAATAAGTTGATGTTTTTTGTCGTTAGCCAAATCCCTAAATATTTTACTTTTTTCACCACATTAATTCCACACTTTTGTTCCAGCTGTTCAGTCTCTTTTCTATCCATGTTCTTAAGCATCATTTTTGTCTTTGTTTTGTTTAGTTTAAATCCTGATAGCTTACCAAATTCCTCTAATTCCTCCAATGCTTTCCCAAGACCTATTCGTGGTTCCTCTAAAGATAATACAAGATCATCGGTACAGGCCTTCAGTTTAAATTCCTTTGTTCCAATTTTTATTCCTCGTATTTCTGGTGATTTTCATAACTTATCTGCTAATACCTCTAAGACCATTATGAACAGCAACAGAGATTAAAGGGCATCCCTGTCTCGTGCCTTTCATAATGTCAAAAGACTCTGTCAGAGTATTATTTACAATTAATTTGGCAGTCTGATTAGAATAGATTGCTTCTCTGCCCTTCATAAATGAACCTTCCACCTCCATTGCTTCCATACTTTTCAATAAAAATTGCCACGACACATTGTCGAATGCTTTTTCTGCGTCAATAAATATTAACGCCGCTGGTACTTCATTTCTAATTTCCAAATATTCTATTACATTTACAAGGTGTCTTACATTGTCTTTAAGTTGTCGGCCAGGAAGAAAGCCCGCTTGATCTTTGTGAATAAACTCTTTCAAGCTTCTTTTCAATCTACTTGCCAGTATTTCTGTGAACAGCTTATAATCGTTATTCAACAATGATATCGGCCTCTAGTTCTTGATGTTTAACCTATCAGTTTCTAGTTTGGGAATTAGGGTTATGTATGCCTCCTTCCATGTGTTTGGAATATTTCCTCCTTGTTAGATATTATTCATAACCTCACAAAGTACTGGAATTAATTGTTCATTCAGAGTTTTATAATATTTAGTAGAAAGCCCATCCGGACCTGGAGCTTTACCTACTTTCATCTTTTCGCAATTTGAATCTCTTCTGTTGTTGTTGATTTATTTCATTGCTCTCTTTCTTCAGCTGTTATTTGTTTCCCTTTATGATCTTTTAAATACTTTCCTATTTTTCTTGCTTCTTCATTCTCTTTCTTATATAATTCTTTGTAAAATTCCTGGAAGATCTTCTTTATTTCTCTCGGATCTTCTATTTGATGTTCTCCTCCTTTTATTTTATTTATCGTAGTCTGGTTTTGTTTTTTTCTTAGTTGCCATGTGAGGAGTTTCCCTGCATTATTAGCTGATTCAAAAAATTTCTGTTTCATAAATTTTGTTTTCCATTCGACTTCTTGATTTACCAATATTGAAAATTGCGTTTGTAGACTTCCGGGTTGGCGCCATCGCCGAATGGCGGGCTCCCTCCGTGCTCCGGAGGGAGCCGGCTCGGCAGGGGTTGGGTTCTACCGCGCCGGCGACGCGGGGACCCTCAAAAGCCATGGGAAAAGACAAGGAAGGGAAAAGATCGATCTTAGGGAAGGGGAATTGGAAAAAAGTGGGTTATTGACGATGAGTGTAAATTGGGGATAAGAACTTGTTGAATTTAATTGCTTATTTGGAAGATTTGGAACACAAGAGGGGGTGGGGAGGGGAAGTCCTGGTTATTGGAAGAAGTGTATAAATTGGATTTAATTTGTTTTAGTTTGGAAAACCTTAATAAAAATTATTTTTTTAAAAAATTGCGTTTGTAGCATTTTAATTGTTTGCTTTATCTGTTCATCTTTAGGTTTTATTGTTAGTTTCCTTTCACACTCTACCAACTGAGCCAAAATTTCTTCTTTTTTCTTTTCTCTCAACTTTTTCCTATAACTATTTTGCTGTATCAAGAAGCCTCTCATGACAGCTTTACTTGCATCCCAAACTATGTCCAAACTTGTTTCTTTATATGAATTCCATTTAAAATCTTCTTTTAAAGTCTCTTTTGCTTTTTCAATCACTTCTTGATTCTCAAAAAGATTTTCATTCATCCTCCATCTGAATGAATTTTGTTCTTTACTTCTTAGTTCTAAAATCATAGGGTTATGATCTGATAATGTTCATAGTAGTATCTCACTTTTCGCTATTCTTGGAGCTAAATCCCTTGAAATCCAGATTATGTTTTTCCCCAGCTTTGATGTGGCTCAGAGAAGAAAGTAAATTGTTTTGTGGTTGGGTGCTTAAGTCTCCAAATGTCTATTAGGTCAAGATTATCGACAAGATCAAAGAAAGTCCTTGGTATCTTGCCTTGCTTAAACTTTTTCTTTTTTCTTGATCTATCTACTTCTGGCATCACCACACCATTGCAATCTCCCATTAGTATTATCTTTTGATCAACAGTTTCTATCAGTCTTTCTTCCAGTTTCCTGTAAAATTCCCCTTTATTTATTTTTGGCACATAAATCCCAACCACACTGATTTTCTCCCCCTGGTAATTAATTTGGACTACAATTATTCTCCCTTCTTCATCCTTAAAAATTAATTTAGGCTCCCATTTCACTTTAATATATAACACCACACCTCTTTTCGTGTTAACATTTGAATTAATAAATTCCGTACCCAACCTTTTGTTTTTCAGAATATGTTTATGTTTTTTAGCTACATGGGTTTCTTGTAAACAAATTACATCAAGATTATTTCCTTCAAAACGTTTTCAACTTTATTTCTTTAGATTTCTCATTTAATCCATTCACATTCCACGTTAATAGTTTCAAAGTCATTTTTACGTATTTAGTTCTCAGCTATGAATTAAATTCAAATTCGGGTGGTTTTGTCCCCAAGGTTCACTTCCTCCTCCTCTTCCTCTTCCTCTTCGTCCTCTACTTCCTCCTCTTCTCCTTCCTCTTTTTCCTCTTCTTCCTCTTCCTCTCTTTTTTTCTTCTTCCTTCTTTCTTCCTCCGAGTCAATCTCCTTTCCCCCAGGTCTGTGAACAGCTCTATCTCCTTCCAACTTTCCCAACTCTCTCTCATATCTCCTTGAGAATTTATTTACCTCTTGAATATCAGTTAGCCTAAATCTTTTATCTTTATAATAAAAAGAAATACCCTTGGGGAATTCCCACCTATGTTGTATTCCATTTCTCTTCAACAAACTCACTAATGGATTGTATCCGTCCCTCTTTACTAAAAATCTAGGGGGAATTTCTTTAAAGATGATAATTGGCCTACCATCGATTACCAATTTATTTTGGTAACTCATTCTCAAGATTGCGTTTCTCATATCTAATGAATTAAAAATCATTAGACAGTCGCCTGGTAGTTTTTTTGATTTAGCCTTTAAAGATCTTACTTTTATTCTAAATACGTTCTCAACCGTGTATTCAATTTCTTCTTCTTTCATATCCATCCATCCTGCCAATTCCTTGATCATTTTTATCTTTATATTTTCATTCAGTTTCTCACTTACGCCTCTAAATTTCAAATTAAGTTGTTTCTGACGCATCTCCAATAGAGCTTACTGTCCCAGACCTGCTCCTGTGTTTTATTTAAATCTACTACTTCATCCTTGATTTTCTCCATCTCTCTCTTATTTTCTTTGACTTCTTTTTGAATCCTTTTCATTGATTCCTCAATGGTCTTGGATCCAACTGTCAAATCTTTAATTTTATTTGAAAGTTCTCCTACCACTGCCTCTATTTTCTTATCCAACGTTTCCTGCACTTCTCCTAATTTTTTCTCCATATGTTGTTCATTTTGTTTAAATTATTCCTTTATTTTTAACCACAAACTATCCAAATCTCTTCCTGTCTGGAAATTTTCCTTTCTCCTGGTTCCCCCCCATTTCCCCCCCATTTCCCCCTGCCATTTTAGATTAATTACTGCAGTAAAATATTCTGTCCACCGGTGGGGTAGATGATTCAACCTGTGATGTGGTCCAAAAGAGCCAACAGAGTAAAGATAAGCAGTATAAAATATAATCCTTGCTTGCAATTTCACTCTATGCCTCTAGGTGTCACCCTCGGTATATTACAGTATATATTTATCCTGGGAAAATTGCAATACAAGTAAAATTTATTTACTTGTATTGCAATTTTCCCAGGATAAATATATACTGTAAGCGTTTTAAATTCTTTTCTTATTCCTTTGGATGTTTGCTAATTTCATCTGAAGCTTGAAACAGCACAGCTGGAGGTTTAGGATCAGAGTTTTCCTTCTACTGCTTGGCCTCCCTTCCCAGTTTGATGAGCCCCTCACTTCCCTCTACGGCACTTGCATAAATCACTTGCTTGACCATTGGACTCACTATTGGTCTTGTCTGCTCAATGTGCCAGAGCCTGTCATCACATGCAGTGAAAGTCCCCGTCTCACCAAGGGATTGAGACCCATCAAATATCCTCAACTGGTTTAGTTGGCCTGTCAAAGTTTTTCCTGGGTTGTGTGTGCTGTTGCATGCTGCCAGCTTCTAGGACCCACAGGTGAGAGCTAAGTACAGGCTGGGGATTAATGGTGGACCAATTACTCCAGAAGGAGCCCTATATGTCCCCCACGAGAGGTACTACCACAGCCCCAACACCCCATGACATAATACTATTAATGTATTTGATGTCTCAGGAATAAATTTGTGTATCCAGCAATAAAACTAACAGCTTCATCCCATGAATGAATCAGTGCTAAATATCCAAGTTTCCATTAAGTACAGTTATATATTGATGTTTAATATGGAGCTTCTTCAGTGTGACACAGATTCCGCATTGAAATAGAGGAGGTATGTCCAGGAGTGAGGCAAATGGAGAAAGGACAGTGAGAGAGGCCTGGGCAGAGAATTTACACTAGGATAGTCCTGTGTCAGAAAACGGGCACGAGGTCAGGTGGCACATCATAATTGGGATGAGTGCCAATTGAACTTGATGTGTGTCATATTCCTCTGTTCTCTCCCTTGAAACCCCAACAGGATTTTGTCTCCCTGCACTCTGAAGCAGACGATGGAGAAGACAGGCAAGAGTTCTGGGGGGCCATCTGTAAATTCAAAAGGAATAACGAAGAAACCATTTGAATGTATAGAGTGTGGAAAGAGCTTCAGTCTAAGGGGAAACCTTAGAATACATCAGCGAACTCACACAGGGGAGAAACCATTTAAATGTATAGAGTGTGGAAAAAGCTTCAGTCACAGTTCAAGCCTTAGAATACATCAGCGAACTCACACAGGGGAGAAACCATTTAAATGTATGCAGTGTGGGAAAACCTTCAGTCACAGTTCAAGACTTAGAATACATCAGCGAACTCACACAGGGGAGAAACCATTTAAATGTATGCAGTGTGGGAAAACCTTCAGTCAAAGCGGACACTTAAGACTACATCAACGTACTCACACAGGGAAAAAACCATTTAAATGTATAGAGTGTGGAAAGAGCTTCAGTCGAAGAGGAAGCCTTAGAATACATCAGCGAACTCACACAGGGGAGAAACCATTTAAATGTATAGAGTGTGGAAAGAGCTTCAGTGAAAGTGGGAAACTTCGCCTACATCATCGAACACACATAGGGGAGAAACCATTTAAATGTATAGAGTGTGGAAAAAGCTTCAGTCACAGTTCAAGCCTTAGAATACATCAGCGAACTCACACAGGGGAAAAACCATTTAAATGTATAGAGTGTGGAAAGAGCTTCAGTCGAAGAGGAAGCCTTAGAATACATCAGCGAACTCACACAGGGGAGAAACCATTTAAATGTATAGAGTGTGGAAAGAGCTTCAGTGAAAGTGGGAAACTTCGCCTACATCATCAAACACACATAGGGGAGAAACCATTTAAATGTATAGAGTGTGGAAAGAGCTTCAGTGAAAGTGGGAAACTTCAACAACATCATCAAACTCACACAGGGGAAAAACCATTTAAATGTTTGGAGTGTGGAAAAAGCTTCAGTCACAGTTCAAGCCTTAGAATACATCAGCGAACTCACACAGGGGAAAAACCATTTAAATGTATAGAGTGTGGAAAGAGCTTCAGTCGAAGAGGAAGCCTTAGAATACATCAGCGAACTCACACAGGGGAGAAACCATTTAAATGTATAGAGTGTGGAAAAAGCTTCAGTCAAAGCGGACAGTTAAGACTACATCAACGAACTCACACAGGGGAAAAACCATTTAAATGTATAGAGTGTGGAAAGAGCTTCAGTCGAAGAGGAAGCCTTAGAATACATCAGCGAACTCACACAGGGGAGAAACCATTTAAATGTATAGAGTGTGGAAAGAGCTTTAGTGAAAGTGGGAAACTTCGCCTACATCATCGAACACACACAGGGGAGAAACCATTTAAATGTATAGAGTATGGAAAGAGCTTCAGTGAAAGTGGGAAACTTCAACAACATCGTCAAACTCACACAGGGGAGAAACCATTTAAATGTATAGAGTGTGGAAAAAGCTTCAGTCAAAGTGAGAAACTTCAACAACATCATCGAACACACACAGGGGAAAAACCATTTAAATGTATAGAGTGTGGAAAGAGCTTCAGTCAAAGTGAGAAACTTCAACAACATCATCAAACTCACACAGGGGAAAAACCATTTAAATGTTTGGAGTGTGGAAAAAGCTTCAGTCACAGTTCAAGCCTTAGAATACATCAGCGAACTCACACAGGGGAGAAACCATTTAAATGTATAGAGTGTGGAAAGAGCTTCAGTCGAAGAGGAAGCCTTAGAATACATCTGCGAACTCACACAGGGGAGAAACCATTTAAATGTATAGAGTGTGGAAAGAGCTTTAGTGAAAGTGGGAAACTTCGCCTACATCATCGAACACACATAGGGGAGAAACCATTTAAAGGTATAGAGTGTGGAAAGAGCTTCAGTGAAAGTGGGAAACTTCAACAACATCATCAAACTCACACAGGGGAAAAACCATTTAAATGTTTGGAGTGTGGAAAAAGCTTCAGTCACAGTTCAAGCCTTAGAATACATCAGCGAACTCACACAGGGGAAAAACCATTTAAATGTATAGAGTGTGGAAAGAGCTTCAGTCGAAGAGGAAGCCTTAGAATACATCAGCGAACTCACACAGGGGAGAAACCATTTAAATGTATAGAGTGTGGAAAAAGCTTCAGTCAAAGCGGACAGTTAAGACTACATCAACGAACTCACACAGGGGAAAAACCATTTGAATGTATAGAGTGTGGAAAGAGCTTCAGTGAAAGTGGGAAACTTCAACAACATCATCAAACTCACACAGGGGAAAAACCATTTAAATGTATAGAGTGTGGAAAGAGCTTCAGTCGAAGAGGAAGCCTTAGAATACATCAGCGAACTCACACAGGGGAGAAACCATTTAAATGTATAGAGTGTGGAAAGAGCTTTAGTGAAAGTGGGAAACTTCGCCTACATCATCGAACACACACAGGGGAGAAACCATTTAAATGTATAGAGTATGGAAAGAGCTTCAGTGAAAGTGGGAAACTTCAACAACATCATCAAACTCACACAGGGGAGAAACCATTTAAATGTATAGAGTGTGGAAAAAGCTTCAGTCAAAGTGAGAAACTTCAACAACATCATCGAACACACACAGGGGAAAAACCATTTAAATGTATAGAGTGTGGAAAGAGCTTCAGTCAAAGTGAGAAACTTCAACAACATCATCAAACTCACACAGGGGAGAAACCATTTAAATGTATAGAGTGTGGAAAAAGCTTCAGTGAACGTGGGAAACTTCGCCTACATCATCGAACACACACAGGGGAGAAACCATTTAAATGTATAGAGTGTGGAAAGAGCTTCAATCAAAGTGGACAATATAGACTACATCAACAAACTCACACAGTGGAGAAACCATTTAAATGTATAGAGTGTGGAAAGAGCTTCAGTCAAAGTGAGAAACTTCAACAACATCATCAAACTCACACGGGAAAAACCATTTAAATGTTTGGAGTGTGGAAAAAGCTTCAGTCGCAGTTCAAGCCTTAGAATACATCAGCGAACTCACACAGGGGAGAAACCATTTAAATGTATAGAGTGTGGAAAGAGCTTCAGTCGAAGAGGAAGCCTTAGAATACATCAGCGAACTCACACGGGGGGGGGAAACCATTTAAATGTATAGAGTGTGGAAAGAGCTTCAGTGAAAGTCGGAAACTTCGCCTACAACATCGAACTCATACAGAGGAGAAACCATTTAAATATATGCAGTGTGGGAAAACCTTCAGTCAAAGGGGACACTGAAGACAACATCAACGAACTCACACTGGGGAAAAACCATTTAAATGTGTAGAGTGTGGAAAGAGCTTCAGTCAAAGTGAGAAACTTCAACAACATCATCGAACTCATACAGGGGAGAAACCATTTAAATGTATCAGTTACAGATAGGTAGCCATGTTGGTCTGCTATAGTCAAAAAAAAAATTCCTTCCCATAGTACCTTAAAGACCAACTAAGACACTTCTTCAGATACACTGAAACAGAAGCCACCAGACCCTTCTATATAGTGAGAAGGTGGGGAGGGGTATTACTCAGAAGGGTGGTGGGAATGGGTGATTGGCAGATAGCTGTGATGAGCCTGTTGACGACTCTTAACGACTGCAATAGGTCTTACAGGAAAAAGCAAGGGGTGAGAAGGTGAAAAATGGCTTTGTCATGTATAATGAGATAAGAATCCAATGTCTTTGTTCAGACCAGGTCTCTCCATGGTTTTAAGTTTGGTAATAAGTTGCAATTCAGCAGCTTCTCTTTCCAGTCTGTTTCTGAAATTCCTTTGTAATAGAACGGCTACTTTGAGATCTTGTATAGAATGTCCTGGGAGATTGAAGTGTTCTCCTATTGGTTTCTCTGTCTTGTGATTCCTGATGTCAGATTTATGTCCGTTTATCCTTTGGCGTAAGGTTTGGCCTGTTTGTCCAATATAGAGAGCTGAAGGACACTGTTGGCATTTGATGGCATACAGAATGTTAGACGATGAGCAATTAAATAGTCCCGAGATGGTATGTGTGATGTTGTTGGGGCCAGTAATGGTGTTGTCCGGGTGTATGTGGCAGCAAAGTTGGCATCTGGGTTTATTGCAGGCTCTGGTGCCAGTGTCCGAAATAATACTGTTTGTAGTATTATTTTGGGTTAGGAGTTGTTTAAGATTGAGTGGCTGTCTGTAGGCAATGAAAGGTCTTCCTCCCAGAGCTTGAGAAAGAGAACTGTCATTGTCCAGGAGAGGTTGTAGATCTCTGATGATGCGTTGTACTGTTTTACCTTGGGAGCTGTATGTGATGACTAGAGGTGTTCTGTTATTTTCTTTTTTGGGTCTGTTTTGCAGCAAGTTCTCTCTGGGTATCAGTCTGGCTCTGTTGATCTGTTGTCTAACTTCATCTGCTGGGTATTTTAGTTCTAAAAAGGTTTGCTGTAGATCTCTTAGGTGAGAGTCTCTGTCTGTAGAATTGGAGCAGATGCGGCTGTAACGTAGTGCCTGGCTATATACAATGGACTGTTTGGTATGTTTGGGATGGTAGCTAGAGGCATGTAGATATGTTTGTCGGCCAGTTGGTTTACGGTATAAGGTGGTGTCTATGCGCCCATCCTGTATTTTTATAGTAGTGTCCAAAAAATGTATTTCTTGCATAGATTCATTGTTAGGTTGATTGTGGGGTGAAAATCATTGAATTTCTGGTGGAAGGTGTCCAGGGTCTGTTGACCATGTGTCCAGATGATAAAAATATCGTCAATGTATCGCAGGTACAAGAGAGGTTTGAGTGGGTAGGAGTTTAGGAAACGTTGTTCTAAATCTGCCATGAAGATGTTGGCATACTGTGGGGCCATGCGGGTGCCCATTGCTGTGCCGCTGATCTGAAGGAACAGGTCATCACCGAATTTGAAGTTGTTGTGGGTAAGGACAAATTGGCAGAGTTTGGTAGCAAAGTCCGCTGTGGTTTTATCTGAAATGGTGTTCCTTATAGCTTGTAAACCATCGTTGTGTGGGATGTTGGTATACAGAGATTCCACATCCATAGTAGCTAGTATAGTATTGTTAGGAAGATTATTTAAAGATTGTATTTTCCTCAGAAAATCTGTGGTGTCACGTACATAGCTGGGAGCACTGATGGCATATGGTTTCAGAACAGAGTCCATATAACCGGAGACACCCACTGTAATAGTGTCAATACCTGAAATGATGGGGCGTCCTGGATTTCCTGGTTTGTGTATTTTAGGTAGAAGATAGAAAGTTCCTGGTCGAAGGTTCTGTTGGTGTGTTTGTGAGGATCTGTTCTTGGATGTAACAATCTTGTTCAGTTCTTTTTTGTATTCTTGTGTGGGGTCTGAGTCCAATTTTATGTAAAAGGCGGTACTGGAAAGTTGTCTGTGAGCCTCCTGAATGTAGTCAGTTTTGTTCATGATGATGACAGCTCCACCTTTGTCCGCTTCTTTAATTATAATGTCTGGGTTGTAGTAACATCTTAAAATAGTAGAATACAAGATGCAGTGTAATGTTAGGGAGGGGTGTGTCATCTGAAGAGCTGGTGGTGAATAATGGTGGGCTGAGTGTCACGTGGTTTTTGGTCTTTGGTGGAGAGATTGGAAATGCTCATGTTTAAATTTGGGATGCAAGAGTTGTGAAAAGTGGAGTGTGAGACTTTTTGTGTTACTTTGGATGTACAGTTGTTTAATATACGAAGAGTCGCATCACTCCCATTCTTATAATTGCAATAAAGGATCAATTAAGACACAGAAATCTGAAAGCATCTTCCTACATGCAGATGGTAGTCTTGAAACCCTTGTATATAGTTTATATTGTACGAATTAAATGTGTTACTGCCCTCTCTCATTTTTGGCTACGTCAAGGGTGAAGTGTTGAAATAAAACATGATCTCTGGTGGCATCATATAGCTTGTAGCTGGGACCCAGATACGAAGCCTGCTTGCACCCGTGACTGGAACAAAGTGGTATTCTAAATGTGGTTTGCCTTTTTAGTTTTATAAGATATGAAACTCGCTTATGCTTGCAATTGGAACCCATAGTGGTTAACACACAAACCTAGGGCAGCTTTCGGTGTGCTGCTTTTGTCAATAGGTAAATTCTGGGGGTGGGGCTTTGACCAAATAAGGGCAATAAGGGATGGGCATCAGGTATGATCGGGCGGTCTCATAGGCTGTAACCTCTGCGCCGCCCTCCAGCCAATTGGAGGACAGAAGAGGGACATTTGCCCCCGGGGGGAGGATAAACGCCTGTGTTGTTCTGACCTGGGTGTGCCTGAATAGCTCCCCCATGCTTGCAACGATGCTTTTCTTTAAATAATTTTTACTACTTCACCCCAGGGCTCAGAATTTATTCCTCACATATAGCAGAGAGTGGGCACCGCCAGAGCCTCTGGCAGCAATGTGCCCGGCGGTGGCACAGGTGTGTGATAAATGCTTCACTGTAAGCTCCTAGCCAATTATCCCCCAAATAAGAGACACAAGGGGAGAAACCATACGGATGATTATAATGTGGAAAGATGTTCAGGCAGGTCCCAAACTTGGAATGCTAAGGGACAACTGTGGGAATGTTAAGGATAGTAGGAAAGGATATGTTGAATAAGTGATATCCTTCCTTCACTCACGCTGGTGAGTGATGCAGCAGAACAGTTTCCCCTCAATATAGCAGGAAGATAGTTTGCAGATTCGTTTGAATCTCTTTAGTTAAGTCATCAAATCTGGCTTGCCCAGATGGATTATTCCTCGTGTCCCCTTTTATCCCTCCTAAAAGACACAAGAGTCTTTCCTTGTTGTTGTTTAGTCGTGTCCGACTCTCCGTGACCCCATGGACCAGAGCACGCCAGGCCCTCCTGTCTTCCACTACCTCCCGCAGTTTGGTCAAACTCATGCTGTTACTTCGAGAACACTGTCCAACCATCTCGTCCTCTGTGCTCCCCTTCTCCTTCTGCCCTCCATCTTCCCCAACATCAGGGTCTTTTCCAGGGAGTCTTCTCTTCTCATGAGGTGGCCAAAGTCTTGGAGCCTCAGCTTCAGGATCTGTCCTTCCAGTGAGCACTCAGGGCTGATTTCCTTCAGAATGAATAGGTTTGATCTTCTATAGTCCATGAGTCTCCTTCAGCACTATAATTCAAAAGCATCAATTCTTCGGCGATCAGCCTTCTTTATGGTCCAGCTCTCACTTCCATACATCACTACTGGGAAATCCATAGCTTTAACTATATGGACCTTTGTTGGCAAGGAGATGCCTTTACTTTTTAAGATGCTGTCTAGGTTTGTCATTGCTTTTCTCCCAAGAAGCAGGCATATATTAATTTCGTGGCTGCTGTCACCATCTGCAGTGATCATGGAGCCCAAGAAAGTAAAATCTCTCACTGCCCCCAATTCTTCCCCTTCTATTTGCCAGGAGGTGATGGGACCAGTGGCCATGATCTTTGTTTTTTTGGTGTTGAGCTTCAGACCATATTTTGCGCTCTCCTCTTTCACCCTCAATAAAAAGTTCTGCTGGATTTCTCAGAGGCCTTTAATACCATTGATATGTGGATGATACCCAGTTCTACCTCTCTTTCAAATCTGAACTGGTGAAGGTGGTGAAAGTCCTGTGTGAGTGTCTGGAGGCAGTTGCAGGATATATAGCGGCTAACGGATTGAGGTTGAATCCTGACAAGACAGATGTACTGTTTTGGGGGACGGGGCAGGCAAGATTGTAGAATTCCTGGTTCTGAGAGGGGTAACTGTGCCCCTGAGGGACCAGGTGTGCAGCCTGGGAGTCATTTTGGACTCACAGCTGTGCATAGAGGCACAGGTCAATTCTGTGTCCATGGCAGTGTCTACCAGCTGCCTCTGGTATGCAGGCTGAGACCCTACCTGCCCGTGGACTGTCTCGCCAGAGTGGTGCATGCTCTAGTTATCTCCCGCTTGGACTACTGCAATGCGTTCTACGTGGGGCTACCTTTGAAGGTGACCTGGAAACGACAACTAATCCAGAATGCGGCAGCTAGACAGGTGACTGGTAGCGGCTGTTACGGCTAAAATCTGGGTGCGGGGCTACACTGCCACCCAGCTCGTCGGACTAAGTGTCCGCGGGTCCCTGCGGAAGAAAATGAGCTCAGCCGGACAGGAGCAAAATGCGGAGATCCAAGGTTTATTGCGCAACAGGTTCAAGACGAGATTGAACAGCGAGAAAGGGGTGACATGAGTTTTTGAAACTCCCTCCATGTCCCAGAATACAGTGCAAAACATGTCATGAATACATTAAAGAGAGGTTTGGTTACACGGATTACATCATGAATATATTAAAGGGAGGTTGGATTACACACATTAACATATGGAGGAGGGAGGGGGGAATATGCAGAGTTGGAGATATGCACAGATAAACACTTCCTGAGAAGACAATGGTCCTAAATATGCATAATCTGCCACCTGACATTGCCTGGAGGAAAGGATTTGCGATTTGACAGGATTAGTTTCTATGAATTTTATAGATTTTAGTCCCTTTTGACATTGGCAATTGGGAATGAATGGATATATTGTAGCGAAGAAGAAGGTAAAGAAGACATGCCCCCCCGTCCGTATCAGTCCCCCATTCGGAAATAGATTTGCATTAAAGTTCTGTAATAACTTGCAAATCTTTTCTCTGCACCCTAAATCTCGGTGAAGGTATGGGTGCCCTGTGAGTGGGAATAGGCCATAATGGAAAAGGAGGTGGGTTGAGCAGGGCGGCAAAGGAGGGAGCAACACGGACCAATACAATGTACGTGTATGTTATATAGATATGCACTAAATAATAACTTTATATCTACCGTACCAGATGTGTGGGTTTGTGCAAACCTAAAAGGGACTTGCAAGCCATGCCTCTTAAGGTCATTTGCAAGTATAGTAGTGCAGATAGCTGGATATAGGATATCACATAAAAGAACACCTGTTGTATTTTGTTCAATAGTGGTCTATGCTTTACATTTAGCAGGAAGGTCCACTACTGACTGGAAAAGAAAATACAGTCGTCCCTCCCACCGTTTTTGTGTTCTCAGGTGCGAAGGTAGCTCTTCTGTGGTCTCCCACTGGCATGGTGTCACAGTAGTGGCAATCTCTGGTGAATCCACTTAGGGCTTTCATATTAACCATGTTGCCTGGCACCCACCACAGCTGGCACAGGTTTGGATACGTCATGAGGGAAATATCTTTGCCTTGGCCATTCCATGGGATTTTATTATTATAGGCTCTGGTCTTGCAGTCATGGGAAGTTGCTCACTTGCACTTTAAGGACCAAAAGCTAATAGCAGCCTGGATACACTTGCCCAATTCAAACTGAGACCAATTTGAATTTATCTTGCCCTATGGTTCTCAACTTTTCAAACCAATCTGTTAAAGCAAAACCATTCTAAAGGGGCACTTGTCCAAATAAGTCAATTTAACTCTATAAGGGATCATTCCTGCTAAACGAAAGCATATACCCCTTCCTGAAGCTTCTCCTTGGTAAAGTGAGTTTTAGCACATTTTAAAATGGGTAGGGAAGTTGGCAGAGTGCCAGGTGAAACAACTAAATGTGGTTATAAATTTATCTAATTCTAAACATTGGACTACATAATAGCCTGATCTATTAAAAGGCATAAAATGTATGAGGATCCTCCACTGGGGTGTAAGGAATAAGACATTAAACATAAAAACAATTACACACAAAAAGAGCCACAAAATAGCCCCCCCCATTTGTGGAAATAACACACTGTCAGACACATTTCAACATTCCTACATAATAACACATAATACAAAACAAACTAAGTATCAGTTGCATATCTTGAGACAATTGTGATATTTTTACGCATGTATCAAAAGTGAGAAAATGTCCTTGCAATTCAACTCTTCCCCCCTTTGTCAGCCCCACTCCCCCAGCAGTCTATATCCTTTGAAAGAGATAGCTGTGGGCATTTTGAAAACTCTGGTGTCTGTTGTTGCAGGTCTTGTGATGGCGAAGAACTGAGTTGAGGGGTTGTTGCTGCTTTTTCATCATTGCACATCTGTAGAAGTGATATCCTGTAAGGGGTTAGGGTTTTTTAGGGACTTAAAAGACAGTTAGAAAAAGGAGGAGCAAAAACCCCCTCCCCATGAAAATCTCCTTGAGTTATTAGCTGCAAATAATAAAATCTTAGCATGTTAAGCATTTTACTCATTTTAATATTATTATCACATTTTCATATAATTACTGTTATTATCTGCTAAGTTTGTTTGCTTTCCTTCAGTTAGTTTTTGTTGTTGTTTTTTCATATTATTAAATAAAAAATTACTCCACATGTATAGAAAAGAACTGTAAAAAATACAACAAAGGTTAAAAAAATAAAAAAGAAAGCAAAAAATTAGATTACCATTCAGATGAAAACAGACTTGACACAAAGACATCAGATTCAGAAAATAATTATTATTAAATAATACAAAGATATTATCAAAACCACACAGATTACTACTGGACTAAAAAAAATGGAAAAATAATGGAAAAAAGCTTAAAATTCAGCATGTGCTATCTGATAAGTAGAACTTGATGAAAATGACTTTCAACATGTGATGGACATGTCCCCAAAGTAAAACACACACACACACACAATGACCTATGAGGAACCAAAAATAAGTAAATGCTAAGACACCCAATTTTTAAGAAAACTGAAGTAACCTGTTTTGGCATTCTAATATCCCAAATGAAAATAAAAGAGTGTTTCTTTATGTGACAACATCAATTAGAATGTTAATAGCAAAATACTGGGAAATGACTTAATACCAAGAAAAATGAATGGCAATTTAAAGTTGTGCAAGTACCTGGAACTAGCCAAAATGACAGAATTAATAAGAAATGATCAGGCAAAAGGTAAACAAATACCATTCCACAAACAATGTTTGGTTGTGCTTCGATTAATTTCATAGACATCATGGAAAGACGGATTAAATAGATGAAAACAGATTATTTGTAACTTAAAAAGTGTCAAAGCCACAAAGAGATGGAAGTCACTAATATAGCAGGGATTCAGACTTGTTTCACAGAACAGAAAGAAAGTTGCTGTGGGAGAAAAAGGGACAAAACTTTTTTTATCGGGGTTCACATATCCTGTTAAAAGGGAAAATTACTGCATGTGAGAAGTCTGTCAGGAAATGCTGTTCGTAAAATGCACACAAAGCCTGTTATAAAAGTTAAATCTCATTGGGGGGGGAGGACTAGTCAAGAGTGGAACTCACAGTGGGAGCGCTTTGATATTTACCTGTGAAAAGAATTTGGCATGTTAAGATTTGGAACCTGGAAAACTCTTGACTTTTGATGGGCTAGTTTTTGTTGTTTTTTTTTTAAAAAACATTTTTGTCTTACGTAGCCCCTGGAGCAAAAGACACATTAAGGGTGATTTCCCTCAATGGTTCCAAGTTTTTTACATAAGGAAATTTGGACAATTTTCTCCCTGCAGCCCAAGTTCTGGAAACCTCCTCTCTCCACCCTACAGTTCCCCCTCCTTCCTCTCTCTCTCTCTCTCTCTCTCTCTCTCTCTCTCTCTCTCTCTCTCTTTTTGACTGATCTAACCTCTGTGTATGTGCAGAGTTCATGTCTCAGCAAACCTTTTATACTATTGAAAATGTTGTATCCTTTGGGTAAATTACCATTTGAATAAGGGAAGGGAAGGGTATGGAGTAGATTTTAAAAATAGGGTTAGATTTTTAAACAAAAAAGAGAAACTGAGCAATTAAAGTATTCAATAAAATTAGCAATTGTAGCCCAAGCAAAAGGGACTGCTTCCTTTATGTACAGGAAAGGGCTAATATCCCTCTGGCCATTTGCGGAACAATCTGCCACGCCCGTATATATGGGAAAAAATGGCCAGAGAGTCAGAATTCATAAGATCTTAATATTCTCAGTCATTTCAGCCTTACCATTTGCAGACAAAATTTTCCTGCCCTTTATTTACAGGATGGTCAAGGCTACTCAATTATATGTCAAGGCTCATTCTACTTGATTACTGTATATGAATTTGTGTGCTTAAACTTTGAGTAGACCTTTAAGCCTGATTTTTGTAAATAATAGACGAAATGATAAACACTGTAATCACTCAAATGCTTGATATTACCAGTTGTGCTTCAAAACATCATGGCTTCACCTCTCACGTTTTTAAAACTAAAGAGCAAACCTAGGCTGAATTTCAACTCCATCACCACACCAGAATTTAAGAATTACAGTGGTGCCCCGCAAGACGAATGCCTCGCAAGATGAAAAACCCGCAAAACGAAAGGGTTTTTCGGTTTTTGCGACGCTTCGCTAGACGATTTTCCCTATGGGCTTGCATCGCAAGACGAAAGCCCATAGGGAAATCTCGGGGACCTTTTTTTAAAGGCTGGCGGTGGGGAGCAAAGCCTTCCCCCCCCCCGGACTTCAGAAGAGGTCCAGGAAGGCCGGCGGGGGCGAAAGGCTTTGCTCCCCACCGCCAGCATTTTAAAAGCGGTCCGGGATAGCAGGGAAGCGCTTTCCACTATCCCGGACGGCTTTTGAAGGCAGGCGGGGGGAGCAAAGTCTTTGTCCCCCTGCCTGCCTTCCCGGGGGCTTTTAAATCGCCCCGGGACAGCTGAGAATTCCTCCGCTGTTCCGGGGCGATTTTAAAATGCTGGCGGGCGGCAGCGCTGCCGCCCGCCAGCATTTTAAGATCGCCACGGACAGCGGAAAAGTCTTCCGCGGTCCCTGCGGAAGAAAATGAGCTCGGCCGGACAGGAGCAAAATGCAGAGATCCAAGGTTTATTGCGCAACAGGTTCAAGATGAGATTGAACAGCGAGAAAGGGGTGACATGAGTTTTTGAAACTCCCTCCATGTCCCAGAATACAGTGCAAAACATGTCATGAATACATTAAAGAGAGGTTTGGTTACACGGATTACATCATGAATATATTAAAGGGAGGTTGGGTTACACACATTAACATATGGAGGAGGGAGGGGGGAATATGCAGAGTTGGAGATATGCACAGATGAACACTTCCTGAGAAGACAATGGTCCCAAATATGCATAATCTGCCACCTGACATTGCCTGGAGGAAAGGCTGATCAGAGCGATTTGACAGGATTAGTTTCTATGAATTTTATAGATTTTAGTCCCTTTTGACATTGACAATTGGGAATGAATGGATATATTGTAGCGAAGAAGAAGGTAAAGAAGACATGCCCCCCCCTTCCGTATCACGGCCAAGAACACATAACAACACCAGTCTTGAAAAACCTACACTGGCTCCCAGCTCCCAGTATGTTTCCGAGCACAATTCAAAGTGTTGGTGCTGACCTTTAAACCCTAAGCGGCCTCGGCCCAGTAGACCTGAAGGAGCATCTCCACCCCCATCGTTTTGCCTGGACAATGAGGTCCAGCACCAAGGGGCTTCTGGCGGTTCCCTCACTGTGAGAAGTGAAGTTACAGGGAGCCAGGCAGAGGGCCGTCTCAGTAGTGGCGCCTGCTCTGTGGAAAGCCCTCTCATCATATATCAAAGAAATAAACAACTACCTGATGTTTAGAAGACATCTGAAGGCAGCTCTGTTTAAGGAAGGTTTTAATGATTGATGTTATGTATTTTTTAATATTCTGTTGGAAGCCACCCAGAATGGCTGGGGTTAATAATAATAATAATAATAATAATAATAATAATAATTTTGAACTAATTCTTCAGTCATGTTTCTGGGGAGTCTTCCTGCAAGCAGACCACTGTGTACACAAGGGTTTCACAAACCTGGGTTTCCATCTCTTTTTTGAAGACAACTGCTAAAGACATAGGAAAAACAATCATTGGAAAACAACTAAATATATATATTTATTTATATAAATAAATAATAATAATAATAAATATTTATGAAGACAACCCAGTTTAGGGAAGTTTTTTATGTTGATGTTTCATTGTGTAAATAAATAATAATAGTCACACATACGTATATATGTATATTATTTAAACTACACAAATAATTGTAATAAATCAGCATGGCCCCTGCGTTTATGACTGCATCCATATTACCTAGCCCAGTCTTAAGCAGACATGGATTATGTCCTTCTTCTTCTTCTGGCCTTTTTGAGGAGCCAGGAAGAGTCTCCGTAAGACCCTCAACTTAACTCTATTAAAATGATACAATAACAAAAGTAAATAAGGAAAAATAAGTGTGCAGCTGCCACCCTGCTGTGGAGGGAAACGTAAATCCATCAGCTCATACACAACTAGGAAGCCCCTCACTCCCGCCCCCATTTCCACTCTCCGCTGGGGGGGAGAGAGAGGCGACTTGGGGGCAGGAGGGGCCAAGAGCAGGAGCCAGAGGCAGCGCCATCTCTTCCTGTTTCCATCCCAACACAGGCAAGGGCTGCTCTGCGAACGTAGCTCTAGAGGCGCGCGCCTTCGACAAGGAACCTGAAGTGTCTATAGGTCGGAAGTTTCCAGGGGGCGCAAAGGACCCCTGGGAAAGTGGGAGGTATTCCGAAGGGGAGGAGGGGTGTGGGTTGACTCGTTCCCCTCACCCCCCTACATAACACCCCTACTCCACTTTATTTTGGGGGGAAGGACACCGGAACAGCGAGCACGGGAGGCGGAGGTCCAGAGAGGACAAAGAGGTAAGGAGGCTGCGTGGGGAAAGGGGGCGATTTAGGGGGAAGGGAAAGAGGAAAAGACAGAGAGGATGGGAGTGTGAAGGGAGAAGGAAGGGTTAACTAGAATATTATAAAAGAAAAAGGGCTGCAGATGTGGTTAGGCAGCTAGCAGAAACCTCAAATGCGTCAGCTCTGTAGGCCAGAAGCTGCTTCCTGTTTTCAGCTCTGCAGACTGGGAGCTGTTTCCTGTTTTGTGCTACCTGTTTTAGAAATGTTTTAGAAATGCAAGACATACATGCATGGGATGAGAAGGGTTTCTCTCAATATTCTCTGTATCTTGTATCTTGTACCTTGTACCTAAGAAATCTGCACCTAAGCTCTGTACCTTGTATTTAAGAAGGGTTGCTGGAGAGCGCTGACTTTTTCCTGTGGACAATCTGACTTTAAACAACTACCTGTGAGTAGAACGGAAAATTGGATCTTTAAATTCATTTATTTGGCATCGAAGCGGGAAGGTTTCAAACAGGAAGTCCGCCTTCCTTTTTTGTAAATAGATTGAAGCAAAGACGTTGCAAGTTAAAGCCTTGGAAAGTATTTTGTAAAGGATTAAATCTCCATCGGTTAAAACTGTTAACCCCCCCCCCTTGGAAGCAGGAGAAGAGGGGGGAAATTTTGGACTTAGTGAGCCTGCAGGAGAGAGTGAAAAATTAAATTACCACTGCTCTGAACCTGGAAAAGGGCTGCCAGCAGAATTAATGTTTTGGGAGAGTTCATTGACTGAACGGATAGCATGTTGACAGATGGCTAAATAAGAGAAATATATTGTTTCCATTGTCCTCTTCTGCGTTCACAAAGGAGGAAAAGTAATTGAAAATTGAAACTAACTTTATATTTTAAAATGCGCATGAAAGGATCGATACAAGTGGAGACTGTTTCCCTCTAGAGGGAGCTTTTGAAACTGTTACAAGAGTGGAGCTGGGTTTTTTCCAGCTGCAAGATAAGAGCTGTGAGAACCTTGGACTTTAAGAATGTTGACAGAAGGAGCTTTAGTGACTGTTTTATGTAAAAACAAAATAAAAAAATTCCTTCCAGTAGCACCTTAAAGACCAACTAAGTTAGTTCTTGGTATGAGCTTTCGTGTGCATGCACACTTCTTCAGATACACTGAAACAAGTCACCAGACCCTTCTATATAGTGAGAAGGTGGGGAGGGGTATTACTCAGAAGGGTGGTGGGATTGGGTGAGCTATCTGCCAATCACCCAATCCCACCACCCTTCTGAACTTGGAACAAAAAGTGATAAATTTGGGACAAAAAGTGACCATCAATACAGAAATTGTTTAGGATCTGATACAGGAAATTACTTTGACAGGACAAACTGGGGAGAAGAAGGAAAAAGTTGTGGTTGTTGAACCTAAACTAATACAAGTGGAAGACCCAGCCTCTCAGAGGCAAATCGAGGACTATAAGTGGAGGCCTCTTATGAATGAATATAGTAAAAGTCAGAATTTGAAGATTGGAGCCCCGCCTAGACTGGAGAAGGAAGGTTGGATAGACTCTTTCATGCAGGGATTTATTGACTTTTGGGTCCTGAATCTGGGTCAGGAGGGGATTGGAATTTGAAGATTGGAGCCCCGCCTAGACTGGAGAAGGAAGGTTGGATAGACTCTTTCATGCAGGGATTTATTGACTTTTGGGTCCTGAATCTGGGTCAGGAGGGGATTGGAATTTGAAGATTGGAGCCCCGCCTAGACTGGAGAAGGAAGGTTGGATAGACTCTTTCATGCAGGGATTTATTGACTTTTGGGTCCTGAATCTGGGTCAGGAGGGGATTGGGGTTGTGGGGGTCTTTGGATCTGGAGGTGTTTTAAAACATGATTTGAGATATTGTGTGGACCTTGGTTCTAGCTGTAGAGAGTTGGTTGGCCTGTCGAGAGGGAATGGGGGCATGGCTGGGTTGGGGCCTCCCCAAGATTTGCTCTTCAGCATTTTTATCATCAATGAATACGAAGAAGAATTGCAGAAGGGACTTGGAAAAGATTTAAGAGCCTCGGACAGAAGATCTCCAGGTTGATGAACTATATGGAATGGACGGAAATGATTGGCAGAATCCGAGACCAGGGAGAAGAGATGGTGGTAGAAGATTGGGAAAGCTTAATGTTTGTATATAGAAATATTGTAAAATTAATGAGTGTTTGAAAATTGTTGGAATGAAACTTTATGGCTTTAGCAGAAATGCTATAAGGAGATAAGTATAAATAAGTAATTTAGTATTATTGGAAAATAAGGTTAAAAATATGTTAAGACATTCATAATGATAAAAATAGAGAAAGGTGGAAAGGATTTGCTGAAACAAGTAACAGAAGTGGAATACAAAAAGGGAGGTGAGAGGAAGTCAATGAAATAAGGGAATGAAAGATAGATTAATGAAATGGTATGCTATATGTTTTTAAATTGTGGTTGTTTTGTTTAATTTAGTGTTAAGGTTGTGTTTTGTACTGTTTATTGTATGGTTTCTTCTTTTGTTCTTTTTTCTTGTCTGCCGTAAGTTTGAAAAGTAATAAAGATTATTTTTAAAAAGAAAGAAAGAACGAAAGAAAGAAAGAAAGACCTACACTGGCTCCCAGTATGTTTTCAAGCACAATTCAAAGTGTTGGTGCTGACCTTTAAACCCTAAGCGGCCTCAGCCCAGTAGACCTGAAGGAGCATCTCCACCCCCATCGTTTTGCCTGGACAATGAGGTCCAGCTCCGAGGGCCTTCTGGCGGTTCCCTCACTGTGAGAAGCGAAGTTACAGGGAGCCAGGCAGAGGGCCGTCTCAGTAGTGGCGCCTGCTCTGTGGAAAGCCCTCCCATCATATATCAAAGAAATAAACAACTACCTGATGTTTAGAAGACATCTGAAGGCAGCTCTGTTTAAGGAAGGTTTTAATGATTGGTGTTTTAATGGATTTTTAATATTCTGTTGGAAGCTATCCAGAATGGCTGGGGTTAATAATAATAATAATAATAATAATAATTATTTTGAACTAATTCTTCTGGGGAGTCTTCCTGCAAGCAGACCACTGCGTACACAAGGGTTTCACAAACCTGGGTTTCCATCTCTTTTTGGAAGATAACTGCTAAAGACATAGGAAAAACATTCATTGGAAAACAATTAAATATATATATTTATTTATATAAATTAATAATAATAATAATAAATATTTATGAAGACAACCCAGTTTAGGGAAGTTTTTTATGTTGATGTTTCATTGTGTAAATAAATAATAATAGTTACACATACGTATATATGTATATTATTTAAACTACACAAATAATTGTAATAAATCAGCATGGCCCCTGCGTTTATGACTGCATCCATATTACCTAGCCCAGTCTTAAGCAGACATGGATTATGTCCTTCTTCTTCTTCTGGCCTTTTTGAGGAGCCAGGAAGGGTCTCCGTAAGACCCTCAACTTAACTCTATTAAAATGATACAATAACAAAAGTAAATAAGGAAAAATAAGTGTGCAGCTGCCACCCTGCTGTGGAGGGAAACGTAAATCCATCAGCTCATACACAACTAGGAAGCCCCCCACTCCCGCCCCCATTTCCACTCTCCGCTGGGGGGGAGAGAGAGGCGACTTGGGGGCAGGAGGGGCCAAGAGCAGGAGGCCAGAGGCAGCGCCATCTCTTCCTGTTCCCATCCCAACACAGGCAGGGGCTGCTCTGCGAACGTAGCTCTAGAGGCGCGCGCCTGCGACAAGGAACCCGAAGTGTCTATAGGTCGGAAGTTTCCAGGGGGCCCAAAGTGAAAAGTGGGAGGTTTCCCGAAGGGGAGGAGGGGGGTGGGTTGACTCGTTCCCCTCACCCCCCTACTCCGCTTTATTTTGGGGGGAAGGACACCGGAACAGCGAGGAAGGGAGGCGGAGGTCCAGAGAGGACAAAGAGGTAAGGAGGCTGCGTGGGGAAAGGGGGCGATTTAGGGGGAAGGGAAAGAGGAAAAGACAGAGACCCCTCCCGGAAACAGAGCCATAGCTAGGGGGGTGGGCTAGACGGGGGTGGTGGTTGTTTTTTGCAGCAGGTGACACCTCCAGCAGGGCGCCGTTGAGGATGTCTTTGTGGGGACGCAAATGTCTCCAGTTGGTTCTTTGACTCGGGGGAAATCCAGCCTAGTTTCACCCCTGCCCGCAAAAAAGCTCCTGCGCCTTGATGGAGAGACGGAGTCCACGAAAGGGTTAAAGGAAGTGAAATAGGCCTGGATAGAGACCCCCCTCCCTCTTCCCCTCTCTCTCCCCCCTCCCTGCCCGTCTTGGGAAGCCCCTCCGGATGGAGATGTTGGTGCGCCGGGGAGAGGGGTGAGCGGTGCCAAGGGGGTTTCTGGGCGCAGGGGAGACTTTGGGACGGAGGGAGGAGGGCAGAGGAAGTTGGGGGGTTGAGGGAGGAATGGCAGCATCCCTGGGGGATAGAAGGCCAGCCGAGCAGAGAGGGAGGGAGGGAGACTCTTCCTTTTGGAGAGATGTCTCCATCCTTGGGCGCTGGAGGAGGAATTTCTGGTGGTGGGTCTGCCTTGGCTTCTCCCTTCTGCCCACTCTGCCTGATAAGGGGGGCGGGTCCATTGATTTTCCTCACCCTTTCCTCCCTGGAAGCTCAGTCCTCTCCCCACTGATCCTCGGCTGCATTGCTGTTATTGTTGTTTAGTCGTGTCCAACTCTATTTGCCAGGAGGTGATGGGATCAGTGGCCATGATCTTCGTTTTTTTGTGTTTTTTTTTCTATGTTGAGCTTCAGACCATATTTTGCGCTCTCCTCTTTCACCCTCATTAAAAGGTTCTTTAATTCCTCCTCACTTTCTGCCATCAAGGTTGTGTCATTTGCATATCTGAGGTGGTTGATAATTCTTCCGGCAATCTTAATTCCGGCTTGGGATTCATCCAGCCCAGCCTTTCGTATGATGAATTCTGCATATAAGTTAAATAAGCAGGGAGACAATAAACAGCCTTGTACTCCTTTCCCAATTTTGAACCAATCAGTTGTTCCATATCCAGTTCTAACTGTAGCTTCTTGTCCCACGTAGAGATTTCTCAGGAGACAGATGAGGTGATCAGGCACTCCCATTTCTTTAAGAGCTTGCCATAGTTTGCTGTGGTCGACACAGTCAAAGGCTTTTGCATAGTCAATGAAGCAGAAGTAGATGTCTTTCTGGAACTCTCTAGCTTTCTCCATAATCCAGCGCATGTTTGCAATTTGGTCTCTGGTTCCTCTGCCTCTTCTAAATCCAGCTTGCACTTCTGGGAGTTCTCGGTCCACATACTGCTTGAGCCTTCCTTGTAGAATTTTAAACATAACCTTGCTAGCGTGTGAAATGAGTGCAATTGTGCGGTAGTTGGAGGATTGTTAGGCACTGCCCTTCTTTGGGATTGGGATGTAGACTGTTCTTTCCCAATCCTCTGGCCACCGCTGAGTTTTCCATATAGTCAAACCCTAGGTCCACCTTGGAGAGAAGAGAGAAAAAGCTGGAAGGTCCTGAGGGGGAGGAGAAGGCCTTCTCCAAAGCGGCCCTTTGCTTCTGGAAGCCCCTCCCAGAAAGTATCCAGAGACCTCTTCCTCTCTCTCAGGCTCCCATTCTTAAGTGTTTCCACTGCATGGTTAATCGATGGTGCTGCTGCTGATGTATATATACCAATCTAGGAATATGGGAGAAGGATGCTATAGAAAGGCTTTCAGGGTTTATATACAAGTATATCCAGAAGGCATTTCTATTACAGTGGTGCCCCGCAAGATGAAATTAATCTGTTCTGTGGCTGTCTTCGTCTTGCAGGGTTTTTCGTCTTGCGGAGCTTAGCGGATAAGCGGGAATTTGCAGATAAGTGGCTTAGCGGCATTCAGAAAAGGCCAAAAAAAAGCAAGACCCCGGGAAAAAAATCGTTTTGCGAGACAACCCCATAGAAAAATTCGTGTTGCGGGAAAAAAATCGGAAAGCCCTTTCATCTTGCACGCTTTTCGTTTAGCGGGGCATTCGTCTAGCGGGGTACCACTGTACTTTTATTTTTTGTAGGCAATGTCAGAGTGGGTTACAAACTGAGATACAATCTATCAGCATACAAAGATCCATAATCCGCCCCAGTCTGGGGCATTTCCATGGTAGACAATACCTGTGGCTGGAGGCTCTACACCCAGGGCTGTGCATCTGCAGGCCTGGAATTGCCAGTATAATAGGGAAGGGGTGTGAGATTGCCAAATTTACAGACAGGATGTGAGTGAGAGTTTGTGTTTGGGATGATAGTTTACAGCAACCGTGTAATTTACTCCATCCGTAATTTTTCATGAACCGATATTGCAGTAGGAATTCCAAAATAACTACGCAAAATCTACAAAGAGACTCTCAGGATAATTGCGAATCTTCCTGGTCCACAGTTCACACCCTCAGCCTGCAGCCCACAAATGCTGAGGCCATAATACTTTTATTAGCCCTTAATGGGACACCAGCTACTTTGTTATACTTTCTTCAACACATGAATATTTTTGAATACTTTTCCACCACTGCTCTGGTGAAGAAGGCCCAGCAGAGAATTTATTTCCTCAGACTTTTAAAGAAGAACAATCTGAGTGAGAGACTGCTGGTGTCCTTCTACCGAGGCTCCATAGAGAGCATTCTCACATACTGTATTTGTGCCTGGTTCTCCAGCTGTACAGCTAGGAAGAGGAAGGTGCTCCAGAAGGTCATAACCACAGCCCAAAGGATTATTGGTCATCCCCTCCCATCTTTGGAAGAACTGTACGGTTCCCGTTGTCTTAGGAAAGCAAACAATATCCTGCAGGATGCATCTCACCCGGGACACAGTCTGTTTGTACTACTGCCTTCTGGCAGGAGATACAGAAACATCAAGTCAAGGACAAATAGACTGAAAAATAGTTTCTATCCAAGAGCTGTGGCCTTCTTAAATGCAGTAACTCGATAGTGTGACCTGGGAGTTTGATGGGTGTGGGTGTGGGTGTGGCTGGAATGTGGTTTGTTTGGTTGTTGTTGTTGTTTTGCTTTTGTTGTTTTTAAGGGATGGCATCCAATTTCGTTGCACTTGTGCAATGTTGCACTTATGTAATGACAATAAAGAATCTATCTAATCTATCTATCTATCTAATGTAAATGGCACTTCCGTTTTACTTATTCCGCACAGGAGAGAATCTGCTCTGCAAGACTGAGCTCAACTTCTTCCTTGAAACAGAAAAATAAAGAGACTTTGAGAGGTATGTCCTGTTGGGATTCAGAACTTAACAGGTTAAGATGTTCTGAGTAATGCCTCACATTCTGACGTCAGGTTTCGAAGGTGGGAGGAGCTTTCTCTGTTCCTTTGTCTTTGAGGGAGAAAGAAGCAGTAGCTATGGCTGCGAGAAGTCCTGGAGTGTATTTCTGAGAAATGTCGCAATAAAGAACTGATAATTGGACACACAAGTGCTTGATGTGTTGTCTGGATCTAGGCAGCAGCAGCAGCAACGGTTTTTCCCGCTGTGTTTTACTCTGCAAGGCGTGACGGAATGGAGCGGATTGCCGCAGCCTGAGGAAGCGTACCGGACCGCTGTAAAGGGCTAATTAGGATCGTAAAGCAATTAGCAGCGTCACGCCTAATTACGCCAATATGTCCTTCCTCTTGCCTGGCAGACTGTATCTTGTAGGTCTTGTTTCAGTTTGTGGGAACATGAGAAAAGTCCTGCTGTATTAGGATCAGGGCCCACATCGTCCAGCATCTTCTTCTCACAAGGACCAGCCAAGGAGAAACCCCCCAGCAGGGCCAACAGCTGTCTCCCCACTCAGGACTCCCAGCCCCTCGGATTCAGATGAATAATTCCTCCGTAGGGGAGGGGAAGTAATAGCTGGGAACTGAAGGACTGCTACTGAAATGGTGGGTGGTTCTGAGAAGGTGGACACAATTGAGCCGCCTCAGGAAGTAAATGGTGCAGGATTAGGGAATGTGTGCAGTTGGTTGGAGTGTATCAGGAAGATGTTACACATCACGGAGGAAGGGGGAAACAATACAGATATTTAGCTTTTTCAGAGGAGGAGGAAGATGGAGAAAGTGTGTCCCTCCAGATGTTGTTCCAGTAGAACTCCCATCATCCCTGGACATTGGCCATCCTTGCTTGGGCTGATGGTACTTTGAGTCCAACCACATCTGGAAGGCCAGAGGTGTCACACCTCACCATAGATGGTTCCTCTAGGAGCTCAGACTCACTTGGGAGGTCCAGGTGGGTATAGATACCAAGGGTTACTGAGACACGTTTTCAGGGATTATGATTGATACATAGACTCCAAATCCAAGGTGCCCACAGTAAATGAAGGTCTGGATGATACCCTCAAAGAGGTCTGGTTTATATTCCAGAAGACGGCCAACCAGAGGATAGATCTGAAGGTTCTGAACTGAGTTACAATCGAGATTCTGAGTTACAATTCAGGCTGAGAAATGGAGGCAGGGGTCCTAAATGTCATCTAAAGATGGTTTCCCCCCTCACGCTCTTTTCTGGTGGAAGCATCTCTGATTGTACCTCCTCTCTCAAAAGTCACATTCTTTCCTTCCACCCCCTTTTGTTGACATCCATCTGCCTCGAGACACAATGTAGAGTCTCCATGAGGTTGAAGTCAAACTGGGGTGTTAGAAGCACAGACGTGACCCCCGCAGAATACAAGCCTGGGCAGTGTGTGTGGGGGTCCTGGGCTGCCTGCACGACAAGGCCATCTTCTCCAGCAGGGTGGCCCCATTTAAAAATGCAAAAATCCAGACAGAGTTGTTGAACTTTTTAAAAATACAAATTCTCCCCAAAAGAAGCAGCTTTTGAGCTTTCCTGATGTTTCCCACCATAGAAATCTTTGGAATGTAATGGAGTATTGCAGCAGCGGTTTTGCCTTGTGTGGGTGATAAATCCCAGTCTGTACACAGACTTCTTGCTTAATCTAAGAAGGCTTTATTATGTACAGAAAAAATCATCATAAATCACCCCGGAGATTGGGCGGACATTCTCTCCGGCTCAACAGCTAAAAGCAAAAGTAACTCACACGCAAAGAAAGATTCCTGTATGTGAACAAAACCAGGCCTCAGGATGTGAGATGTCACACAGAACTGTTTAACCCTGTAAGTTCTGGTTCTCCTCACAAGAAACGGCAGCCTTGCCATACGTCTGGGTGGACCTTTTGCCGATCTTGTGAAAATCCTCCTCGATTCCCGGGGGGGGGGGAGCAGACCTATGGCAGCCCTACCTTCTCAACCTTCTTGATATGGTCCAAAGGGAAGAAGAGCAATATTTTTGGCCCCAGGAGTTACCGGAAGGAGGCGTACAAGGACTCCATCCAACATCTTGCAATGTATTTGGACCGATAGAAGCTCCATATAAAGCACTCAGGAGTCCAGCTGTGTTGCAAGGAGGGCTTTTTCCAGCTGCAGTCCTGCAGCATCATAAAGTACCATAAATCAGCCTTCCTACATACAGGGGAGAAGCCATTGTGGAGAAGTCAAACATACCTCTGTATACTAGCTGGCTATAGACCAATTAGGCAGCGCACCATCTCTTGGGATGCCGACTCACCACATGAAACTGAGTCAGCATTTCCACTTATCATAGTGTTAACTCCTTGATACCCACAACACTCCAACACAATTGTCTTAAGGACGTCACTCCCGATTCGTGTAGGGTTTACTGCTTAGCCTCTTCTTTTCCTGAAGATATTCATGCAAGGCTGCAGAGGTTTAGGATCAGAGTTTTTCTTCTGCTTCTTGCCCTCCCTTCCCAGGTTGATGAGCCCCTCAGTTCCCTCTACAGCATTAACCACCTGCTTGACTGTTGGAGTCACTATTGAGCTTTTCCTGGGTTGTGTGTGCTGTTGCATGCTAACAGCTTCTAGGACCCACAGGTGAGAGTACAGGTTGGGGATTAATGGTGGACCAATCACACCAGAAGGAGCCCTATATGTCTCCCACAAGAGGTACTATCCCAGCCCCAACACCCCATGACATAATACTATTAATGTATTTGATATCTCAGGAATAAATTTGTGTCTCCAGCAATAAAACTAATAGCTTCATCCTATGAATGAATCAGTGCTAAATATGGAAGGCTGAAGTTTCCATGAAGTACAGTTATATATTGATGTTTAATATTGAGCTTCTTCAGTGTGACACAGATTCCGCATTGAAATAGAGGAGGTATGTCCAGGAGTGAGGCAAATGGAGAAAGGACAGTGAGAGAGGCCTGGGCAGAGAATTTACACTAGGATAGTACAGTGTCAGAAAACGGGAACGAGGTCAGGTGGCACATCATAATTATAAATATTAATTGGAATGAGTGGTAATTGAACTTGATGTGTGTCATATTCCTTTGTTCTCTCCCTTGAAACACCAACAGGATTTTGTCTCCCTGCACTCTGAAGCAGACGATGGAGAAGACAGGCAAGAATTCTGGGGGACCATCTGTAAATTCAAAAGGAATAACGAAGAAACCATTTGAATGTATAGAGTGTGGAAAGAGCTTCAGTGATAGTGGGAAACTTCGACGACATCATCTAACTCACACAGGGGAGAAACCATTTGAATGTATAGAGTGTGGAAAGAGCTTCAGTCAAAGGGGACACTTAAGACAACATCAACAAACTCACACAGGGGAAAAACCATTTGCATGTATAGAGTGTGGAAAGAGCTTCAGTCTAAGGGGAAACCTTAGAATACATCATCGAACTCACACAGGGGAGAAACCATTCAGATGTATAGAGTGTGGAAAGAGCTTCTCTGATAGTTGGAAACTTCAACGGCATCATCTAACTCACACAGGGGAGAAACCATTCAGATGCATGGAGTGTGGAAAGAGCTTCAGTGATAGTGGACACTATAGAGAACATCAGCGAACTCACACAGGGGAAAAACCATTTAAATGTATAGAGTGTGGAAAGAGCTTCAGTCAAAGTGGACACTATAGACTACATCAACAAACTCACACAGTGGAGAAACCATTTAAATGTATAGAGTGTGGAAAGAGCTTCTCTAATAGTGGGAAACTTCAACGACATGATCTAACTCACACAGGGGAGAAACCATTCAGATGCATGGAGTGTGGAAAGAGCTTCTCTCACAGTGGGAAACTTCGACGACATCATCTAACTCACACAGGTGAGAAACCATTTGAATGTATAGAGTGTGGAAAGAGCTTCAGTCAAAGGGGAAACCTTAGAATACATCAGCGAACTCACACAGGGGAGAAACCATTCAGATGCATGGAGTGTGGAAAGAGCTTCAGTGATAGTGGGAAACTTCAACTACATCATCAAACTCACACAGGGGAGAAACCATTTAAATGTATAGAGTGTGGAAAGAGCTTCAGTCAAAGTGAGAAACTTCAACAACATCATCAAACTCACACAGGGGAGAAACCGTTTAAATGTATGCAGTGTGGTAAAAGTTTCAATAAAAGTGGACACTATAAAGTACATCAGCGAACTCATACAGGGGAAAAACCATTTGAATGTATAGAGTGTGGAAAGAGCTTCAGTCAAAGGGGAAACCTTAGAATACATCAACAAACTCACACAGTGGAGAAACCATTTAAATGTATAGAGTGTGGAAAGAGCTTCAGTCAAAGTGAGAAACTTCAACAACATCATCAAACTCACACAGGGGAGAAACCGTTTAAATGTATGCAGTGTGGTAAAAGTTTCAATAAAAGTGGACACTATAAAGTACATCAGCGAACTCATACAGGGGAAAAACCATTTGAATGTATAGAGTGTGGAAAGAGCTTCAGTCAAAGTGGACACTATAGAGTACATCTACAAACTCACACAGGGGAAAAACCATTTAAATGCATAGAGTGTGGAAAGAGCTTCAGTCAAAGTGGACACTATAGACTACATCAACAAACTCACACAATGGAGAAAGCATTTGAATGTATAGTGTGTGGAAAGAGCTTCAGTCAAAGTGAGAAACTTCAACAACATCATCAAACTCACACAGGGGAGAAACCGTTTAAATGTATGCAGTGTGGTAAAAGTTTCAATAAAAGTGGACACTATAAAGTACATCAGCGAACTCATACAGGGGAAAAACCATTTGAATGTATAGAGTGTGGAAAGAGCTTCGCTGATAGTGGGAAACTTCGACTACATCATCAAACTCACACAGGGGAAAAACCATTTAAATGTATAGAGTGTGGAAAGAGCTTCAATCTAAGTGAAACCCTTAGAAAACATCAGCGAACTCACACAGGGGAGAAACCATTTAAATGTATAGAGTGTGGGAAGAGCTTCAGTCAAAGTGGACACTTAAGACAACATCAACGAACTCACACAGGGGAAAAACCATTTGAATGTATAGAGTGTGGAAAGAGCTTCAGTCATAGTGGACACTGTAAACGACATCAACGAACACACAGGAAAAACCATTTGACTGCATAGAGTGTGGAAAGAGCTTCAGTTGAAGTGAAAACCTTAGAACACATCATCAAACTCACACAGGGGAGAAACCATTTAAATGTACAGAGTGTGGAAAGAGCTTCAGTCGAAGTGGGCACTATAAAATTCTGGGGGACCATCTGTAAATTCAAAAGGAATAACGAAGAAACCATTTGAATGTATAGAGTGTGGAAAGAGCTTCAGTGATAGTGGGAAACTTCGACGACATCATCTAACTCACACAGGGGAGAAACCATTTGAATGTATAGAGTGTGGAAAGAGCTTCAGTCAAAGGGGACACTTAAGACAACATCAACAAACTCACACAGGGGAAAAACCATTTGCATGTATAGAGTGTGGAAAGAGCTTCAGTCTAAGGGGAAACCTTAGAATACATCATCGAACTCACACAGGGGAGAAACCATTCAGATGTATAGAGTGTGGAAAGAGCTTCTCTGATAGTTGGAAACTTCAACGGCATCATCTAACTCACACAGGGGAGAAACCATTCAGATGCATGGAGTGTGGAAAGAGCTTCAGTGATAGTGGACACTATAGAGAACATCAGCGAACTCACACAGGGGAAAAACCATTTAAATGTATAGAGTGTGGAAAGAGCTTCAGTCAAAGTGGACACTATAGACTACATCAACAAACTCACACAGTGGAGAAACCATTTAAATGTATAGAGTGTGGAAAGAGCTTCTCTAATAGTGGGAAACTTCAACGACATGATCTAACTCACACAGGGGAGAAACCATTCAGATGCATGGAGTGTGGAAAGAGCTTCTCTCACAGTGGGAAACTTCGACGACATCATCTAACTCACACAGGTGAGAAACCATTTGAATGTATAGAGTGTGGAAAGAGCTTCAGTCAAAGGGGAAACCTTAGAATACATCAGCGAACTCACACAGGGGAGAAACCATTCAGATGCATGGAGTGTGGAAAGAGCTTCAGTGATAGTGGGAAACTTCAACTACATCATCAAACTCACACAGGGGAGAAACCATTTAAATGTATAGAGTGTGGAAAGAGCTTCAGTCAAAGTGAGAAACTTCAACAACATCATCAAACTCACACAGGGGAGAAACCGTTTAAATGTATGCAGTGTGGTAAAAGTTTCAATAAAAGTGGACACTATAAAGTACATCAGCGAACTCATACAGGGGAAAAACCATTTGAATGTATAGAGTGTGGAAAGAGCTTCAGTCAAAGGGGAAACCTTAGAATACATCAACAAACTCACACAGTGGAGAAACCATTTAAATGTATAGAGTGTGGAAAGAGCTTCAGTCAAAGTGAGAAACTTCAACAACATCATCAAACTCACACAGGGGAGAAACCGTTTAAATGTATGCAGTGTGGTAAAAGTTTCAATAAAAGTGGACACTATAAAGTACATCAGCGAACTCATACAGGGGAAAAACCATTTGAATGTATAGAGTGTGGAAAGAGCTTCGCTGATAGTGGGAAACTTCGACTACATCATCAAACTCACACAGGGGAAAAACCATTTAAATGTATAGAGTGTGGAAAGAGCTTCAATCTAAGTGAAACCCTTAGAAAACATCAGCGAACTCACACAGGGGAGAAACCATTTAAATGTATAGAGTGTGGGAAGAGCTTCAGTCAAAGTGGACACTTAAGACAACATCAACGAACTCACACAGGGGAAAAACCATTTGAATGTATAGAGTGTGGAAAGAGCTTCAGTCATAGTGGACACTGTAAACGACATCAACGAACACACAGGAAAAACCATTTGACTGCATAGAGTGTGGAAAGAGCTTCAGTTGAAGTGAAAACCTTAGAACACATCATCAAACTCACACAGGGGAGAAACCATTTAAATGTACAGAGTGTGGAAAGAGCTTCAGTCGAAGTGGGCACTATAAAATTCATCTACAAATTCACATGGGTGAAACACTTAATGTAAGGAGTACGGAAAGTAATGTGGGTAACATCTTAAAATAGTAGAATACAAGATGCAGTGTAATGTTAGGGAGGGGTGTGTCATCTGGAGAGCTGGTGGTGAATAATGGTGGGCTGAGTGTCACGTGGTTTTTGGTCTTTGGTGGAGAGATTGGAAATGTTCATGTGGAGGTGGAGAAGGACAGTTTGATAGACTTTCTTACTCAGGAATTTGCTGATTTTTGGGACTTGCAATTGGATCAAGATGATTTTAAAATTGTGACTGCCTTTAGACTCGGAAGAGGAGGGAGGAAAGAGAAGAATAGAATAAGAGACTGTTTGATTATCCTCCGATCTAAAGAAGAGAGAGACAAAATTTTGGGCTGGCAGTATCAGAACCCTCTGGTAATACTACAGTCAAGAGTGGAGATCTTTAAGGACATTCCGAAATATCTTTTGGATCTTAGGTTGGACTACAGTGACCTGGTTGGCTTATTGAGAAAGAACAAAATCAACTTCAGGTGGGAATTCCCCCAAGGCCTATCCTTCAATTTCAGAGGAAAGAAGATAAAGATAAAATCAGTGGAAGATAAAGCTAAATTTTTGGACAAGCACGGAGACTATTTACAGAAGGAGCTGGGGCAAAAGCCAGGAGTATCGGACAGAAGACCACTTGATAGAGGACCAGAACAAAAAGCGCTGGAAAAAAGATCACCAATACTGGATGTAGCAAACCTATCCTATGGACTGGACAATTTAGTGAAACCAACAGAAGAAGAGCAACTACAGGGTGCACTTGGAGGAAAATCAAAGTAACCACATCATGGCACTGCAAATATTAAGCTGGAACATTAATGGTTGTAACTATCCCGAGAAAAGACGCAGAGTCTTTCATTTATTGAAAAAGGAACAATTGGACTTGATTTGCCTACAAGAAACACATGTGACTAGGCTACATAGGAAAATTCTGAGTAATAAAAGATTGGGACAAGAATTTATTTCATCAGACAAAGTTTAAAAAAGAGGAGTAGTAATCTATGCAAAGGAGAGCCTATCACCGAAATTTATATTTAAAGACGATCAAGGAAGTCTTGTGGCAATTGAAATTCAATCACAAGGAGAGAAATTTCTAATTGTAGGCATTTATGCACCAAATGAGGGAAAATCGTAATTCTTTAAGAAGCTGCATGAGACTCTGTTGGACTATATGGATTACAATATAATTTTGATGGGGGACATGAATGGAGTGGTTTCTACAAATATGGATAAGGCACAGAGACAGGTAGTCACCAAGGATGGAAGATTACCAAAAACTTTCTTTGACATGACTGACAATTTGGACTTAATTGACACTTTGAGATTGAAGAACCCTCTGGGAAGAGAGGGAACTTTCTTCTCTGAGGCTAAAATGACATGGACAAGAATTGACCAAATCTAGGCAACTAGAGGGCTGGCTCCAAAGATCAGAAAAGTGGAAATTTGCCCTAAAACTTGTTCCGACCATAATGCTGTGAAGATGGAAATGAAACTAACACCAATTGGTTCCTTTAGATGGAGGGTGAATGACACTTTGTTTAGAAATGAAGAAGTGACCAAGAAGGCCCAAAAAATCTTGAGAGACTATTTCAAGATAAATATGAACACTATGGTTGAAAAAAAGAGTAATTTGGGACGCAAGCAAAGCGGTTATGACAGGTTTCTTGATACAACAGAATGCAATCAAGAAGAGACTCCAAAATGAGAAAAAAGATAAAATTCTGGAGAAAATAAAGGAAGGAGAAAAGAAATTGAGAGTGAAACCAGAGTCACAGGAGATCCTGAAAGAGATAAAGCTATACCAAGTATAATATACAAAATTGATGAATCAGGAAATAGAATGGAAAATTAAACAGACGAGACAAAAGACGTTTGAATCGGCAAATAAATGCGGGAAACTGCTGGCTTGGCAAATGAAAAAAAAGACAAAAACTCAATACTATTACAAACTTGGAAGTGGAAGGAAAGAATATACAGAATCCAGTGGAGATAAGAAAGTGCTTCCAGAGGTATTTTAAACAACTATATACACAGGAGACGCAGAAAGAAATAGACATTGATTGCTTTTTGAAAATAAATGGATTACAAAAAATCTCTCAAGAAAACAAGTTAATGTTGAACTACAAAATAACGGATCAGGAGGTAGAAGGGGCCATTCAGAACATGCAATTAGGTAAATCACCAGGACCGGATGGTTTGACTTCAAGATATTATAGATCCATGAAAGAATGGCTAGTACAACCTTTAAAGGAAGTCTGTAATGAAATATTGGAAGGGAAAAGGGCACCAGAGTCGTGGAAGGAAGCCTATATTACACTTATACCGAAAATAGAATCTGAAAAGACACAACTTAAGAACTACTGCCCCATATCTTTGCTCAATGTGGATTATAATTTTTTTGCAGATATTTTGGCTAAAAGATTAAAAAAGGTGTTAGCAGAAGAAATTCATAAAGATCAAGTGGGCTTTCTCCCGGGCAGACATTTGTCTGACAATACAAGGAACATAATTAATATTTTAAGAGAAATTACAAGTGAATATCAACACTAAAGCAGTTCTTATATTTGTGGACGCGGAGAAAGCCTTTGACAACATTTCTTGGAGCTTCATGAAGAAAAATCTACAAGGGATGGGGGTTGGTCAAGGGTTTGAAAATGGTATAGGTGCAATTTATTCAGAACAAAAGGCTAAGTTAATTGTGAACAATGTAGTGACAGAAGAATTTAAGATAGAGAAAGGAACATGACAAGGTTGCCCAATTTCTCCATTGCTTTTCATATCAAATCAAATTTTATTAAACAGTCACAGACCAGATTATCTCGTACAGCTAGTCAGCGAAACATAACACCGGAAAAAACAAAGGACAATTTCAATACAGATTAGGCCATAACAGCAATTTAAAATTAGACAGCATAAATAAAATTAAGTATTTGCCTTCGCCTGCATATTGACATTGGAAAGCTCTTGTTTCCTGCGCCTGATAGCGGCTACACAAAATTTGGCAACATTGATCGTAATTTCAGGAACCTTATCTTCTACCAAGGCTCTCATACGTTGGAGTTCTGGTTCATTTTTAAGCTTTTGTAGAACTGGGGCAATAAAGGTCAGGCGTAGGTCCTCGTAGTAACTACAGTGCAGCAATACATGCAGACTTGTTTCCACTTCTGATGAGCCACATGGGCAAACACGTGACTCATATGGTTTGCCCTCATATCTGCCTAGCAGCAGAGCAGAGGGCAAAACGTTAAATCTGGCCAGGGCAAAGGAGTGTCTGTACTTAGGTATTTGTAAGTCAGCCAGATAATTTGCGGGTGAGAACCCTCTCCCAAAGTCTCTAATTGTGGCATGTTTATCCATTTTGCCCATATGACATTGCAGCTCTATGTCCCTAATGCGTTGGAGCACTTGACTTCTGGCTCTCTCATATCCTGCCGCCATCAAGAACTGCGGGGAGAATCCCAGGCTTCTTATCTTTTCAAACAGGGAAGCTTTCCAGGTAGAATGAAAGGTGTCTAAGAGTGTTAAAGGAGCCAAACCGGCCGGGGGGGAAATAAGTTTTAACCAGTAGTGTATCTTTAGAATCCACAACCGCGCGTTAACGGGTGGTTGTCCAACTTCTAAGCGGACAGCTATATTAGAAACACGGGGGGGATCCCCAATAAACACCGATAGAATTTTGTTTGAAATGCCTCCATAGTCGCAAAATTTTTAAAACTGCAAACCTGGGATCCATAAGTGAGTTGTGGGAGTATTTTTGCAGCGAAAACCTGGGAGGCCGCCGGAACGTATTTACCCCCTTTCCCGTGAAAAAATCTTGTAAGGGCTTTATTGGCCCTTCCTGCGTTGGCAATGGCGTTTTTCATCTGTTGGTGCCACGAGACCCTTTCCTGAAAAGTTATTCCCAGGTATTTGAAAGTTGCTACCTGGTCAATAGGTTGACCATTAATTCTCCATTTGTGTTTCCTTCTTTTTTTAAAAAACACCATAATTTTAGATTTGCTGAAATTTATTGATAGTTGTTCCGCTTGACAATAGTCAGCAAGTGATCTCAAAAGCTTCCTCAAGCCAACGCAGGAAAAGGAGAGCAGGACTGCGTCGTCCGCATACAGAAGCACTGGGAGGGGCATACCTGCCAGTTTGGGAGGGTGGGCATTTTCTTTCGCCATATTTACTGCTAGAGAGTTGATGTAGAAATTAAATAGTGTTGGTGCGAGGACACATCCTTGTTTAACCCCATAGTGCGTTTGAATTTCTTTAGTTAGATGGCCTGACCGATCGCATCTTACCCTCACCCTGGTGTTTTCGTATAGACCACGGATAAGGCGTAATAAGCGTTTATCTATGTTTGTAGCACCAAGCTTTTCCCAGAGTCTGTCCCTTGGTATTAGATCAAAAGCCGATTTAAAATCCACAAAAGCTGCATATAAAGACCCCCCTTTTCTAGAGTATTTGTCTGCCAGGTGTTGAAGGATAAGGGCCTGGTCTATAGTTGAACGCTTTGCTCTAAAACCAGCTTGAGCTTCTGATAGAATATGCTCTCTTTCCATCCACTCCACTAATTTATCACATAAATGAGCAGTGTACAGTTTGCTAATAATACTTAATAGACTGATTGGTCTATAGTTAGCTGGCTCAGTTCTGTTTCCTTTCTTGAATATTGGAATGATGATGGCTAAACCCCAGTCCTCGGGGATAATAGCCGCTTGATTTATACTAGTGAACAAGGCGGCTAGCACGGGGGCCCACCATTCGACATTTGCCTTAAGAATTTCTGGTGGGATATTGTCAGCACCCGGGGCTTTCCCTGATTTAAGAGATTGAATAAGGCCAGTAATTTCTTCTGTGGTCACAGGGGGCCATTCCTTGCCAAATTCACTTGAAGCAGGAAGCAGAACTGGGACCAGTTGATTTGATGAATATAATGAGAGGAAATAGGCCTCCCATGCTCCAGCGGGTATAGAATATTCGATTTCAATCGGGGAGTCTCTCCAGCTTTTTGCAATTATTTTCCAAAATGTGGCAGAATCTTTCCTTTGGGAGGCCTCCACTAGGCACTGCCATTCCTCCCTTTGTGCCTGGAGCTTTTTCTTGTTAATCAAAGCTTTATAACTGCGTTTTAACTCAAACCAGTCTAATGGAAGCGAAGGTAAGTTCGCTGATCTATAGTTCCTGTACTTATCCAGCAGGAGGCGTTTCATAGCCGTGCATTCTTGGTCAAACCAAGGTTTGGATTTATTAGAGTGTAGAGATTGCCGTGGCGTTTTTTTGTTGGTCAAATAAGGTTGTAGGGACAAAATCAGTTCCCGGAACATGTCTAATCTAGCCTCAGGAGTTGGGGAATTAACGAGGTTCTCCTTTCTAGCAAGAAAAGTATCTGAGTGAAGTCTTTCCGATATTTCATCACTCAATTTGCTGGACCATTTAATACGTGAGTATCTTAGCTCCATGTTTTCGAAACATGGGGCTACAAGTTTATCAGAGCAAAATAAATCTTTTCTTACATCCAGTATTAAACAAAGCGGTAGATGGTCGCTGTCAACCCTCTCCACCACTTTACATTCCCGTGCTCTGCTCAAAAGGTTAGATGACACCAGGACGTAATCGATAGTGGAGGCTCCCATGTTGGATATAAATGTAAATTCCCCACTGGGTTCTCTGTCGACATGACCATTTAATACAGTCAGATCCAGATTGTTGGAAAAACGTAGAAGGCATAGGCCTGCGTAGTTGCAGCCCTTGTCTTTTGAGAGCCTTGGGGGAATAGAATGGGCTTCTTCAGAAATGGGAGGTACGTCATGGAAATGAGCATATAACGCTTCGTCTGATTGGCCAATTCTGGCATTTAAATCCCCAGCCAGCAGCACTGCCGCTGCAGGAGTTGGATTCATTAGCTCATCGATGTATGATTCTAGCCTATGCCAGATATTTTTGATAAGCTGCTTGCCTCTTTGGGGAGGGGCATATATATTAATCAATAGAAGTGTGCAATATCTGCATTTCATTAATAGTGCCATGGCCACACTGCTCAGAGGCTCCAGCTCGACGAAAGATGCTCTCAGCCTTGTGGATATTAGAATGCCTAGCCCACCCTTAACTCGTCCCCCTTTGTTGCTTGGTGAACCTGCGAGCGAAAATGAGGCAAAGCCATTTACATCTAAACCCTCTGTTAGCCGTGTCTCTTGCAGGAAGACTATATCATGATCTTGAATAAAATTGACAAATGATTGGTCAGTCGCCTTGTTGAGCCAACCAGCAATGTTCCATGATAAAAATGTAAGATTGGCTTTATCGCAGTCGAGTCTTTGTCAATTATTAGCTAACGTACCTTTAGGGTTTGTCGCTTTATGTATCGGTCGCCTATCGTCTTTGTATGGTGGGCTATCCAGCCGTTCTATGATTTCAATAGGTGGATGCAAAGTGCTCACGTTTGTGAACACCGGATCTTTATTATGCATAAATTCCTTCTGTGGATAGTCTGTTGCGGCCTGATTTTGGCCCAATTCTGTTTCATCTAGGTATCTCATTTTGTCCCATACCTCTGATGGGGTCACCTTAGGGATATTTCTCCTTCGGGGGGGTGATGGAGTGCTCTCCTTGAAGGGTGGCACATTCTCTCTTAATGTGCAGCTGGGAAAGGATAATAGTGGGGTTGGGCTATAGAGCATGTACAGCTATGATAACCTTGTATTTCGGGCCCTAGCTTAGTCTTTAGAGGCCATCTCCCACCGCCCTATACTGAACAAAGGATATCCAAGAGCCCCAGAAGCGAAACTTTCTGTGGGCTGGTTCACTGATTCCTTCTAAGCAGTCTTTCAGAGGCCTACCACATAAGGCAGGGCACAGGACGATATCTTGCTGAAGCCAGTTTTCCAAACCTCCAGAAGGGTCCTATCTGATACACTGTTGTAGAGTTGTGTAAATTAAAAACTTCCTGTAAAAAACTCAGGATGCCTTCACCAGGAGTCTCTGAGAGTATAAATGCTGGTCTCCTCAGAACGGTTTGTTAAAATGAAGAGTCTTTCCAGCTACTGTACTTCCTCTTCAGCTGTGAAGCAGGAATGCTGTCCCCAGCTAGTTCACACAGCCCCCCAGCTGGGCGGGGGTCGGTCAGTTCAGTTAACCCCCGAATCTCCAAGCTTTATCTTTCTCTGTGTTCAGCAGAGCTGGGTGTCTATGGGCCAGTCTCAAAGCAGGGCTCACAGTCGTGTCTCTCCTTACCCTCCTTCTCCAGGCACCGTTGGTCGGATAAGCAGTTCACAGTCCGGTCTTCAGACCTCTTCTCTCTCTGCTCTCAGTTCAGGCAGCAGCGTTCTCTCCTCTCTGGCAACCTTGACCGGGCAGCTGATAAGGAGGGAGGGAGCAGGCTGGGACAAGCTGAAGACAAGCTGGGGCAAGCTGAAGCTCGCAGAGCCAACAGGAATTATAAAAGTGCTCAGAGTCTTTAAAATGTTTTCCGTTTGTTAGAAATTGGCATCCGGAGGGAATTGCCTCGGCGCCATTTGGCTCCCTCCCTACTTTTCATATCGGTCCTGGAGGTCCTTTTAAATATGATTAGAAGGGACCAATTGGTTAAAGGTATACAAGTCGGAGCTAAACAGTACAAGTTGAAAGCATTGGCTGATGATTTGGTATTGACATTACAGAAGCCAGAGTCTAGTACTAAAAGAGTACTGGAAGTAATTCAAGAATTTGGCCAGGTAGCAGGTTTTAAGCTGAACAAAATGAAAACTAAGGTGCTAGAGAAAAACCTAACAGGGATTGAGAGAGAGAGGTTCCAGAAAGAGACAGGATTAACATTGGTTAAGAAAGTGAAATAGTTAGGGGTTAATATGACAGCTAAAAATGTAAATTTAAGGATAACTATGAAAAATGTTGGACGGAAGTGAAAAAGGATTTAGAAATATGGTCAAATTGAAGTTATCAATGCTGGGCCGAATTGCTGCGATAAAAATGAATGTATTGCCTAGAATGCTGTTTTTGTTTCAAGCATTGCAAATTATTGATAAAATGGATTGTTTCAAGAAGTGGCAGAGAGATAATTCTAGATTTGTCTGGCAGGGCAAGAAACCTCAAATAAAATTTAAGATATTAACAGATGCTAAAGAAAGAGGTGGATTTGCCCTGCCAGACTTTAAACTTTATTATGAATCAGCCGCTTTTTGCTGGCTGGGAGAATGGTTGCTTCTTGAAAACACTGACGTGCTGGACTTAGAAGGTTTCAATAATGTATTTGGATGGCATGCATATTTGTGGTATGATAAGGTCAAAACACATAAAGCATTTAAAAATCATATTGTCAGGAAAGCTTTGTTTAATGTTTGGACAAGATATAAGGATTTGCTTGAAAATAAAACTCCAAGGTGGCTGTCTCCAATGGAAGCGAAGGCTCAGAAAAAACTCAATATGGAGGCCAAATGGCCGAAATATTGGGAAATATAATAATAATAATAATAATAATAATAATAATAATAATAATAATAATAATAATAATATCTTTATTGTCATTGCCCCCTCTCGGGGACAACGAAATTACTTGGCTGCTCCATCCACCCAGGTAGGGCACTCCACACAAAATCAAAACACTATAAAAACGCTATAAAACACTATAAAAACACTATAAAAACACTAATTAAAACAATACAGTATAATACAGCAAGGAAGATTAGATGACTTTCAAAGTCCAGGCTTCCCATTCAGGGCCGAGATCGCTCTGGAGAAGAAGCTGTTCTTAAGACGGCTTGTTCTTGTCTTCATCGTCCTGTATCTCCGTCCCGACGGCAGGAGCTCGAAGAGACAGTGACCAGGATGCGATGGATCTTTTACTATGTCCAGTGCCTTCCTATGGCACCTTGTGGCATAAATCTGCTCTAAGGTGGAGAGTGGGCAGCCAACAATGCTCTCTGCTGCCTTAACAACTCTGCACAACCCCATCCTGTCCTGGGTAGTACAGCTTCCGTACCACACACATAAGCCATAAGTGAGCACGCTCTCAATGGCACAGTGATAGAAGGCAAGCAGCAGTTTCTGCGGAAGATGGTTTTTCCTTAGAATTCTCAAAAAGTACAGTCTCTGCTGCGCCTTCTTCAAAAGCCCCCTTGTGTTGACACTCCAGGACAGATCCTCTTGTAATTCATATTGGAACAAGAGGGAGATAGATTGAAACTACAGAGTTTTGAAAAACTAAAAAACAAAGTGTTTGATTGGCTCCATTATTATCAAATAATGGAGGCATATAATCTGGATAAAAAAAATGGTTTTCAGGTGGAAAAATCAAAATTGGAAACACAGCTGTTAGACCCCAAAAGTAAGAATTTGTCAAGAATGTATAACTTGCTGTTGAAATGGAACACCCAGGATGAGACGGTGAAATCAGCTATGATTAAATGGGCACAGGATGTTGGACATAATATTATGATGGCTGACTGGGAACAGTTATGTACCACAGGTATCAAATTCACGGCATGTAATGCCTTAAGAGAGAATATAATGAAAATGATCTATAGATGGTACATGACACCAGTCAAGCTTGCAAAAATTTACCACTTGCCTGATAATATGTTGGAAATGTAAAGAGACTGAAGGTACATTCTTTCACCTTTGGTGGACATGCCCAAGCATCAAGACCTTCTGGGAAATGATCTATAATGAAATAAAAAAGGTATTTAAATATACTTTTCTGAAGAAACCAGAGGCCTTCCTCCTGGGCATGGTCGGCCAATTGGTGCCAAAGAAGGACAGAACTTTCTTTATGTATGCCACAACAGCAGCAAGAATACACATCGCAAAGTATTGGAAGACACAAGATCTACCCACTCGGGAAGAATGGCAGATGAAGGTGATGGACCTCATGGAAATGGCGCAAATGACTGGCAGAATCTGAGACCAGGGAGAAGAGTTGGTGGAAGAAGATTGGAAGAAATTTAAAGTTTATTTACAGAAATATAGTAAAATTAAGGAATGTTAGAAGGAGGCTGGAATGAAGTTATGTGACTTTAGCAGAATATTATAAAGGATTTAAGTAAAAATAGATCGTTGAAGGAAAGAAGGAAAGGTAAAGTTATATTATGTTAAGATAAATTAATGGGAAAAAAATATGGGAAAGATGGAAAGGATTTGCTGAAATAGCTAATTGAAGTAGAATACAAAAAAGGGAGGTGTGAGGAGGTCAAAGAAACAAGTAAATGAAAGTTAAGTTATGGAAGGTTCGTTGTATTTTGTGTGTGTGTGTGTGTGTGTATTTTTTGTCTAATTGTTTTTATTTTTTCTGTTTTTCTGTTGTTGTTGTCTCTTTTCTCTATTGTATTGTTTAAAACTTTAATAAATATTATTTTTAAAAAGAGGAAATGTTCATGTTTGAATTTGGGATGTGAGAGTTGTGAAAAGTGGAGTGTGAGACTTTTTGTGTTGCTTTGGATGTACAGTTGTTTAATATACGAAGAGTCGCATCACTCCCATTGTTATAATTGCAATAAAGGAACAATTAAGACACAGAAATCTGAAAGCATCTTCCTACATGCAGACGGTAGTCTTGAAACCCTTGTATATAGTTTATATTGTACGAATTAAATGTGTTACTGCACTTCCTCATTTTGGCTACGTCAAGGGTGAAGTGTTGAAATAAAACATGATCTCTGGTGGCATCATATAGCTTGTAGCTGGGACCCAGATACGAAGCCTGCTTGCACCCGTGATTGGAACAAAGTGGTAGTCTAAATGTGGTTTGCCTTTTTAGCTTTATAAGATATGAAACTCGCTTATGCTTGCAATTGGAACCCATACTGGTTAACACACAAAACTAGGACAGCTCTGGGTGTGCTGCTTTTGTCAATAGGTAAATTCTGGGGGTGGGCTTTGACCAAATAAGGGCAATACGTGATGGGCATCGGGTATAATTGGGCGGTCTGATAGGCTGTAACCTCTACGCCACCCTCCATCCAATTGGAGGACAGAGGAGGGACATTTGCCCCCGGGGGGAGGATAAATGCTTGTGTTGTTCTGACCTGGGTGTGCCTGAATAGCTCCCCCAAGCTTGCAAAGATGCTTTTCTTTAAATAAACTTTGCTACTTCACCAATGGGCTCAGAATTTATAGGAAAGGCTCCTAGGGCTTTCAGCTTTAGGAGCCAGTGTTTTATTCCTCACACAGAGTAGAGAGTGGGCACCGCCTGAGCCTCTGGCAGCAATGTGCCTGGTGGTGGCACAGGTGTGTGATAAATGCTTCACTGTAAGCTCCTAGCCCATTATCCCCCAAATAACAGACACAGGGGAGAAACCATACGGATGATGATTATGTGGAAAGATGTTCAGGCAGGTCCCAAACTTGGAATGCTAAGGGACAACTGTGGGAATGTTAAGGATAGTAGGAATGGATATGTTGAATAAGTGATATTCTTCCTTCACTCACGCTGGTGAGTGATGTAGCAGAGCAGTTTCCCCTCAATATAGCAGGAAGATAGTTTGCAGATTCATTTGAATCTCTTTAGTTAAGTCATCCAATCTGGCTTGCCCAGGTGGATTATTCCTCGTGTCCCCTTTTATCCCTCTTAAAAGACACAAGAGACTTTCCTTAAGAAGTAACAAAAAATTTACTCACATTTCAGTTCACAGTTTGATCCCTGAAAGGCCGGCTTTACTTTAGCATTAACATTAAGCATTAACATTAAGCATTGTTAGGTGTCATCTTCGTTCCGGAGCTGACAGAGGCTGGGAATCTAAAGCAGGCAAAGGGAGATAAGGACATTGGAATGGGAGAGGGAGGAGGGGCAGCCGAGTGGCATAGCTTCAGAGAACAGAGAGCAAGCAGCAGATACCAATCTTAGCTCAGAGACAGAAGGAGAGAGGCCAGGAATGTTGTTGTTGTTTAGTCGTTTAGTCGTGTCCAACTCTTCGTGACCCCCTGGACCAGAGCACGCCAGGCACTTCTGTCTTCCACTGCCTCCCGCAGTTTGGTCAAACTCATGCTGGTAGCTTTGAGAACACTGTCCAACCATCTTGCCCTCTGTTGTCCCCTTCTCCTTGTGCCCTCCATCTTTCCCAACATCAGGGTCTTTTCCAGGGAGTCTTCTCTTCTCATGAGGTGGCGAAAGTATTGGAGCCTTAGCTTCAGGATCTGTCCTTCCAGTGAGCACTCAGGGCTGATTTCCTTCAGAATACAGAGGTTGGATCTTCTTGAAGTCCATGTTACTCTCAAGAGTCTCCTCCAGCACCATAATTCAAAAGCATCAATTCTTCGGCCATCAGCCCTCTTTATGGTCCAGCTCTCACTTCCATACATCACTACTGGGAAAACCATGGCTTTAACTATAAGGACCTTTGTTGGCAAGGTGATGTCTCTACTTTTTAAGATGCTGTCTAGGTTTGTCATTGCTTTTCTCCCAAGAAGCAGGCGTCTTTTAATTTTGTGGCTGCTGTCACCATCTGCAGTGATCATGGAGCCCAAGAAAGTAAAATCTCTCACTGCCTCCGTTTCTCCCCCTTCTATTTGCCAGGAGGTGATGGGACCAGTGGCCATGATGTTTGTTTTTTTGATGTTGAGCTTCAGACCATATTTTTGCGCTCTCCTCTTTCACCCTCAATAAAAAGTTCTGCTGGATTTCTCAGAGGCCTTTAATACCATTGACCACAACAACCTCCTGGAACGTGTAGAGGAACTGGGAGCTGGCGGCACTGTTGTGCAGTGGGTCCGCTCCTTTCTCCAGAAGGTGGTGTTGGGGGATGAGTGTTGGACCCCTGGGCTCTCACTTGTGGGGTGCCACAGGGTTCCATCCTCTTCCACATGCTGCTGGGAGAGATCTTCAAGGGGGTGGGATGGGTGTTCATCAATATGTGGATGATACCCAGTTCTACCTCTCTTTCAAATTGGAACCAGTGAAGGTGCTGAAAGTCCTGTGTGAGTGTCTGGAGGCAGTTGCAGGATATATAGCGGCTAACGGATTGAGGTTGAATCCTGACAAGACAGATGTACTGTTTTGGGGGATGGGGCAGGCAAGATTGGAGAATTCCTGGTCCTGAAAGGGGTAACTGTGCCCCTGAAGACAACTGCTAAAGACATAAGGAAAACAATCATTAGAAAACAAATACTGATATATGTTTATGAATGCAACCCAGCTTAGGGAAGATTTTTATGTTGATGTTTCATCATGTAAATAAATAATAATAGTCACACATATGTATATACGTATATTATTTAAACTATACAAATAATTGTAATAAATCAGCACGGCCCCTTCGTCTTATTACTGCCTCCCTGTTACCTAGCCCAGTCTTAAGCAGACATGGATTATGTCCTTCTTCTTCTTCTGGCCTTTTTGAGGAGCCAGGAAGAGTCTCCGTAAGACCCTCAACTTAACTCTATTAAAATGATACAATAACAAAAGCAAATAAGGAAAGAATAAGTGTGCAGCTGCCACCCTGCTGTGGAGGGAAACATACATCCATCAGCTCATACCCAAACAGTAAGCCACCCGCTCCCGCCCCCATTTCCACTCTCCGCTGTGGGGAGAGAGGCGACTTGGGGGGAGGAGGGGGCCATTTCCCGAGGGAGCCCCAAGAGCAGGAGGCCAAAGGCAGCGCCATCTCTTCCTGTTCCCATCCCCACACAGGCAGGGGCTGCTCTGCGGACGTAGCTCTAGAGGCGCGCGCCTGCGACAAGGAACCCGAAGTGTCTATAGGTCGGAAGTTTCCAGGGGCCCCAAAGTGAAAAGTGGGAGGTTTTCCGAAGGGGAGGAGGGGGGTGGGTTGACTAATTCCCCTCACCCCCCCCTACTCCGCTTTATATTGCGGGGAAGGAAACCGGAACAGCGAGGAAGGGAGGCGGAGGTCCAGAGAGGACAAAGAGGTAAGGAGGCTGCGTGGGGAAAGGGGGCGACTTAGGGGGAAGAGGAAAAGACAGAGACCCCTCCCGGAAACAGAGCCATAGCTAGGGGGGTGGGCTAGCCGGGGGGTGTGGTTTTTCGCACCAGGTGACGCCTCCAGCAGGGCGCCCTTGAGGATGTCTTTGTGTCAAATCGGGTCTTTGACTGGGGGAAATCCAGCCTAGTTTCACCCCTGCCCGCAAAAAAGCTCCTGCGCCTTGAGGGAGAGATGGAGGCCACGAAAGGGTTAAAGGAAGTGAAATAGGCCTGGATAGAGACCCCCCCCTCTCCCGCCTCCCTGCCCGTCTTGGGAGGCTCCTCCGGATGGAGGGGTTGGTGCGCCGAGGAGAGGGGTGAGCGGTGCCAAGGGGGATTCTGGGCGCAGGGGAGACTGTGGGACGGAGGGAGGAGGGCAGAGGATACTGGGGGGCTGAGGGACGAATGGCAGCATCCCTGGGGGATAGGAGGCCAGCCGAGCAGAGAGAAGGGGGGGGGAGGAAAGGAGAGAGACGCTTCCTTTTGGAGAGATGTCTCCATCCTTGGGCGCTGGAGGAGGAATCTCTGGTGGTGGGTCTGTCTTGGCTTCTCCCTTCTGCCCACTCGCTCAAATTGACCAGAGGGAGATGCCTGATAAAGGGGGGGGGTCTACTGATTCCCCCATTCTTTCCTCCCTGGAAGCTGCATTGTTGTGTTTAGTCGTGTCCAACTCTTCGTGATCCCATGGACCAGAGCATGCCAGGCACTCCTGTCTTCCACTGCCTCCCGCAGTTTGGTCAAACTCATGCTGGTAGCTTCGAGAACACTGTCCAACCATCTCGTCCTCTGTCGTCTCCTTCTCCTTGTGCCCTCCATCTTTCCCAACATCAGTGTCTTTTCCAGGGAGTCTTCTCTTCTCATGAGGTGGCCAAAGTATTGGAGCCTCAGCTTCAGGATCTGTCCTTCCAATGAGCACTCAGGGCTGATTTCCTGAAGAATGGATAGGTTTGATCTTCTTGCAGTCCATGGGACTCTCAAGAGTCTCCTCCTGCACCATAATTCAAAAGCATCCATTCTTCGGAGATCAGCCTTCCTTATGGTCCAGCTCTCACTTCCATACATCACTACTGGGAAAACCATGGCTTTAACTATACGGACCTTTGTTGGCAAGGTGATGTCTCTGCTTTTTAAGATGCTGTCTAGGTTTGTCATTGCTTTTCTCCCAAGAAGCAGGCATCTTTTAATTTCATGACTGCTGTTACCATCTGCAGTGATCATGGAGCCCAAGAAAGTAAAATCTCTCACTGCCTCCATGTCTTCCCCTTCTATTTGCCAGGAGGTGATGGGACCAGTGGCCATGATCTTCGTTTTTTTGATGTTGAGCTTCAGACCATATTTTGCGCTCTCCTCTCACCCTCATTAAAAGGTTCTTTAATTCCTCCTCACTTTCTGCCCTCAAGGTTGTGTCATCTGCATATCTGAGGTTGTTGATATTTCTTCCGGCAATCTTTATTCCGGTTTGGGATTCATCCAGCCCAGCCTTTCGCATGATGAATTCTGCATATAAATTAAATAAGCAGGGAGACAATATACAGCCTTGTCGTACTCCTTTCCCAATTTTGAACCAATCACTTGTTCCATATCCAGTTCTAACTGTAGCTTCTTGTCCCACGTAGAGATTTCTCAGGAGACAGATGAGGTGATCAGGCACTCCCATTTCTTTAAGAACTTGCCATAGTTTACTGTGGTCGACACAGTCAAAGGCTTTTGCTTGGTCAATGAAGCAGAAGTAGATGTCTTTCTGGAACTCTCTAGCTTTCTCCATAATCCACTGCATGTTTGCAGTTTGGTCTCTGGTTCCTCTGCCCCTTCGAAATCCAGCTTGCACTTTGGGGAGTTCTCGATCCACATACTGATTGAGCCTGCCTTGTAGAATTTTAAGCATATCCTTGCTAGCATGTGAAATGAGTGCAATTGTGCGGTAGTTGGAGCATTCTTTGGCACTGCCCTTCTTTGGGATTGGGATGTAGACTGATCTTCTCCAATCCTCTGGCCACTGCTGAGTTTTCCAAATTTGCTGGCATATTGAGTGTAGCACCTTAACAGCATCATCTTTAAAAATTTTAAATAGTTCAGCTGGAATAGCATCACTTCCATTGGCCTTGTTATTTGCAATGCTTATCTAAGGCCCATTTGACTTTACTCTCCAGGATGTCTGGCTCTGGGTCTCCAGGATGTTTGGCTCAGTGGTGGAATTAGGCATAGCTAAAAATTACTTATCCATGCAAATTGAGAAGGGCAAAAATGGATCTTTTCTGGTTCATCAAACTGCAAAAATTGATAATCTTGTTGAAATGCTATGTTTAGAAAATGCAAATTGGAAGGAAACATCACTGCTGAGTTTTCCAAATAGTCAAACCCTTGGTCCACCTTGGAGAGGAGAAGAGAGAAAAAGCTGGAAGGTCCTGAGAGGGAGGAGGGAGGAGAAGGCCTTCTCCAAAGCGGCTCTTTGCTTCTGGAAGCCCCTCCCAGGAAGTAGCCAGAGTCTTTTTCCTCTCTCTCAGGCTCCCAATCTTAAGTGTTTCCTCTGCATGGTTAATTGATGGTGGTGGTGCTGATGATGTATATATACCAATCCAGGAATATGCGAGAAGGATGCTATAGAAAGGTTTTCAGGGGTTATCCGTAAGTATATCCTGAAAGCATTAGTTTTATTTTTTGTAGGCAATGTCAGAGTGGGTTACTAACGGACATACAATCTATCAGCATACAAAGATCCACAATCCGTCCCAGTCTGGGGCATTTCCATGATAGACAATGCCTGTGGCTGGAGGCTCTACACCCATGGATGTGCATATGCAGGCCTGGAATTGCCAGAATTACAGGAAAGGGTTGGGAACTTGCCAAAATTACAGACTATCTACTGTATGTGGGGTGATAGTTTACAGCAACCGTGTAAGTTTCTCCATCCGTAACTTTTCATGAGCCGATATTGCAGTAGGAATTCCAAAATAACTATGCAAAATCTACAAAGAGACTTGCAGGTTAATGGTGGCGTGAGCTTTCCTGGTCCACATCCTCAGCCTGCAGCCCACAAATGCTGAGACCATCATACTTTTATTAGCTCTTAACGGGACACCAGCTACTTTGTTATAACTTTCTTCAACAGAATACTTTTACAATGACATAAATGGCACTTCCGTTTTACTCATTCCGAACAGGAGAGACTCTGATCTGCAAGTCTGCGATCAACACCTCGCTTGAAACAGAAAAATACAGAGATCTTTTTCCTGGACCAATTGAGAGGTATGTCCTTCCTCTTGCCTGGGAGACTGTATCTTTGTAGGTCTCGTTTCAGTTTGTGGGAGCATAAGAAAAGTCCTGCTGGATTAGGATCAGGGCCCACCTCGTCCAGCATCCTTTTCTCACAAGGACCAGCCAAGGAGAAACCCCCCAGCAGGGCCAACAGCTGTCTCCCCACTCAGGACTCCCAGCCCCTGGGATTCAGATGAATAATTCCTCCGTAGGGGGAGGGGTAACATGGCCAGAAGGTGGGAGAACCGAAGGACTCCTACTGAAATGGTGGGTGGTTCACAAGGCAGTAGCCTCAGGGCTTAAATGGTTTCAGGGTTAGGGAATGTGTGCTGTTGGTTGGAGTGTACCTGGAATAATGTGCAGAACCAATTTCTTGACTGTTGGATCCACGCTTGGTGTCATCCGCTAAATCCACCAGAACCTGTCTTCACATACAGCGGAAGGCCCTAACTCCCTAAGGGTTTGAGACCCATTGACTATCCTCAACAGGTTTAGCCAGCCGGTCAAAACTATTCCCTGGGTTGTGTCCGCTGTTGCATGCTGCCAGCTTCTAGGGCCCACCGGAGAGAGCTGAGTGCAGGGTGGGGACCGAAGGAGCCCTATATGTCCCCCACGAGAGGTACTACCCCTGCCCCAGCACCCAGTGACATAATACTATCAATGTATTTAAAATAGATTAGGAATAAATTTGTGCCTCCAGAAATAACAGTTAACAGCTTCATCCCATGAATGAATCAATCCTATATATCCAAGGTTGAAGTTTCCATTAAGTACAGTTATACAGGGTGAGTCCTTTAAAAGAGGCCCCATGGATACAGAGGACACATGTTCCACGGGGGCTCTTTATATTGACATTTAATATCGAGGTTTTTCAGTGCCATACATATTCCCCATTGAAGCATAGGTGGTACATCCAGAAATCCTTGACCACCCACTCCAAAGGAGAAAGGAATGTGAGAGAGGCCTGCACAGAGAATTTCCACTGGGATATTCCAGTGTCACAAGATGAACATGAGATCAGGTGCCACATTATAATTATAAACAACAATTGGGGTGGGTGTTTCAGTTTCAGATTCCCTAAATTGAAACCTGCTTTCCTTCTGCATCTCCAGCAATTCCCATGCAATGCAAGGCTGACAAGGAGCGGTTCAGATCCAAGAACATTTTCCTTCCTGAGCACTCATTTAGCCGTCCCCAGGCACCAACCCTTACCACTATTTCACTGACAGACCCATACCACAGTCCCTAGAAGTCACTCAGACCTGGGTATCCCAAGATGGTTACTATGGACCTACAGTCATACCTCTTGTCACGTTCGGTTTAGGTTACATCTTTTCAGGTGGCATCCCATGGTGACCCGGAAGTACCCGAAAGGGTTACTTCCGGGTTTCACCGCATGTGCATGCGCTCGAAATGACGCCACACACATGCGCAGAAGCGGTGAATCGCGACCCATGCAGACACAGGTTGCGTTCTGCTCATGCTGCGAACGGGGCTCCAGAACGGATCCCGTTCGCAACGAGAGGTGCCACTGTACTGAGGTGAAAGGGACTGTGCAGGTGATTAATAAACATCTAGGGGATAAAGGGGTTAAAATGTGGCCCAGGAGATGGAGGATTATCATGCAAGGCAGAGGATGAAAAATTGCATTAGGAACGCTGAAGCTGAGAAATAGGGGGCAGAAAGCGGCTCACTTACCTGTGAGGAACTACTTTCCTTAAAAAGGCTATTCCGCAGCAAACCATTTTCTAAGATCATACTGTTTTCATAAGGATTATGAAAAGTTGATGATGCATTACTGTTATTTAACATTAATCTCCTTTTCATTTCCTAAACATGTGGGACATAGGGAGGATGCGGGGGGATGTATAAGATGTTAAAATAAGACAATATGCTAATTGCACTTGATTTGTGTCACATTCCTTTGTTCTGTTCCTTAAAACACCTACAGGATTCTATTTTCCTGCACTCTAAAGCAGGCGATGGAGAAGAAAGTCAGAATTCCACAGGGCTTCCTTACTGCAGATCAACAGACTCACACAGGGAAGAAGCCATTTAAATGCATGGAGTGTGGAAAGCAGTTCACTTATAGTGGAAATCTTAGAAAACATAAACGAATTCACACAGGGGTTAAACCATTTAAATGTTTGGAGTGCGGAAAGAGCTTCAGTCAGAATGGAAACCTAAGACAACACCAACGAACTCACACAGGGGAGAAACCCTTTAAATGCATGGAGTGTGGAAAGGGCTTCGGTGAAAGTGGGACACTTAGAAAACATCAACAGATCCACACAGGGGAGAAACCATTTAAATGTATGGAGTGCGGGAAGAGCTTCATTGAAAGTGGGACACTTAGAAAACACCAGCGGACTCACACAGGGGAGAAACCATTTAAATGTACAGAGTGTGGAAAGAGCTTCAGTCAGAAGGGAAACCTTAGAGAACATCAACGAACTCACACCGGGGATAAACCATTTAAATGCGTGGATTGTGGGAAAAGCTTCACGTTTAGTTCAACATTCAGACAACACCAACGGACTCACACAAGGGAAAAACCATTGAAATGTGGGAAGAACTTCCCTGATACTGGAAATATTGGAGAACATCAACAAACCCACACAGGGGGAAAACCATTTAAATGTATGGAATGTGGAAAGACCTTCAGTCAAAAAAGAAACCTTAGACAACATAAACAAACTCACATGGGAAAGAAACCATCCACATAGGGAGAAAACCCTTTAAAAACAGAGTGTGGACAAATCTTAACTGTTGGTGGAGCACTGTGAAAATATCAATGGACTCACAGAGGGGGGAAACCATTCAAATGTATGGAATGCGGAAGGAGCTTCGCTTATAGTGGGACACTTAGAAAACATCAACAGACTCTCAGAGGCGCGAAATCATTTAGATGTCTGGAGTGTAAAACATGTTTCCCTTAGAGTTCACTCTTCTTCACATCATTGAACCTAATTAGGGGGAAATAAATGTTATTTATTTAATGGTGGGACACAGGTGGCGCTGTGGTCTAAACCACAGAACCTAGGGCTTGCTGATCAGAAGGTTCGCAGTTCGAATCCCCGCGATGGGGTGAGCTCCCGTTGCTTGATCCCTGCTCCTGCCAACCTTGCAGTTCGAAAGCACGTCAAAGTGCAAGAAGATAAGTAGGTACCGCTCTGGTGGGAAGGTAAACGGCATTTCTGTGCGCTGCCCTGGTTCACCAGAAGCGGCTTAGTCATGCTGGCCACATGACCCGGAAGCTGCCTTTGGACAAACGCCAGCTCCCTCGGCCTATAGAGCGAGATGAGCGCCGCAACCCCAGAGTCGTCCGCGACTGGTCCCTTTACCTTTAAATGTTAAATGCATAGAAGTCTATGTGATGTTCTGGCATTTGTATATAAACTTGTATGTAATTATTATTATTATTATTATTATTATTATTACTACTACTACTACTCTGGGCAGCTTACAGCATATTTAAAACATGCAGATAACATCTTACAATAGTAGGTATAATATAAGATGCAATGTAATGTTAGGAAGGGGGAGAGTGAATCTGGAGTGCTGGTGGTGGGATGGGATGAGAGTCAGATGGTTTTTGGTCTTTGGTAGAGAGAGTTGGAAGCAGGGCTGGTGAGATTAGTATGATAGGAACAGCTGCATTACTCCCATTGTAATTGCAATAAAGGAACAAGGAAGACTCAGAGCATCTTATATGCAGAGAGTAATCTTGAAGCCCTCTTATATTGTTAATATTTCACAAATTAATTGTCTAATAAATAAAACAAGAATATTGGGCAGGGGTCCATCTCACTAGCGCTCTGTTATACAGTCATACCTCATGTTACGTCCACTTCATGTTACGTCCCACGGCGACCCAGAAGTACTGGAAAGGGTCACTTCCGGGTTTCGCCGCATGCACAGATGCGCAAAATGACAGCATGCGCAGAAGCGGCGAATCACAACCCGCGTGTGCGCAGGTGCGCCGCTGTGGGTTGCGCTCTTTTCATGTTGCGAACGGGCCTCCGGAATGGATCCCATTCGCAACCAGAGGTACCACTGTAACAGGTTCATGATAATCATGTTCGACTGGTGGAAAGTTGAGAGCTCTGGGCTCTTCCCCAGAAGCAGTGTGAGTCCCCTCATGGGTTTTTAGTGGAGGTAAAAGGTAAAGGTAAAGGATCCCTGGGTGGTTAAGTCCAGTTGAATCTGACTATGGGGTACAGAACTGCTCTCTGCTTTCAGGCCGAGGGATCCGGCGTTTGCCCACAGGCAGCTTTCCGGGTCATGTAGCCAGCATGGCTAAACCGTGACGGAAGCCAGAGCGGACGGAAACGCCATTTACCTTCCCACCACAGCAGAAGAACGACAGCTGGTGGGGGTCATCCCTGCACCCACCAATACACATCTTGGTTGAACCTGGGGACTTAGGAAGAAGGCCACCGCAAAAAGGGGACAGCTCTCTAACCAGCACTCTGTTCCCTCTGCACATCTTGGGCACTGGACTGAGGAGACCCCCATGGAAGCGAGAGGGGAAACCCTAGCAGCCTCTTGGGTTAGAGGACACTTCTAGTTCTCTCTCTCTCTCTCTCTCTCTCTCTCTCACACACACACACACACACACACACACACACACACACTCCACCCCTACAATGCCCAAAATAACTTTCTATCCTGTTCCTGTTTCACTCCACAACAGTCTGTTCGCCAGGGTGCTTTTTCTATTTTTCCCTTCTCCCTCCCCCCCTCCCCAGTAATTTTCCAAGTACCACCCTCTACGTCCCTCCCCCACTCCCGACTTCCCCTCCCCCATGGGAGATCTTATTGGCAATTGTATTATTGTTTCTTGTTGTGTTAGCAGTTATTTATACTTAATAGTCATATCCTTTATAATATCATCTTGCATCCTTGCGAGTCTTTCCTTTCATGTTTATGTTAAACTCAATTTCCATCTCTATATTTTTTCATAAATATCTCAACACACTCCCATTCTCTCTTAATTTTTTTGCTTGGGGCAGCCCCTAAAGGATGCCGTTAAGTTTGCCATCTCCATAAATTCACAGATCTTAATTCACCATTCTGATAATTCTGTTATTTTTTTCCTGTTTTCCAATTTTTGGCCACTAGTAATCTAGCCGCTGCTGTCACATAGAGGAATATATTCTTTTTATCTTTGGGAATATGGTTGGTTATTAAGCTTAACAGATATGCTTCTGGCTTTTTGAGAATTGTGCTCTTAAATATTCTTTTCAACTCTTCATGTATCTTGGTCCAAAACTGTTCAATCGCCTTACACCCCCACCACGTATGGTACATTGTTCCCACCTCCGCATTACATCTCCAACAAAGGTCTGAATATTTTTTTATAGATCTTTGCCCATTTTACCAGGGTGCTTTTTCATTGGCAAGGATTTTTCTGCTCTGCCACGGCTGCCCACCATGGCACCCCAAGCAGGAACAGACTTTGGCAATATGGAGCCTGAAGGGAGGCAAATTTTGACCCCCCCAAAAAAATATTTCTTATTTCACAATAATTCCTTTTGGTACAGTTGTTTTTTAAATAGATCTCCTCAACAGGCACCAATCTCCTCCCCATTTCACTCTGCGCATGCTCTCAAGTGCACCATATCATGGTTGTGGCAACTCAACCACCCGTCTGCCCAGGGCTTAATTTGAGTAGGCACACGAATAAATTGTTGTTGCTGGCCTCCACCTGTCTCAAGAGACAATGGAGTGCGCCTCCAGGGGTGAAGCCCAACCGCTCTGTTGGCAGCCCTGAAGTGGCCTCCCCGGAGCATAATCCTGGACAGTGTGTATGGAGGCCCTGGGCTGCCCAAATAAATATAGGTTTACAGTGGTACCTCGGGATATATACGCTTCAGGTTACATACGCTTCAGGTTACAGACTTCGCTAACCCAGAAATAGTACCTCGGGTTAAGAACTTTGCTTCAGGATGAGAACAGAAATCGTGCGGCGCAGCAGCAGCGGGAGGCCCCATTAGTTAAAGTGGTGCTTCAGGTTAAGAACAGTTTCAGGTTAAGAACGGACCTCCGGAACGAATTAAGTACTTAACCCGAGGTACCACTGTATATATTTTATATATATAGTTTTTTTCTGTTTAGGGAGGTTTTAAATGTTTGATGTATTTATTGTGCTTTTAATACAGTGGATGCTTGGGTTGCGAACGTGATCCATGTGGGATGCACGTTCGCAACCCGCAGTGTTCGAAACCTGCAACGGCGCGTCTGCACACATACAGGTTGCGATTCGGCTCTTCTGCGCATGCGCGAAGCGCAATTTAGCACTTCTGTACATGCGCGGCCGCTGAAACCCGGAAGTAACCCGTTCCAGTACTTCCGGGTTTTGGCGGTCCGTAACCCAAAAAAGCACAACCTGAAGTGTCTGTAACCCAAGGTATGACTGTATTCTGTTAGGAGCCGCCAAGAGTGGCTGGGGAATCATCTGCACCACCCTAAATCTGACGCTGTCCCCAAGCTACTTTGAGGCCAGGCAGGCAAGAGGAGCGGGCAGTGAAAGCCCTCCTTGGGTCACCTGTTTGCGCTCCTCCGTTCCTCATCCCAGGAAGAGATGCTGAGATGGAGCCAAGAAGAGGGTCTGATGGGAGTTGTAGTCCCAAACATCTGGATGGCACCAGGCTGGGGAGGGAGGGCTGAGTTACAGGTTAGTTTTTTGTTACAGCTTACAATTTTCAGGCAACGTTTTACTTTTCTTGTGCATTTTGAACTCAAGTTTCTCAAAGCTCAAACTTCTAAAAACATTGTTGCTAAAGAGATTAGTCAGCTTGGCCATTTAATCTGTTGAACACGCACACACAGCATCAGCACTGGATCTGAAGGAATTGGTGACAAAATCTGCAAAGGAACAGGCAGGCTGAGTGAGATTTTGATGTGCCTGAAATGGAAACTTTTTCAGTGCCTTGAATTTCAACACCACAGTTTGCAAGGTTATTCCAAATGATCTGCGCGCTGGAACATTTTCTTTGGTATTTGCTGTGCTATTTACTCTGGCAATTTAAAATAAACTTGGCAGTTTCAAGCTTTGTGCTCTTCATTTACTCGCTACAAGACACCTGTTTCTGAAAACTGAAGTTAGCAAATTTTGGGGGTGGGGTGTGTGCGTGCGTGCAAGTAGTTAGCCTCGCCTAGGGTGCAAAATAGCAAAATAGCACCGGTGCTAGGAACATAAGAAATGAGAACAGAAAAAGCAGGAAAGGCATAGCCAGGATATTGGGGTGGGGGCGGGGCAGGACACCCACCTGTTGTCATCCTCTTTGGCTCTGTCTAGCAGATTCAGAATGAAATGTCTCAGCAACAGTTGTTTATATTACTTTCTTTTAACCCTAAGTGCTCAGAAAAATATGTCAAAATATTTTTTCGTTTTCTACTTTTAGTTGAGCATTTTTATTTCTTTTTACTTGATTTAGGAGAGGGAGCTATCTCCCCAGTGGTGGAGGAACCCTCTATTGCACCCAGGGCAGGGCAGCCCATACGGAGTGTGAATGTGCGGCATCCCGTACAGATTGCGCATGTGCAGTCCGTACAGGCTGCCACACATGCGCAGTCTGTACAGGCTGCCGCTCACGCACGGTGACCGTACAGGCGGCTGCGCGAGGGGCATCCTGTACAAAGTGTGCATGTGTGGCATCCTGTACGGACTGCATATGTGTGGCAACTGTATGGGATGCTGCACATGCGCACTCTGTACAAGATGCCGCTCGCGCACGCTGACCATACGGGCTGCCATGCGAGAGGCAGCCTGTATGAACAGCGCATGAGAGTGGTAGCCCGTATGGACGATGCACATCCTTGGCCGCCCTACACCTGGGGGGAGGCAGGGGCCATCTTGTCACCCCCCCAAGAGTGGCACCCGGGGCGGACCGCCCCCTCCGCCCCCCACTTCCTACGCCCCTGTACCTCCCCACCCACCCCCGGCTACATCCATGGCAAAACAGGAAGCATAAATAATATCAGTGACACTGTTTTCGCATATTCCATGCGTCTACCGAGGCTGCTTTCAAGGTGTGTGGCAGCTGTGCCCTGTTACTATATTAAATGAGATATCTCCAAAACTTCTCAAAGGCTTCCGGCTGAGTCCTACCGGACAAGAGAATTCCATGCCCTGGAAGCCTTTTCTGTACATGGCATACCCCAGACCTTACCCCACTATATCTCACTATCAGTCTCCTGTAATAGTAATAATAATAATAATAATAATAATAATAATAATAATAATAATAATAATAATAATTTATTTATATCCCGCCCTCCCCAGCCGAAGCCGGGCTCAGAGCGGACAACAATAAAAGCAACACAGTTCACATAAAATCACATTGTCGTCTTCCACTACTGAACAGTGGTAGTTCATCACTTTTGCTGAATTAAGCGAAATAATTTAAATTGGATTTCGGACAAATGTGCAATTAATTGCTGCTGCTGCTGCTGGTCTTAAATTTCCTTGTGCTATTCTCTTGCAAATCGCTTTCGGGGCACCCAGGCCAGTGGAAAAGTTTTAGGAAACGGCGGCGTAACCCTTGGCTTGCACCTCCCCACCCCCACAAAAAAAGCTACCAGCAAAAGCACAAAATGAGGGCAATTTGCAGAGGCGCCACTTGCTGCTCGCCCCTGCAAGGGTTAAAGCCACGTGCTGCAAAGTCCTAGAGAGGGTTTGGGGGGGAGAGGAAGAGGAGGAAATGAGATAAGGTTACGTCACTTCCTGCCTTCACTCCCCTGCCCCCCTCCCTCCCCAACTCAGAGAGAGAAATAGAAGCAGAGAGAGAGGAAGGAAGAGGTGGGGGTCTCGGGTGAGTTTGCAATGTGGGGTTTTTTTGGAGGGGGGTGGAAATGATGGGGGGGTTTGTCGGGTTGAGGCGGGAGGGGGGGAAGGGTTCTTTGGGAAGCAAGTTGAGAAGGGGAAAGTCTTCCCAGCTCTCCCTGCCCCCCTCCCGGGAAAAGACCCGCCCCCGTCTCGCCGAAGCCCCCCTCCCTCCTTGACAAGGCCACTCTGCCAGGCGAGCCTTTTGGGGGAGCACACGCTTTGCAGGGCGCCTCCTCCTATGCGTGTTTTAAACCGCCCATAGAGCTGGAAGGGACCCCCAGGGGCCATCCAGCCCAACCCCCGCAGGGCAAAAAAAATGAGAGGCACAGATACAAGATGGGTGACAGCTGGCTTGAGAGCAGCACATGTGAAAAGGATCTAGGAGTCTTGGTTGACCACAAACTTGACATGAGCCAAGAGTGTGACGCGGCAGCTAAAAAAGCCAATGCAATTCTGGGCTGCATCAATAGGAGTATAGCATCTAGATCAAGGGAAGTAATAGTGCCACTGTATTCTGCTCTGGTCAGACCTCACCTGGAGTACTGTGTCCAGTTCTGGGCACCACAGTTCAAGAAGGACACTGACAAACTGGAACGTGTCCAGAGGAGGGCAACCAAAATGGTCAAAGGCCTGGAAACGATGCCTTATGAGGAACGGCTAAGGGAGCTGGGCATGTTTAGCCTGGAGAAGAGGAGGTTAAGGGGTGATATGATAGCCATGTTCAAATATATAAAAGGATGTCACATAGAGGAGGGAGAAAGGTTGTTTTCTGCTGCTCCAGAGAAGCGGACACGGAGCAATGGGTCCAAACTACAAGAAAGAAGATTCCACCTCAACATTAGGAAGAACTTCCTGACAGTAAGAGCTGTTTGACAGTGGAATTTGCTGCCAGGGAGTGTGGTGGAGTCTCCTTCTTTGGAGGTCTTTAAGCAGAGGCTTGACAGCCATATGTCAGGAGTGCTCTGATGGTGTTTCCTGCTTGGCAGGGGGTTGGACTCGATGGCCCTTGGGGTCTCTTCCAACTCTATGATTCTATGAATCCCAGGCGAGGAATCCCTTGCATGTGGGCGAAAGAGAGTTAGCCCGTTCCTCTCTCAAACAGTTCTTACTTGCTTGTTGTTGTTGTTGCTGTTTTAGTCATGTCTGACTCTTCGTGACCCCATGGACCAGAGCACGCCAGTTTGGTCTAAGCTCCCGCAGTTTGGTCAAACTCATGTTCGTGGCTTCTTCTTCTTTTTTTTTTAAAGGTAATTTTTTAAAAAATATTATTTTCCTTATACAAATTTTACAATACAAAACAATAAATTAAAATTATTATTTTTTCCTTACCTGAGCTGATGATCGCTTTTATCCATTTCCGCAGTCACACAATCAATCAGTCAGTAGCTGAACTGGGTTCCACGCAGTCACAAAAACAAATTAACCGGAAAAGCCTCAAAACTGGTGCATGCGCCCCGGAAACAATAGTCGACAGCCTCATTGGACGTTCAGCTTCCGAAAAATGTTCGAAAACCGGAACACTTACTTCTGGGTTTTTGGTGTTTGGGAACCAAGTCATTTGAGAACCAAGGTACCACTGTATAAATAATTTTCTTGGACTTGGGGTAGTGCTCACATCGCACTGCCTGAGAGGCAGCGCAGAGTAGTGGTTAGTGTTCTGGACTAGGACATGGGAGATCAGGATTCGAATCCCTGCTCACCCACGAAGCCCACTGGGTGACTTTGGGTCGGTCAGGCTGACCTACCCTGCAAGGTTGTTGTGAGATGTGGCGTTTGCCCGCTCATTTGAAAATGTCTGTACGGGGGGGGGGGAGGAGAAAGGGTTAATATGTAGACCAATAGGAAAGCTGGAGGCGGAGCCTACCTGTTTATAAAAGGGCTTAGCCCAGGTTGGTTTTAGTGGGTTGGTTGGGAAAGGCAGTTGGAAAAGCGGTTGGCAGGCAGTTGGAAATAAGAGAGACAGTTAGTGCAGTTGGTTCTTGTGTGAGGGGAGGTAGAAGAGATGGAAGCGACAGGATAAAATAAGACTAAGAAGGTAAAGAGCAACAACGTTTTGAATGCAGTTAAAGTTTGTTTTTGCAATAAACTACACTCTTCTTTGTTAACTTAAGAACCTGAATGAGACTTAAGTGATTTACCGGGGAAGACCTGGTTGGTGGCAGCGGATTAGTGGTGTACGGGTCAATAGTCCGTGAGACGACCGGGGGCTCCGTACAAAAAAATTGAGAGGGGGCAAAGTGTGTACATCCCCTTGAGCTCTTTGGAGAAAAGGTGGGGTAGAAATTTAATAGCAATTTTAAAAAAATAAATCGAGTTGCTGACCTGTTAAATTGGTGGTAGAACTCTCAGGGTGGTGTAGAAGCGATTATGCAAGACACTTCCTTCTGAGTGGACTTGCCATTGTACAGATATATGGTGCGACCGTGTTTGTAATCCTGTGTATGGTTCTGGTCACGCCTCACCTCCAAAAGGATATCGCAGAGTTGGGAAAGGTTCAGAAAAGGGCAGCTCAAATATTCAAGGGGATGGAGCGACGTAAGGAAAGGTTGCAGCCTTTGGGACTTTTTAGTTTGGGGAAAAGGCGAGTGGGAGGAGACGGGATAGAAGCTTATAAACGGGTGAGAAAGTGGGGGAAAGGAGAGAACGAGTTCTTCCTCTCTCATAAGACTAGAACTCGTGGACGTCCAATGAAGGTGAATGTTGGGAGATCCGGGACAGATAAAAGGAAGCCCTTTTTCACACAGCACAGAGTTTAACTGTGGTACTCTCTCCCACAGGAAGAAGTAGGCACCAACTTCCATAGAGTTAAAAGAGAATTGGATAAATTTGTAGAGAGAGTTGTCAATGGCTACCAGCCATGGTGGCCACGTTCTAATAATAGAACTGTAGAGTTTGAAGGGACCCCAATGGTCATCTGTTCCAACCCCCAGCAATGCAAAGGGAATATTTATGAGTGAGGGAATACAACAGTACATTGATATGTGAAACAATCTCTCATTCTTATTTTCTTTTCCAAAGGGAGAATCTTGAACTGATTGCTGAAAGCCTCGTTTTGCCTAAAACTCACCTGCTTGCCTGTAGACCAGCAGTGCATTTCCTGCGTGCGTCTACTCAGAAGTAAGCCCCGCTGATTTCAACAGGACTCTGCTCCCAGGTGAACGCATATAGGATTGCACCCTTTTAGGTCTTTTGAGACTAATCAGGGGCCTCTTCACACAACCTTTGTCCTGGGAATGGAAGGAACTTTGCAGCAAAAAGACTTTTTTGTCTGGAAGGCAGCTGAGATGGATCTCGGAGGTAAAATGGGTCTTCCAGGCCCAGCAAGGGAGGCATCAGGAAAAGGCCCTGGCTCATTTTTGGCTGAGAACTCTGGGGAATTCCAAAAGAGAAGAGGGCAGAAGATCCTGGATGAAGGAGCAGTAAGTTCAAACACTCTCTGCCGGCGCTTCAGGCACTTCCGCTACCAGGAGGACGAGGGCCCCCGCGTGACCTGCACTCGACTCCACCGTCTCTGCCATCAGTGGCTGAAGCCAGAAAGGCACACCAAGGCCCAGATGCTGGACCTAGTGATTCTGGAGCAGTTCCTGGCTGTCCTCCCCCCGGAGATGAAGAACTGGGTCAGGGAGTGTGGGCCGGAGACCAGTTCCCAAGCAGTGGCCCTGGCCGAAGGTTTCCTCCTGAGCCAGGAGGAAGACAGAAAGCAGGAAGAGGATCAGGTGAGAAAGTTGAACACACTGATAGTTCTAGGAAGCTGGGTTTGTACCCAAGGAGGGGTTGTATTTTGTTTTTGAAAAATTTTTTTATTAAGTTTTCCATTTTAACAATCCAATCAAATCACATTAAATATTCCAAATTATACATATACATATCAAATAATCCAAATATTCTGCCGAATATTTTGTTGGGGCTTCCCATGCTTTGAGTTCGGGGGGGGGGCTCTGATTATCTCATATCTCTGCTGCTTTTGATAGTCATTTCTAGTAGTTCCTTTAAATCTTACTGTTGTTTTCCTTCTTTCACTGCCTCCGAGTTGTTTCCACAAGTGAGTCGAAGTAAAATGATGTGTTTCTGTGTGGGTTTTATGTGTATGATACCCCTCTGTCCGTGCAGCATCTCCCCACACGCTGGTATTTCTGCCAAATCAATCCAAAAGTCTTTTCGCTGCTGGCAGCTGCCATTTTCTCAGTCCCGATGAAACAATTCCAGGCGTCTGCTCATGAATTTCCCCTGACTGGTTACATCAAACATTAGCCTTTCCAGGGGAGATTTACCAAATCGAACTTGAAATACAAATATAATGACATATTAGGGGCTCACCTCCCCCTATGACTATTTATAACTCTGTAGCTCAGTCTTATTCCATCATGGCGGATTTCCAGATTAAAAGGAGGGGTTGTATTTTGACATGCAGTTCCTTTCAATGGAGAGATTTCACTACCTCTAGAGGCCCATTGTTCTGCTGGTCAGACAAGGCCATCTGACATTGCCTGTGGCAAACCTGCAAGCAGGACAGGACAGCACAAGAGCCCTCTCACCCCCTGAGGTTTCCAACAGCTGTTTTTCAGAAGCCCTGCTGGCTGCAACCGTGGAGAGCAGGGCATGGCCACCATGGATTGCCAGATAGTTAACCACGATGCGCTGGGTGGGGAGGCCCAGACATTCCGCCCTGCCCCATTGATTTCAGCAGGGCTTTGCAGAGACTATGGGGAGGGAGGCGTGAATCCGTCCCTTGGTCAGTATTGCTTCTCTCAACTCCTCCCCATTTCCCTGCATGGGACCCTTGCTTCTGTTTCAGGTGCTGGAAGTGATCATCGATTCCCCCAAGACAGAGTTTGGCCTGCCCAGTACCTGTCAGGCCCTGTTATTTGGGGTAATCAACCAAGAGGATCATCCATGGAACATGTTACCGGGTAAGGGAGGATCCCTTCTTGGTGGGAGTGCACATAGCTGTCAATGTTTCCCTTTTCTAAAGGGAAATTCCCTTATCCCAGCAAGAAAAGGGAAAAGTTGACACTTATGGGTGCAAAGTTCCCAGGAGAAAGTCCAGCTCCCCTTCTCCTCTTGTGGGGGCCTGGAATTCACCCACAGTTTGCTGAGGTACTACTGCTTTCCACATTTTGCCTCCACCATCTCTTCACAGGGAACGGGATGACATCACCGCCACCCCCTGAAAGGTCTCTTAACGGCGGAGCAGAAGCAGCTGCTGTGCAGCCGCCTCAGGTAAGGAAAGGATCATTGAAAAATATTTGCAAGGCAGGGAGAGACTGATTGATATCAAAACTGTGTGTGTACAGTGAGGGGGATAAAGTATTTGATCCCCTGCTAAATTTGCCCATTTGCCCTCTGACGAAGAAATGACCAGTCCATAATTTTAATGGTAGGTTTATTGTAGTTGTGAGAGACAGAATAACAACAGGAAAAACCCCAGAAACCCAGAAGGCAAAAGTCAGAGATTGATGTGCATTATAATCTCAACCAGCCAGATGTCAGGCTACCTGGTATCTTCATGTCCCAGTTTTGATGTTTGATGTTTTATCATGTTTTTATTAATTTGTTGGGAGCCACCCAGAGTGGCTGGGAAAACCCAGCCACATGGGTGGGGTATAAATTTATTATTATTATTATTAATGAACTGCTTTGACACGAGCATTTATTGTTGGGAAAGCACAATAATTTTTAAAAATATTATATTAAATCACCCCTGTAGGGAAATTACCTTCCCCTGCACACATCAAACATCTCTCTCCGCATTTGGGAGTGAAGGTCAACCGTTCTCCTTTGACCTGCCTGTTAACAGGGGAACACTATGTACTTCTTCTTCCTCCTCCTCCTCCTCCTCCTCCTCTTCTTCTTCCAGGGTCCCCTGTCCTTTGAGGAGGTGGCTGTGTGCTTCACCGAGGAGGAGTGGTCTCTGCTGGATCCAGGCCAAAGAACATTGTACAGAGAAGTCATGCTGGAGAATTCCCGGAACGTGGCCTTGCTGGGTAAAGGATTTCATATTATTATTTTACTTTAGCGGTTTCTGTATTGCCTTGTGTGCATAAGTCTATAATCTATGTACAAGAAATGCAGTTCAAGGAAGATTCAAATAATTAGTTAAAATGGTGAATTAAGAATTCACTTAAAGGATCAATCTTTGCTCCGAGTTTAGGTAGCCTCTGCCGTTTCCAGCAACTAGTACTTAGAAGAAGCAGCATAATGGCAAGTAGCCATTAATAGCCTTTACCTCCATAAAGCCATCCACATTGATGGGCATCACTGCCTCCCGTGGGAACAAGCTCCATAGTTCAACTATGTGTTGCATGAAGATCTACTTCTCATTTTATTAAAGCAATAATTTTAGTTTAAAGATATAATTTTATTAAATGATAAAGAAGGGAGCACAGTCTAGGAACCCGCTTCAGTTGAATTATACACAACACCTCTAAGGGCAGATCCATTGAAAAGGGGCATTCAGAACACACATTCAAAGCACAGGACTTCCCTCGAATCCTGAGAACAGCCGTTCCATTCTGACAGAGTTACAGTTGCCAGCACCCTTGATCAGCTACGGTCCCCAGGATTCATTTGAGGAAGCTTGAATGTTGGAAAGGACCACAAGGGTTCTCTAGTCCAACCCCCAGCAGTGCAGGAATCTCAGCCAAAGCATCCATGACAGATGGCCATCCAACTTCTACTTAAAAACCTCCAAGGAAGGAGAGAGGCCACAACCTCCTGAGGGAGACAGTTCCACAGTCAAACAACTCTTACTGTCAGAAAGCTCAACCTGAGGTTTAGTCGGAATCTCCTTTCTAGCGTATCCAGAGGTACCACTGTACCTTGAATCCATTGGTTTGGATAAACCTGATGTGCCTTGACTAAACCACATATGTGCAGCCTCTTCTCTATGGGAGTGAATCTGGTTTGATGAAAAGCTTTCTGCCCTTTCTTTTTTAAAAAAAATATAAAATATTAACAATTTCAACATAACAAAATCTCAATACATATCATATTCATTATTTTTCCCCTTTCCCCCCACTTCCCCAACATACCCTCCCCCCAGAGACGTCCCTCAGCTCCTCTCTCTGATTTCTCAACACATATTGTTCTCTGCATACTGTAAAATTGTATAAATCCTTATATTTATCTATCTACTATATTAACCATCAATAAATTTGTGTATGTTTATTCAAAACCTGCCAAGGAGTCCAGTTCATTTTGTTGTCTTTCTAGATAATTTGTAAAAAGTTCCCATTCTTCTTTGAAGTCACAGTTGTCCTTATCTTGCAGTTTGTATGTCAGTTTAGCCAGTTCTGCATAGTTCATCAATTTCTCTTGCCACTGTTCTTTTGTCGGGTTTCTTCATTCTTCCATCCTTGTGCTTTCAAGACTCTCGTCGCTGCTGTAGCATACATAAACGAATTCTTTATTTTCCTTGGCAGGTGTTGTCCTACAGTCCCTAACAGAAACGCTTCTGGTTTTTTTACAAATGTCATTTTAAACATTTTCTTCAATTCATTATATATCAGCTTTCCACCCTTTCTAACCAGGCTCCTCTCCTTTCTTCCAGAAGGTGATGGGTGGCCCAGTAAGGATGAGGAGGGACCATCCAGAGAGTCGTTGGAAAGGAGCAAGTATCAAGAGACAGAAGAGGAAATCAGGAATCACGAAGGGCCAAAAAATCAGGAGCGGAATCAGCTGGAGGTGTGGATGAACGAATCAGTTAATTGGCAGGGCAGCAGCTTCCCCAAAGTTCCTATTCAGCAAGAAAAGCAGAAAGGAGCAAAGAGGAACGTCTGCCCGGTGTGCGGGAAAGGGTTCAGTCACAAATCGGACCTTAACGTTCACTGGCGAATCCACACGGGAGAGAAGCCGTTCAAATGCCCGGAATGCGGCAAGAGCTTCACCCAGCGTGCAAACCTTGCGTCGCATCAGAGAATCCACACGGGGGAGAGGCCGTACAAATGCGCCGAGTGCGGAAAGGGCTTCTACGACAAGTCGAGCCTCGCTATCCACCAAAGAATCCACACGGGGGAGAAGCCGTACCAGTGCTTGGTGTGTGGAAAGAGCTTCCACCAGAGCTTCGGCCTCACCTCTCACCAGAGGATCCACACGGGGGAGAAGCCCTACGTCTGCTCGTACTGCGGGAAGGGCTTCTACGACAAGCCGCACCTCACCAGGCACCAAAGGGTCCACACCGGCGAGAAGCCGTACAAATGCTTGGTGTGCGGGAAGAGCTTCAGCCAGATCACGAGCTACACGTCCCACCAGAGAATCCACACGGGGGAGAGGCCCTTCATGTGCTCCCACTGCGGGAAGAGCTTCTACGACAAGTCCAACCTTCTCACCCACCAAAGAATCCACACGGGGGAGAAGCGGTATAAGTGCCTGGAGTGCGGGAAGAGCTTCAGCCAGAAGAAGAACCTGACTTGCCACCAGAGCATCCACACCGGCGAGAAACCTTACCAGTGCCTGGAGTGCGGGAAGTACTTCCGCCAGCACACGGACCTCACTTCCCATCAGAGAATCCACACGGGGGAGAAGCCGTACCAGTGCCTGGAATGCGGGAAGAGGTTCTATAGGAAAGCCGATCTAAACAGGCACCAGAGGATTCATGTCGGGGCGGGGAACCCCATAATTTCCTGGAACGTTGAGATGCCTTCGGAGGGGGTGTCGGTCTTGCGTCCCATCAGAGAATTCGCCCAGGAGAGCCAGTATGTCACCCCTGAGATGCTGCTGAATCACCCCTTGTTAGTCATTGAGGAATCCACATAGCAGAGGCTCCTCCTGTTGTTGTTTAGTCGTGTCCGCCTCTTCGTGACCCCCTGGACCAGAGCACGCCAGGCACTCATGTCTTCCACTGCCTCCCGCAGTTTGGTCAGACTCATGTTTGTAGCTTCGAGAACACTGTCCAACCATCTTGTCCTCTGCCATCCCCTTCTCCTTGTGCCCTCAATCTTTCCCACCATCAGGGTCTTTTCCAGGGAGTCTTCTCTTCTCATGAGGTGGCCAAAGTCTTGGAGCCTCAGCTTCACGATCTGTCCTTCCAGTGAGCACTCAGGGCTGATTTCCTTCAGAATGGAGAGGTTTGATCTTCTTCCATGGGACTCTCAAGAGGCTCCTCCTAGTTCCGCCAAATAAATATTTGGGGTGTTGAAAGGAGCAAACTATATAAATATGCAGACTTTTTTAAACAAACCAAACATCACTGCAGACACAGACTGATGCTGGTAGCTGTCACCCTTCTGGGGGAAAAAAAAGAGTAGGCCCCACATTTATTTACTTGGGTATATTATAGCCTATGGCACCCTTCAGGTGACTTTGGAGTACAGTACCCATCACCTGCACACTAGTACGGCCATTGCAGTCCAAAAACCTCTGAGGGAGGCTGCTATAATATATGTTTTTATGCCTTACTGGGTCCTGTTATTATTTCTTGACTGGTTTGCATGAAGCTTCCTTTTATTTCCCCTGTGCCTTAGTTTTTTTATTAAAAAATTATTATGATTAATATATATATATATACATTTGATGGAAACTATTTCTCTCCATTGGCCTGGAATTCTGACTGTGCCCTGCCTTTTGTAGTCAACGCACATTAAAACACGTTTAGCTAATTTTAGAGTCGCTGCTTTCTTGTATGTGTTTGAGGAGTCCCAGGATTCTTGTGGGGTGTCTGGTCGTTCCGTGTACCGTTCCTGCTTTCCAGAATCTGGAAACAGTGCCTGAGTACAGATGTACATCATACAGAAGCTTGTAGTTTGTGGCTTTGATGCTACAGCCATCAATAATGCCAAAAATGGGAGGCACCAGGCAAATCCAACCCTGGCCTAGGCTACACCAGACGTGGTAGCCTAAAATCCATAGAATCTCTTGACAGGTGGCTAGGCAACCTCCATTTTAAAACCTTTGAGAAAGAAGAGCCCACCTTCTGAGGGAGTCATCCAAGCTTTCCAAAGTCCCAGGAAGTCTTGGTGAAATTATTTGTGAGAACTGACTAGAATGGGTAAAGAGATGTGGTTTTCTTGACACTATCTCCCTCACTCACCGGGGGGGCGGGGATCTATCTAGAAGAGCCCTTCTTAATGTGAAAGGTCTCAAACTCCACATTCTGGGGAAGAATTACTTCACTGGCTCTTTGTTGCAGTCAGGTCTGGCATATGGGGACAAACCTCAGGGGCCTACAGCCCACAAGGCCTTCAAATGACCACCCATACAGCCCAGGGAAGTTTATCTTTTATCTCTGGTCGGGGACAGAGGGTGGCACTAGGGAGGGAAATGTCGTCGCACCACTCCTTGGTGTGTGGAGTGCCGCAGGGCGCAATTCTCTCCCCGATGCTTTTTAACATCTTTATGCGCCCCCTTGCCCAGATTATCCGGAGCTTTGGGCTGGGCTGTCACCAATATGCTGATGACACTCAGCTCTATCTGCTGATGGATGGCCACACTGACTCGACCCCGAACACACTGACCAGATGCTTGGAAGCTGTGGCTGGATGGTTTCGTGGGAGCCGATTGAAACTAAATCCTTCGAAGACAGAGGTCCTATGGCTAGGTCGGGATGGCATGGGGATGAGGGACCAACTCCCTTCTCTTGCGGGGGCCCAATTAGTGCCATTGCCTTCCGTTAAGAGTTTGGGTGTAATCCTTGACGCCTCCCTTTCCATGGAGGCGCAGGTTACAGCAACAGCCAAGGCGACATTTTTCCACCTTCGCCGCATCAAGCAGTTGGTCCCTTACCTTTCCCGCCCCGACCTGGCCACAGTGATCCATGTGACGGTCATCTCCAGGCTTGACTACTGTAATTCGCTCTATGCAGGGCTGCCCTTGAAGCTGTCCCAGAAACTCCAGCGGGTACAGAATGCTGCAGCAAGGTGGAATGTTTTGGAAAGTGGCAGAAGGATATTTCTAAGTTTGTTTGGCAGGGCAAAAAGCCCCGAATTAAGTTTAAAATATTAACTGATGCGAAAGAAAGAGGGGGATTTGCCCTGCCAGACTTGAGGCTATATTATGAATCTGCAGCCTTCTGCTGGATGAAAGATTGGATCTTGTTAGAGAACACTGATGTCCTAGATCTGGAAGGGTTTGACAATGCTTTTGGGTGGCATGCGTATTTGTGGTATGACAAGGTTAAAGTTCACAAATTGTTTAAAAACCATATTGTTAGAAGAGCAATTTTTATGGTCTGGACAAAATATAAAGACTTATTGGAGAGTAAGACACCGAGGTGGCTTTCACCGGTGGAGGCCAAGGCACGTAAGAGACTTAACATGGAGGCCTACTGGCCAAAATATTGGGAACTAATTGAAAAAATTGGAGACAATTGGAAGTTGCAGAGCTTTGAAAGACTAAAAAACAAGGTGCGAGATTGGTTGCATTATGCCCAAATTCAGGAAGTTTTTAAAATGGATAAAAAGGTGGGGTTCCAGGTGGAAAAATCGAAATTAGAGACAGAACTGTTAGAACCAAAAGACAAACTACTTTCGAGAATGTACAACTTGCTGCTTAAATGGAACACACAGGATGAGATAGTCAAATCCGCCATGATAAAGTGGGCACAGGATATTGGACACAACATTATGTTTGAAGACTGGGAAAGGTTATGGAACACCGGAATGAAATTCACGGCATGTAGTGCCTTGAAGGAAAATATTATGAAAATGATATACCGGTGGTACATGACCCCAGTCAAGCTTGCTAAGATATATCACCTGTCTGATAATAAATGTTGGAAGTGTAAAGAGGCGGAAGGGACATTCTTTCACCTCTGGTGGACATGTCCGAAAGTGAAGGCCTTCTGGGAGATGATTTATAACGAGTTAAAAAAGGTACTTAGATATACCTTACCCAAGAAACCGGAGGCCTTCCTTCTGGGCATTGTAGACCAGAAGGTCTTAAAGAAGGATAAAACCTTTTTTATGTATGCTACAACAGCAGCAAGAATTCTCATTGCAAAGTGTTGGAAGACACAAGATTTACCCACGCTGGAGGAATGGCAGTCGCAGTTGATGGACTACATGGAGCTGGCTGAAATGACTGGCAGAATCCGAGACTTGGGAGAAGAAGCAATGGAAGAGGACTGGAAAAAATTTAAGGACTATTTGCAAAAACATTATAAGTTGTATGAATGTTAAGAAAATGCACTTTTTAGGAAATATTTGCCCCAGCAATTGCAATTAGGTGAAATGAAAACCAAGGCACAGGAAGTTAGAGGTGGAAACATGAAATAATTTTATTGTGTTTTAATTAAAATACATAAGAATTGGGTTACAATATGTTGAATCTGGTAACATGATAAACTGAAAGATACAATAAGTTATGAAACAAGATAACAAATTGCTGAAGTTTGTATTTTAAATAATGCAGGGTCTGGAAGATGCGGGGAAGTCCAACAGAATTGGCAAAAGGTCTATGGAAATTTGAAACTTTTGTATTTTTTCTTTTTTATCTATCTTTTTTTTCTATATTTCTGTATTCTATAAAATCAATAAAAAAATATTTTTTTTAAAAAAAAGAATGCTGCAGCGAGGCTCCTCACGGGGTCTCTGCCATGGGAGCATATTCACCCAGTGCTTTTCAAGCTGCACTGGCTCCCGGTGGAGTACAGGGTCAGATTTAAGGTGCTGCTTTTGACCTTTAAAGCCCTTCACGGCCTAGGACCCTCGTACCTACGGGACCGCCTCTCCTAGTATGCCCCACAGAGAGCCTCAAGGTCCATAAATAGCAACACCCTAGTGTCTTTTCAACTCTGGCTCCGGCCTGGTGGAACGCTCTGCCTCATGAGACCAGGGCCCTGCAGGATCTGATTTCTTTCCGCAGGGCCTGTAAGACAGAGTTGTTCCGCCTGGCCTTTGGCTTGGAGCCAATTTGATTCCCTCTCTCTCTCTCTCTCTCTCTCTCTCTCTCTCTCTCTCTCTTTTCTTTTCTTCTCCTCCTGCGATGAGGCTACATTTTAATATTTTAATGTTCCATTATTTTAATGCTGTATTTTATTTTTGTTTTTAAGTTGTAATCATTCTTCTTGTTTTTATTATTCTTTGTAAGCCGCTCTGAGCCCGGCCTTGGCTGGGGAGGGCGGGGTATAAATAAAAAATTATTATTATTATTATTATTAGTGGTTAAGAGCGGTGGACTCGTACTCTGGTGACTCGGGTTCGCATCTCCGCTCCTCCACATGCAGCTGCTGGGTGACCTTGGGCCAGTCACACTTCTCTTAGGTTTCTCACCTCACTCACCTCACTGAGTGTTTGTTGTGGGAGAGGAAGGGAAAGGAGATTGTTAGCCGCTTTGAGACTCCTTCGGGTAGTGATAAAGCGGGATATCAAATCCAAACAACTCCTCTTCTTCTGTGTGGAAAACTGTTCCCTCAACTATCACCACAAAAAGGTTTCCTTCGGTCCCACCTTTTAATAAACCCTGCTGGATCAGGCCAGCATCCTGTTCTCACGGTGGCCAAATCCAGTATACCCAGCTAACACTGGAGACAACGAACCCATAACTAAGTCTGTTTTATTAAAGGCACATTAATGCCATCGAGAGGACATTGATACTGACTTGGTGGCTTTTGATGTGCTCAGTGACAGTTTCTGTGGACTTCGAGTCGATGGCAGTTGCTGACAGCAGCCTCTAAAAGGCAAATTTATCTCAGGCCAAAGACCCTAAACCTTCACCTTGGCCATATATGCTCACAACCTGGTTTAGCTACTGGGGACAATCTACCTCTGGCCATAGGTGCTAACTCCCAAGGTGCATGAGTACCCACACAATTCCCCATGAAGGGGCTGGGCACCCACAAATTTCGGTGCCAGGGCCATGCACATTTCATGGCGACCCCGGCACCCACAGCCGCTAGGCCAAGCTGGTCTCCTGCCTCTGACCGCCCCCCAAAGCTCATCCAGTTGTACTTCTGGCTGCTTGGCCAGCTTAGCCAATCTCTGAAAAACCTGCTTTTTTGAAATCTTTAAGTTAAGGCTTTTTTTTTTAAAAGCAGGGCAGCCTCGGCCTGGCACAGCTGCCAGCTCCCCTTTCCTGGCCCTAATGGCAGCTTCATATCCAGCCCTCAGCTTCCTCTCAGCGCTCTTTGCCTCACACCTTCCCTCACCAACTGACATTCCCAACTGTCACTATTTCTGCCAGCTGTCAGTCAACTCCCCTTTCTTTGCTGGCCAATCAGAGTCTTGTTGCATTCCGTCCCAGACCAATCAGCTTCAACGTGACTGACTATCATTTCTTGAAACTTCAGTTTTCTTGCAATTCACAGCCAGCTGTTCTCTTTGGCAGTATCCTGAGAATGCCCTCATCCATCTTTTTAGGTCTACTTTTGTTTGGGATAGAGGTACCACACCATCTGTGTATAATAATAAATAATAATATTTTTTATTTCTACTCCACCCTTCCCAGTTCAGAAAACCGGGCTCAGGGCTGCTAACAACAAATTTAAAACAATTGATGCAACAAAACCCAGCATAAAATACAGTATAAAACGTGAATAACAATAAATTCAGAATTCAAAAATCAATTTCAGGGGAAATCCATTCGATAGTAATACAGAGATGGCTTTTGTGGCCAATTTCGAGGCATGATACTCTAGGGATGTTAAACTCTGGACAATATCATTTATACATAAACTAAACAGTGTGGGAGCTAGGATACAACCTTGCTTAACTCCCTTTGTGGCTGGTACTGAAGGGGAACAGTTAGTTAGTTTTGTGAATCCCCCCCCCCCCCAGCCAGGCCTCAAAGCCTCAAGCACTTTTCAAACTGCACTTATCAAAGTTTTTTCCCCCCTCTAAGGCTAAAAGCTTTTAGCTCAGCATCTTTCTATGTAACAACGGTAGAGCACAATGTCTTTTGCTTCTCAGGCTAGCTGACCTTGTCCAAGCAGCTTTAGATTGTTGCAAACTCTTCCGGGAGCAGAGCCAGGGAACATTTTCTATGCAATTCTGTGAAGGGGGGAGAGGGGAAAGGGGGGTTTGGGAAAAAGGATAAAAACCTGCTGTAAAATGTTTTTTCTGCGGCCTGTTTTTGTGAATCCACCACACAGGTCCTCTGCCCTCCACCCCCAGGAATGGCAGAATAAAGCTCTTTCTCTGGATTTAACCCCTTGGTGTCCTTTGACTCTTTTCGTCCCTGCCCGGGTGCAACGCTTTCCTACCCATGGTTAAAAAGGCCTAGAAAGGCTACAGTGCAGATCCTGTGAGCTGCCCATTTGTAGAGCAATGCACTTTCAGCAGTTTTTATATAAACATTTAATCAATAACAATAATCTTTTATCTATACTTGAAGAGTTCAACTTATCCCACAGTCTTTCTCAAGAGACTGAATCGAATGCAGCTTTCAGATCAATGAAAGCTACATTTAGCATACCACCTGGTTTCTTAACATACTTATCTATAAAATGGGCTAGTACAAAGCAATGATCTGTGGTGGATCTGCCTTATCTAATTCCTGCTTGCTCTTTGGCAAGAATAGCTCCATCAGTTATCCAGTCAACTAGCTTATTGTAAAGATGCTTTGCATATAATTTGCTAATCACAGACAGAAAACTAATTGGTCTATAACTAGCCGGATCGGATGGAAGGCCCTTTTTGAATAAAGGGATGACTACAGCAGTGGCCCAAACTTCAGGAAATAACCCGGATGAATCGATAAATGAGAATATTACCGCCAGCAGGGAGGCCCACCAGCCGATGTTAGATTTCAACTTTTCTGGGGGCAAATAGCCTATGCTGGGTGCTTTATTATTTTTTAACTGAAATAAGGTTCTCGACCTTGGTTTTAGATACTGGAGGCCAGTCTGGAAAGTTTCCCAAAGGTTCTGTTATTTGGTTGACCTCACTATTCTGCCCATGCTAGAGAGAATGAGAATATTGCATCCATTCATTGAATCCGATAGTACACACATTGCAAGCATTCTCCAGCAGGCCTAATATTGTACGCCAGAAGGGCACCCCCCCCCCTCCCTGGCCCCGGGACGCCGCTCGAGCCCAAGTTGTGGGGAAGTGGGGGGGGCAGTTGTCACTCACCTCATCTGTGAAGGGGGAGAGGGAAAGGGGGGGGGGGTTGGGAAAAAGGATAAAAACCTGCTGTAAAATGTTTTTTCTGTGGCCTTTATTGAGATATGCCAAGCATGTTTTTCTGCATTCTGTTTTTTCCATCTTAGCAGAAGTTTATACTTCTGCCTGAGGGAAACATACTCACTAATTAAGAGGGGTTAGAGTTCCTATATTTGCAGTAAGCTATGTGTGCTTGTGTGTCCCAGAACCTGGCATTTAAGCATCTACTGTTAAACTGGCCTAAAACAGGTAAAAGCACGACCTCAAACTGCGACAGCAGTAGGCTTATTTCCCCCACTTTCAAAACGTAAATAATGATAATAGCAATTTGAGCTTTTAAAATGTTCAGCCGCACACACTCTTTTTCTTAATTGGGGTCTGAAAATCCTTAAATGTTTGTTTTTATTCACTCCTAACAGGAGTGAGGGAGCAAAGCACGGAATAAATGGCTTTGGAAGAGGCTGGTTGGTGGGAGAATAGAAATGCCGGTCCAGTTCAGGATCCAAAATTAGCTGTGATTCCGGCCCTGCCAGGGGTTCGGACTAGATGACCGCTTTGTGTCCCCTTCTAACTCCCCGAATATTTGATTCTATGAAAATTGCACCGTGGGCTGCCACCTGATTCCTGCGACTTGGCAGAAGGGCAAAATTGTTCCAAAAGCAGAGTTGGCTGTCCATCTGTCAGGGGTTCTTTAACTGTGACACCTGCACTCCAGGGGGTTGGACTAGATGACCCTCGGGACCCTTCCAACTCTACCACTCACAAGCAAGAGCCCTCCTTCCACCTCCCTCTCTGCTCCCTTGCCAGGGCTGAACTTTTTCTCCCTGTCTTTTATTTTTTAACTGTGGTCATGTCCACACCGTACAGTGGTACCTCGGGTTAAGTACTTAATTCGTTCCGGAGGTCCGTTCTTAACCTGAAACTGTTCTTAACCTGAAGCACCACTTTAGTTAATGGGGCCTCCCGCTGCTGCCACCGTGCGATTTCTGTTCTCATCCTGAAGCAAAGTTCTTTTTCTGGGTTAGTGGAGTCTGTAACCTGAAGCGTATGTAACCTGAAGCGTATGTAACCAGAGGTACCACCGTATACTTATTTTAGGGTGGCAGAACCGCCTTCTACCTGCTACACTTGCGTCCTGGGCAGACAGAGGCTGCTCAGGACTTTAAGCGCCCCTCATCTGAAATCTTGGGAGAGCTGCTGCCGCTGCCAGTCAGTGCAGGCAACAGGACTCAGCATAAGGCAGCTTCCTAGGCTCCAGCCTCCGACGTGGCTGCCCTGTCCTTCACGGGAGACTTTGAAGCAGAGGTTGGGTCATGTATGATCTAGCTGTGATCTCTGCATCAGAGGGGGTTGGGCTAGATGAGCCCTCGGGGTCCCATGCAACTGATTCCATGGTCCCCCTTTGCTCCCCCCCCCCGCCTTGAAAACCCCCCACCAGCCCTGCAGGATTTCCTGCAAATCGCACCCACCCACACCTCTCCCTTTCCCACCAAGATTTGGGAGGAGGAAGTGACTATTCTCAGGGCCCTCTCTAGGGCTGCGAGCAATTGCTTTTTAACCCTTGGGGGCGTGTATTTCCTTTGCAAAAAATAAATAAAGGCGGGGTGGGGGGAAAGCCACTGAGAAAGGGGCGGCCGGATGCCTAGAGAGGCAGCTGGGGGGGGGGCGAGGAGAGAAGCAGCTGAGCTTTGCAAGATTCGATTCCTCTCCTCTCTCCGCTTTGGACGTGGGAAAGAAAGAAAAGATCTTCCCACGGGTTGCATCCCTGGATGAGGTGAGTGACAGCTGCCCCCCCAATCCCACTTCCCCACAACTTGGGCTCGAGGGGCGTCCCGGGGCCAGGGAGGGGTGTGTGCAAAGGGGGGGCGGGATTTGGATGCAAAGATCTGAACAGTGAATGGAGGCTTAACAAAAAGAAAGAAAGGCAAGGGAGGTCAAAAGCATATAAAAATATTCAAAGCATTTATACAGATACTCAAAGCATGTCTTTTCGATAGTCTCCAATATGACCTGCATAAGGACACCAGTTTAAGAAGACCAAGCCGGCTTCATCCTTTCATCTGTTTTCATCTCTTTTTTGGCCTGACTATAAATCTCAATTTTTATGTGAGCTCGCTCTTTCCCTTAAACAAAACAATGTGAGCCCAAGGCAAAGGTTAAGCAGATTTACCTATTTTTCTTTCCCCTCATTTTCTCTTTCCCTTATTGATATGTGTTGTTACCTCTCCCCTCCCCCCACCTAGCTGTCAACGTTTTCCCCGTTTTAAGGGAAATTCCCTTATTCCGAATAGGACTCCTTGCAAGAAAAGGGAAAAGTTGACAGCTATGCCCCCACACCTTGAGAGTTATGGGTGCATGTTCTGCAAGATGAGAGTTTTATATGGCGTCAGTTTTGCTGATAGAATTCTGCCTATCGCTCTCGATGCTGTGCTCAGAAGCCCCTGCAGTCTTCTCCACTGAATCACGCCCCCCAACCTGCTATTCTGCCTTCCCTTATTTCTGCTTTAAAAAGCCAAATACTTCACAACACCAGCCGCTCTGAATCATCTGCCTCTTTCATTTTCCAGGTAACTGTTTACTGATGTCTGCAGGTGTTAACAATAACAATAACAATCGTATACCACCCTTTATCCAAAGATCTCAAGGCATAAAACACAACACCCCCCCCCCCCCACAAAATATATAATAAGAACAAAACAGGCCCATTAACAGAGTGTTAATGAGCCCAAAGCCTGGCTGTAGAGAAACGTTTTGCCTGGCACCTAAATGTGTATAGTGAAGGCACCAGCTGAACCTCCCCAAGGAGAGAATTCCACAAATGAGGAGCCACTGCAGAAAAGGCCCTTTCTCATGTTGCCACCCTCTGGACCTCTCAAGGAGGAGGCACATGAAGAAGGGCCTCAGATGGTTATACAGTGGTGCCCCGCAAGACGAATGCCTCGCAAGACGAAAAACCCGCAAGACGAAAGGGTTTTTCGGGTTTTGCGACGCTTCGTTGACGATTTTCCCTATGGGCTTGCATCGCAAGACGAAAGCCCATAGGGAAATCTCGGGGACCTTTTTTTAAATGCTGCGGTGGGGAGCAAAGCCTTTTTCCCCCCTCCGGACTTCAGAAGAGGTCCAGGAAGGCCGGCGGGGGCGAAAGGCTTTGCTCCCCACCGCCAGCATTTTAAAAGCGGTCCAGGATAGCAGGGAAGCGCTTCCCGCTATCCCGGACGGCTTTTGAAGGCAGGCAGGGGGGGCAAAGACTTTTGCCCCCCCGCCCGCCTTGGGAAGAGGTCCTGGACCTCTTCCCAAGGCGGGCGGGGGGCAAAAGTCTTTGCCCCCCCTGCCTGCCTAACCGGGGGCTTTTAAATCGCCCCGGGACTGTCCGGGGCGATTTAAAAGCCCCCGGACGGCTTTTGAAGCCTCCCGCCGCCGCCCGGCAGCGGGGCAGGAACGCCTCCCCCCGCCGCCCGGCTTCGGGGCATCGTCCCGATGCTGGGTGGCGGGGCGAGAAAGCCTCCCCCCGCCGCCCGGCTTCGGGGCATCGTCCAGATGCCGGGCGGCCGGGCAGGAACGCCTCCCCCCGCCGCCCGGCTTCGGGGCGAGAAAGCCTCCCCCCGCCGCCCGGCATCGGAACCATGTCCCGATGCCGGGCGGCGGGGCGGGAAAGCCTCCCCCCGCCGCCCGGCTTCGGGGCATCGTCCCGATGCCGGGCGACGGGGCGAGAAAGCCTCCCCCCGCCGCCTGGCATCGGAACCATGTCCCGATGCCGGGCGGCGGGGCGGGAAAGCCTCCCCCCGCCGCCCGGCTTCGGGGCGAGAAAGCCTCCCCCCGCCGCCTGGCATCGGAACCATGTCCCGATGCCGGGCGACGGGGCGAGAAAGCCTCCCCCCGCCGCCCGGCATCGGAACCATGTCCCGATGCCGGGCGGCGGGGCGGGAAAGCCTCCCCCCGCCGCCCGGCTTCGGGGCATCGTCCCGATGCCGGGCGACGGGGCGAGAAAGCCTCCCCCCGCCGCCTGGCATCGGAACCATGTCCCGATGCCGGGCGACGGGGCGAGAAAGCCTCCCCCCGCCGCCCGGCATCGGAACCATGTCCCGAAGCCCGGCGGCGGGGCGGGAAAGCCTGGGCGCGCTTGCAACTCTCCGCAAGGAGCGCGCTGCTTGCGGAGAGGTCCGCGCCTGTCCTGGACCTTTTCTGAAGGCAGGCGGGGGGGCAAAAGTCTTTGTCCCCCCTGCCTGCCTTCCCAGGGGCTTTTAAATCGCCCCGGACAGCGGAGAAGTCCTCCGCTGTCCCGGGCGATTTTAAAATGCCGGCCGCCAGAAGAGGTCGGGGGAAGGCGGTTTCCATAGGAACGCATTAATTGATTTTCAATGCATTCCTATGGAAAACCGTGCATCGCAAGACGAAAAACTCGCAAGACGAAGAGACTTGCGGAACGAATTAATTTCGTCTTGCGAGGCACCACTGTATTAGTGTCCGGGCCAGTTCACAGGGAGAGAGACTTTATAAGTCAAAACTTGTACTTGGAATTGTGTCCAGAAACTAACTGGTAGCCAGTGCAGTCGGACCAGGATCGGTGCAAGGCTATAGAGGAGGTTAAGGGGTGATATGATAGCCATGTTCAAATATATAAAAGGATGTCACATAGAGGAGGGAGAAAGGTTGATTTCTGCTGCTCCAGAGAAGCGGACACGGAGCAATGGATCCAAACTACAAGAAAGAAGATTCCACCTAAACATTAGGAAGAACTTCCTGACAGTAAGAGCTGTTTGACAGTGGAATTTGCTGCCAAGGAGTGTGGTGGTGTCTCCTTCTTTGGAGGTCTTTAAGCAGAGGCTTGACAACCATATGTCAGGAGTGCTCTGATGGTGTTTCCTGCTTGGCAGGGGGTTGGACTCAATGGCCCTTGTGGTCTCTTCCAACTCTATGATTCTATGATTCTATGATTCTATACTCAAACCGTCTTGCTCTGGTGAGCAACCTGACCGCTGAATTTTGCACCAGCTGAAGTTTCCAAACAGTCTTCAGAGGCAGCCCTACGTATAACACATTGCAGTAATCTAACCCTGAGGTTACCAGAGCATAGACTACAGTAGTTAGGCTATCCCTGTCCAGATAGGGGAGTAGCTGGGCCACCAGCCGAAGATGATGGAAGGCACTCTGGGCCACTGAGGCCACCTGAGCCTCGAGCAACAGCATAATAATAATAATAATAATAATAATAATAATAATAATAATAATTTATTATTTATACCCCGCCCATCTGGCTGGGTTTCCCCAGCCACTCTGGGTGTCTTCCAACAAAACACTAAAATACAATAACCTATTAAACATTAAAAGCTTCCCTAAACAGGGCTGCCTTCAGATGTCTTCTAGAAGTCTGGTAGTTGTTTTTCTCTTTGACATCTGGTGGGAGGGTGTTCCACAGGACAGGTGCCACTACCGAGAAGGCCCTCTGCCTGGTTCCCTGTAACTTGGCTTCCCACAGTGAGGGAACCGCCAGAAGGTCCTCGGTGCTGGACCTCAGTGTCTGGGCAGAACGATGGAAGGTGGAGATGCTCCTTCAGGTATACTGGACCGAGGCCGTTTAGGATCCAGGAGGACCCCCAAGCTACCAACCCGCTCCTTCAGAGGAAGGGTAACCCCATCAAGAGCAGGTCACCTTCCACCCACCCGGTTCAAGTAACCACCCACTAACAATGCCTCAATCTTTTCTGGAATGAAGTTTGATTTGTTTGCTCTCTTCCAGTCCATTACCAAGGCAAGACCTCAGTGTCATCAGCATACTGCTGACAGTGTACCCCAAACCTCTGGATGACCCCTCTCAGTGGTTTCACGTAGATGTTAAATAGCACAGAGGATAGGTGTTGAATTTTACAACTTTGTTGATTCATTCCTGTATTGCCTTTATGCATTTGTCAATACGGTTCCAATGTTTTAATTGTGTTCTTGTTCTTCAGGTCTTCTTGGAAGCTCAGCTACTGCAGAGAACAAAGATGGAAGAGAACAAAGATGGAAGAGAACCAAGATGGTTAGCTGGACCCGAGGCAGGAAAAGGACCCCATTTAACCCAAGCTGGGAGCAGCGGGGACTTCTGGAAAAGGGCACAACAGAAGACCCTCGATGAGGACAATGCCAGCCCAGATGCTCAGCGCCAGCACTTCAGGGAGTTTGGCTACCAGGAGGCCGAGGGGCCCCGAGAGGTTTGCAGCCGACTCTACAGTCTTTGCCGCCAGTGGCTGAAGCCGGAAAAGCACACCAAGGCCCAGATGCTGGACCTGGTGGTCTTGGAGCAGTTCCTGACTATCCTCCCCCCGGAGATGGAGAACTGGGTCAGGGAATGCGGAGCGGAGACCAGCTCCCAGGCGGTGGCCCTGGCAGAAGGCTTCCTCCTGAGCCAGGTGGAAGAGAAGAGGCAGGGAGAGGAGAAGCAGGTGAGAGCTGTTTAATCCTTGCAGGGCCAAAAGGTGGGGTCAGACTTGAGGAATTCTCTCCCTCCCCCGATGGCAGCAAGGGAGTTTATTCAGTCATCATGGTGAGAGACAAAGAAATCCAGTCAGTCCTCAATAAGGGCGTTGCTCACACAGAGCTCCTTCCCTTGCTTTCTAGCAACAGCACCTGTTTCTTCAGTGTCTTCAGTGGTCAACTGTCTCTGTGCCCTTTGTTCTTGCGCTCTTAATGAACGCCAAGTTCTAGGGGACGGGGGGATCTGCTATGTTGTCCAGTGACAACATGTCAGCTGGCTCTGCCTCCCCTCCCACTTCTCCTATCACCTCCCAGCTCGTTTGTTCATCTGCCTCTGTGCTGTGATCTTCCTCAATGCTCTCCACCCCATTCCTCCTCCTCTTCAGTCCATTCCCTGACAGGTGGGTGGCATGATCCATCGGATTCTTATATCCACACCTTTTGCCCTCCCTTTCCCTGCCTCCTTCCTCTTCTAATGCCTCTCAACTAATGGGCTCAACTAGGGCCCAGGGCCTTTTCAGCACTGGCCTCGACTTGGTGGAACGCTCTGTCACAAGAGACTAGGGCCCTGCGGTACTTGACATCTTTCCGCAGGGCCTGCAAGGCAGAGCTGTTCCACCTGGCCTTTGGTTTGGACTCAGTCTGACCCTTATGTTTCACTCCCCTTATGGTTTTGATGAAGCTGCATTTTAAATTGCATTTTAACCTGTATTTTAAATGGTTTTTCTTCTTCTTCTGCCTATTATGTTTTTACTGTAATTTTACTGCTGTTAGCCACCCTGAGCCTGGCTCTGGCCGGGGAGGGCAGGGTATAAATAAAATTTATTATTGATTGATTGATTGATTGATTGATTGATTGATTGTTTCAGGTGGAGGGGTGGAGAGAAGTGGCCAGAGGTCCTCTCGAGGCAGAGGAGGACACCCTGGGTCCCATGCAGAGGCCACAGTTCAGGTGGATTGTGCTGGAGGGTGATGGAGGAGCTGCCTCGCCAGGTGAGGCTCCACGGTTGATCTTGAAACTCTCAGATGTGCCAATTGCTCTCCCTGTTCCCCTGGAGCTGGGGGGGCGGGGCCATAGCTGTCAACTTTCAGATTTGAAAATAAGGGATCAGCAGCCTCAGAGAGCCAGTGTGGTGTAGTGGTTAAGAGCGGTGGACTCGTAATCTGGGGTTAGTGTCTCCGCTCCTCCACCTGCAGCTGCTGGGTGACCCTGGGCCAGTCACACTTCTTTGAAGTCTCTCAGCCCCACTCACCTCACAAAGTGTTTGTTGTGGGGGAGGAAGGGAAAGGAGAATGTGAGCCGCTTTGAGACTCCTTAAAGGGAGTGAAAGGCGGGATATCAAATCCAAACTCTTCTTCATAGAATCATAGAATCATAGAGTTGGAAGAGACCACAAGGGCTATCGAGTCCAAGCCTCTGCCAAGCAGGAAACACCATCAGAGCACTCCTGACATATGGTTGTCAAGCCTCTGCTTAAAGACCTCCAAAGAAGGAGACTCCACCACACTCCTTGGCAGCAAATTCCGCTGTTGAACAGCTCTTACTGTCAGGAAGTTCTTCCTAATGTTTAGGTGGAATCTTCTTTCTTGTAGTTTGGAACCATTGCTCCGTGTCCGCTTCTCTGGAGCAGCAGAAAACAACCTTTCTCCCTCCTCTATGTGACATCCTTTTATACATTTGAACATGGCTATCATATCACCCCTTAACCTCCTCTTCTCCAGGCTAAACATGCCCAGCTCCCTTAGTCGTTCCTCATAAGGCATCTCATAAGGCATTCTTCTTCTTCTTCTTCTTCTTCTTCTTCTTCTTCTTCTTCTTCTTCTTCTTCTTCTTCTTCTTCTTCTTCCTCGAAAATAAGGGATCAGCAGCCTCACCTGTCCCGGGAACAGTCTACGGGATATCTAACAATCCAGGATAGCAGTGTGAAACGGCGCTGGAATAAGGGAATTTCCCGCAAAAAAAGGGAAGCTTGGCAGCCATGGGCGGGGCAGAAACATTTGACTCCATCTCCTCCCACGGTTTATGAAGATGTGCTCATCTACAAAAGCTTTGCTTCCACTCAAGGAGATGGACTGGAGCTTAAAACAACAACAACTTATTTAGCTCCAATCCATCACTTTGAAAGGAAGCAAAGCTGTGATATGAGGAGGGAGGGTTGTTGTTGAAGTTTTTCTCACCAGGTGCTGAACTGTCAAAGGTGTCTGGATGAGAATGTATTTCTTCCATGGCTTTGGTTTCTCGTAGAGCAGATCCTACTGGGGGAAGCCCCTAGCGTGGTTGGTTGGCGCTTTGTACTCCTCTTTCCAGCACCTCCTGCAGCCAAGCTGGTGCCCAAAGTCTTGCTCTGCTTTTGTTTGGACCACATCACATTCTTAAATCAATTCAGAATGAAATTAATGGCAACCATTGGGCTAGAGTTCTATGAAGATTACAGAAGGAGAGAGGGGGTCAGACTGTGCCCTGACCAAAGGCCTGGTGGAACATCTCTGTCTTGCAGGCCCTGCGGAAAGATGTTTGATTGATTGATTTATTATTACGGCCATTGGCCCATATCTAAAAACAATACATCAAAATTTATCCATAAACAATACAATTTAAACAGTTCCAAGTTAAAACACCCCTATAAAACCAATTTTACTTCAGTTAAGTAAACTATACACAATAAGCTCCCTCTATGTCAACCGCAATTCAAATCCCTCAGATTTGGGGGGATATGCGTCTTAGTTCTGGCACTTATTGATGGTTCTTAAGTTTGGCTAAGCTGTCAGAGTCATGCAGTGATCCATTTCTCCTCCTATGAAATAAGACATTAATCAGGTATCTAGCGACTGCAAGGGATCTACTTGAGTCTTCGTCGTTTAATAAGTATATTATTTGGGCTTCCTGAGGTCTGTCAGCAATTCTCGATAAATATGGGGCCAGAAACTTGGACCGTGAAGCCGAATGCAAAGGACAACAGAAGATTATATGATATAACGATTCTATAGATCCACTTTTACAGTCACAGAGGAGTGAGATCTGTCCGTTGGAGAGTCTGTTACCCAACACATTTGATGGGAAAACATTGAATCTAGCCTTTATAAAGGCGTACCTGTGCATCACCACAGATAAGGTAGTTAAATAAGATGGAAGTTTCGTTGGTGGTGTTAAGCCAAGATGTCAAGTCCCGCAGGGCCCTGGTCTCTTGGGACAGAGCATTCCACCAGATTGGGGCCACAGCCGAGAAAGCCCTGGCTCTAGTCGAGGCCAGTCTAACTTCCCTGTGGCCCGGGACCTCCAAGATGTTTTTGTTTGAAGACTTTAAGGTCCTCCGTGGCACATACCAGGAGAGGTGGTCCTGTAGGTACGAAGGTCCTAGGCCATATAGGGCTTGAAAGGTTAAAACCAGCACCTTAAACCTGACCCTGTACTCCACCGGGAGCCAGTGCAGCTGGTAGAGCACTGGGTTTATGTGATCCCGTGGCGATGACCCCAGAAGGAATCTCGCTGCGGCATTCTGCACCCGTTGGAGTTTCTCAAGGACAGCCCCATCATCCCATCATTTTTGTGTCCCTCCCAGGCGGCAAAATGACCCTGGAGCGTCCTTCCGGCCCTTTTCCTCTTTGGGATGGAGCAGAAGCTGTTCTTACCAAGCCACCGGATCAGGTAAGAGGAGAACGGTTCGAGAGATTGGAGGCAGGGGCAGGCTGGGTGTCTCTGGGTTCCCCTTTTGATCCTTCCACACCTGCCCAGTAAGAAGCCTTTGCATGAAAATGCTGATATGAAAATGCTGATATGAAAATGCTGATATGAAAATGCTGATACGTTCTTCTTTCAGAGCCCAGTGATCTTTGAGGAGGTGGCTGTGTTTTTCACGGAGGAGGAGTGGGTACTGTTGGATCTGGGCCAGAGAGCTCTGCACCGAGAAGTCATGGAGGAGATTTGTGGGAACCTGAGCTTTCTGGGTAAGGATCACTCTTTGCTTTTTTCTGGTGTTTGAGGCAAACCTATGTAGGGTAATAGTGGGGGAGGGTCCACCCCCCTCACTCTGAGATGATATGGCACTACACAAAAAAACCCTTCACCGCCTGTGAAGCCATGAGCTGGGTTTCTCAGTGCGTGTTTCGCTAACCCCCTTTATTTCTGCGGCCACCACAGATAACATTTTTTGGAATTCTCCAGCCCTAGCATAGCCAAGCATAGAGGAATGTTTGGAGATGAGGTGGTGGACCCTCATTCTTTGGAGGTTTTTAAACAGTGGTTGGGTGTCCACCTCTCAGGGGCTTTTTAGTTGTAAATAAGGTGTTTTGCAACATGCCCTTTGGGGCCCCTCTACAGTGTATAGCTTCAGTCTTCGTTTATTTGTTTGTTTATTACAGTGGACGCTCAGGTTGCGAACGTGGGAGGCATGTTCGCAACCCGCAGCATTCGCAACCCACAGCGCCACATCTGCGCACACGTGAGTTGCGATTCGGCGCTTCTGCACATGCGCAAAGCGTGATTTAGCGCTTCTGCGCATGCGCGACCGCTGAAACCTGGAAGTAACCCATTCCGGTACTCCCGGGTTTCAGCACGTCCGTAACCCGAAAAAAAAACGCAACCTGAAGCGTCTGTAACACGAGGTATGACTACAATGACAAGAATGGCTACTGTACTGCTGCTCCTACAGTACTGAACTAGTCTTGCTTCACGTCCAACTCAAACGCAAACTTGCAGGGTGTCAGGCATGGAGAGTACTCCTCTTCCTTCACAGATAAGAATTAATGAGCACTTGATAGACTTATAGTCCTTTTATTACAGCATCATGTTTCAAGCACAAAACACACATCTCTCTGCAAGGCTAGCCTGACTCCTCCCTTCCACTTCCCCAGTAACATCCTGAGTGCCAACGGGAAGTTCCTCCCCCTCTCTGCCTTCTCTGATATGATCGGACCTCCTAGATTTTGGGGAGGGGGGGTCCACCACACACTCTCCAATGAGAGAGTATCTGCTAGCTGCTCCTGCTCGTCTCTCAATATCTCCTAGCTAGGCAACTCCTGGGGAATGTGTTCTGTGTCTGTGTCTGTATCTGTCTCTGCTTCTGAAAACGTTGGAGGCAAGGGGGGGCAATCTTCCCCCTCCTCTTCTGAGAGGAGCTGATCTGCCTGTGAACGCATTTCCCAGTCCTTGTCTTCAGACCATTCCCTGACACAGGGGGTTGGACTAGATGACCCTGTTAGGATTCTTGCTCCGTGTTTGCAGTCATGGGATTGTTTTCTATCACGTGACGGTGTATGTTTTCATTCCACAGAGTGGGAAGTGACGGAAACAGGATGCTTTCATGTTACTGTGTTCCGTGATGTGGGACTATTGTCCTTTGTTCTTTTTCTGTTTGCTGTCTGATGAGAAAGAAGGAGGAGCTAAGTCAGAATGCTCCAAGTGTATTATATGTAAATAAAGTACATTAGCCAAAATGCTGAGCTATTGAGTCTGTTACGTGAACTGCTAACACTCTGCAGGATCCCTAAGCGTGCTAATGCCTTTCGGTATCAGTCGCTGTGATGTTCGGGCTGGAGAAAGCTTTTGAAGCTCCTGAATGACCGACCAGGAGGAGACCTAGGTAGACCTGGGAGAAATCCTGGTCTGAGCTAGGTGGACCAAGAGACAGAGGCAGCTTTTTGTCTTCCTGTGCCTTCAGAAGGCGCCTGAAGCTCATCAGGGCTAGCACCAACAGAATCTGGGGAAGGGCTGTAGCTCAAGGATAGAGCTTCTGCTTTCCAGATGGAACATCCCAGATTTGGTTCCCAGCATCTCCAGGTAGGCTGGGTGGGTCTGCTGCCTGAAACCCTGGAGAGCTGCTGGTGGTGGACCAATGAGCTCACTCAGTATAAGACACCTTCCTATTTTCAGGATCTGTGCATTGAATGCATTCTTCCAGCGTGGTGTAGTGGTTAAGAGCGGTAGTCTCGTAATCTGGGGAACCGGGTTCGCATCTCTGCTCCTCCACATGCAGCTGCTGGGTGACCTTGGGTCAGTCACACTTCTTTGAAGTCTCTCAGCCCCACTCGCCTCACAGAGTGTTTGTTGTCGGGGAGGAAGGGAAAGGAGAATGTTAGCTGCTTTGAGACTCCTTAAAGGGAGTGAAAGGCGGGATATCAAATCCAAACTCTTCTTCTTCTTCTTCCTTCCGCGATTCTAACAGTGTCCTTTTGAAAAGGGCTCAGAATGCCTACAGAGACCTTCTGTCCCCACACAGAAAGATCTGAAGGGGAGCTGGTGCCTGTAAGGGGGTTTGGGGGGTGGGCCTTGCATGCACATAAAAGAGAAGCAGCTAATTGGTCTTGTCCCTGATGAGGTCGTTGGTTTCTGCCTTGCCATCCTAACAGGATTTCCTTTTCCTTTTGTTTCCCAAGCAGAAGGTGGTCAGCCCAGCGAGAATTGCCTGCAAGCATCCGCAGAGTACGAAATGTGGAAAGAGACATTTGGAAACCAAAGGGGACCTGAAATCGTCAGTCAGAATCAGCAACAACATTGTCAAAATAATATAAGTATCCAGACCGGGGAGAAACCGTACACATGTGTTGAGTGTGGAAAGAGCTTCAGCAATGGAGGAGACCTTGCTACCCATGAAATAATCCACAAGGGGGAGAAACTGTATAAATGCGTAGCTTGTGGAAAGACCTTCTGCACCAGTGGGAATTTTAGTAATGAAAGAATACATTCAGGGTGGAAGCCATATGTATGTGCCGAGTGCGGAAAGAGCCTTGGCGATAGCAGATCCCTTGCTAAACCTCTAGGAACTCACGCGAAAGAGAAACCAGATAAATGTGCGATGTGTGGAAAGTGCTTCAGGTGTACTGGGAAGTCCCCGAAAGAAAGGAAGAAAGCTGAGAAAAAACTGGGCATCATGGCCAGGAGCAGGAGGGCTAGAACAGCCCACACACTGAAGGTCAAGCTGGAGGTGGTGGAGCGTGCAGAGCGCGGTGAACGAAACAAAGACATTTCTTTAGCCATGGGCTTGTCAAAGTCTACAGTCCGTACCATATTCAACAACCGCGAGAGGATAAAAGCAAGCGCTGAAAATCTGCAGAGCGAAAAGTTAACCAAGGTGACAACAGGGCGAGCAGAAATTTACGAAACTCTGGAGAGGCTGCTGGTTCAGTGGATGGACTGTCACGGCGATCGGGGCGCCCCATTGTCCTTCCTCCTCATTCAGGAGAAAGCGCTGTCCTTGTTTGAGGACCTGAAGAGGAAGAAGGCAGAGAAGGGGGATGCCAGTGCTGTAGGCATGGGGTTCAAGGCGAGCAAGGGGTGGTTTGACAGATTCAAGAGGAGGGCGTACCTTCACAACGTTAAGCTAAGGGGAGAGGTAGCTACTGCCGACACTGCGGTCGCATCAACCTACCCCACACATTTCCAGGAAATCATTGAGGAAGGCGGGTACCACCCGAAGCAGATCTTCAACATGGATGAAACGGGGCTGTTTTGGAAGCGCATGCCGTCTCGGACGTGCATCTCCATCCAGGAGACAAAGGTGCCGGGGCCCAAGGTTTCAAAGGATCGGCTGACGCTGCTGCTGGGCGGTAATCTCGAGGGTGATGTGAAGCTAAAACCCCTCCTTGTGTACCACTCAGAGAACCCCAGGGCACTGAAGGGGATCCCCAAATCAACTCTTCCCGTTTTGTGGCGTTCCAACACAAAGGCATGGGTCACTCGCGAAGTTTTCAGCGACTATATCAGGAGCTACTTTTCTCCTTTTGCAGCTGACTATTGCCTGGAGAACAACCTGGACAACAAAGTGCTTCTCCTGCTGGACAACGCCCCTGGCCACCCTGTCAGCAGCCACGATTATTCCGACAATGTCCGTGTTCTGTTTCTGCCTGCCAACACGACTTCATCATTGCAGCCTATGGACCAAGGAGTGACCGGCAAATTCAAGGCTTATTATCTCCAGCTTGTCATGAAACACGTGGTCACGAAGAGTGCCGAAGACAACAACAGAAGCCTCGTGGACATTTGGAAAGAATTCAACATAAGGAAGGCTGTGGATTTCATTGCTACAGCTTGGTCGATGGTTACAAAAGAGACTCTGAACGCTGCCTGGAAAAGCTTATGCCCCAAGTATGTTCGTGATCACAGAGCGCTGGCGAAGGAGTTGCCCGCTGCACATAAGACTATTGTGGACCTGGCAGCACAGGCTGGCTTTGAGGGTGTGGATGAGGAGGACGTGCGAGAGGTGCTTGCGTCTCGCACGGAACGCCTTACAAACGAGGAGCTGATTCAGCTCGATGAGCAGTGCTTTGGCGGGAAGAGGGAAAAGGGTGAGGGCACGGAAGCGGAACAGAAAGTTATTGGCATGAAAACGCTAACTCAGATGTTGGCGCTGCGAGGTGGCTTGCTGTCTGTGACGGGGGAATATGACAACAACTTTGAATGTGCTCTAAACACAAAATTGATGCTCGATGAATTAATGGAGCCCTATACGTTTCTCCATGACAGAAACCAGAGGGAGGCAAAGCAGCCCACAGGCCACGATCCTTTTCACAGGGAACCAAAAGACAGCGCTTCTGATCTCGAAGCCCTGCCTTCCACATCTGGTTACGTTCCTCCCGACAAGGCAGTTGCCATCAAGGAAGAGATCGTGGTCATTGAGGTGAACGCGGAAGAAATGGAAACTGAACCTGCAGACAGAACTGATTCGCAATCTTCCATTTCTTTGAGTTTGTCTTGCCCTGTACCATCGCCTTGAATACAATCATCTTGCTAAGGATTGGGATAAGGAGAACCTTACGGGACTTCAAATCATTGTCTGCAGAAAATGTTTTAGTTAGCACAAACCATTGGTTGTATTCAACTAGCTTTTACTCTAAGAAGAATCATAGACACTAATGACCATAACTTTCTTAGGTCCATTAATTTTAATGGGTCTACTCTGAGTAAAAGTTAGCTGACTATAACCCCATTTATCTACACTGGAGGAAAACAGGTAGGGCCAAAAGGGGTGCTTTAAAAAAAAGGGGTTTTTTTAAAATTAGCTTCCCATATAATTTTTCCAAAATATCCAACTAAATGCAAAAGACAACTGCACATTTTTTCAATGCTGATAAATATATTGTATGTCGTTTCCTATTGTGTGCTGTAGGTTTGCTGTAACCTGATAAAACATACACTACTTAAAAAACCCAAGTTGAGGAAAATGAGGGTAGGAATAAGGTAGAAGAAAAGAGAAGAGAGAAAAAGGACCAAACCTTTTGCTAAGCAAAACAATAACCTAAGAGGATTTTTATGACAACCAGACATTTCTGAAAAGAAGTCCTGTGGCTGTACTTTACATTGAACTAGTCTTAAATTTGATGTAAATCCCCCCCCCCATTGCAATATTCTATGCATTCTTGTACCACATTTATATATTCAAGTTGTCGAGTTCCTTCCAGTGCTGTACAAAAGTTCACCTAAGCTGCAAATACTAAGAAGGTGATAAATTGTTTGGACGTTAAATCTTTATTTGTACCTTGAAACGATGTTAAAAAAGAACGTTCCGGAGCAAAGTTTCTATGTATCGCTAATAGTTCTGTGTGAATCAGGGACCAGAATCAAATCAAATCAAAACTTTATTAGCAAAGCCAACAGGCCACAGCTATACAAGAGTTAAAAGTGAAAATAGGGATAAAAGGAAGAAAAGAACAAGCAAAAGGAGGTCCGTCAGATGAACAAGTCTGTCACTCAGATGGTGGCCCTCAATTTCGCAGCTCTCTCGATGTACCTCGCGACCTTCTCTGTTATCTGACTATCCGTATCAGATAATAGAAAATACAGTGTAATGTCTGGTGAACGGCCGGGGTTGGAGAGAATGAGTGGAGTAATAATCTCATTCCTTAGGTCTTTGTAAAGGGGGCAAGATAGAAGGACGTGGGACACTGTTTCCGTGTTACCATCTCCACATGGGCAAAGTCATTTTTCAAATGGAGTCTTTTGGTAACGACCTTCGAGTACAGCAGAGGGAAGAACATCCCATCTAGCCAATGTAAAGGCACGTCTGTATTTTGGGATGGTTAGTTTAAACAAATATGAGGCTGGAGAGTCAAAATGAGAAGGGGGAAAGTAGGTATACCATGGGCACAGTTTCTTTAAGATAATCAGGTTGTTTTGTCGTTCAATGTCTTTCAGGCGCTGGCCTATTAGACTCTTTGCTTTAATGAGGCCCATTGATAGTAGGGACTGTGAATGCAGACCGCATGTAAGGAGTTTTTGATGCACAGTTTTGAACCACTTGCTTTTGTGAGGGTCTTGCATTACTAGAGGCAGTAGACCGGGTGGATTTAGATTAAGACGAAGCCAATAGTTGAGTGTTCTTTTTTTTTTTTTTATAATAATTTTTATTAAGTTTCAACATAATAGACATACGACATAAACAGAAAAAGAAATAAAAGCAGAAGAAAAAAAGAACATAAAACAAAAACGACTTCCCCATACCTCTCCTACTCTGCATCCTTGTTTTACAATTCTCTCTAGCAACCCTTCAATCTTTCTTACATATCACCTCCTTTAATTTCTTCCCTAAAATTTATGGTTTCCAGCTGTAAATCTTTGTTTCTTATCCCTCGACATTTTATCAGTCTTTTATTTGACAACAGTTCTCAAGATACACTTTAAATTTCTTCCAGTCCTCCTCCACCGCCTCCCTCCTCTGGTCACGGATTCTGCCGGTCATCTCTGCCAGTCCCATATATTCAATCACAATAGTTGAGTGTTCTTTGCCAGGTCTGAGTTTCTACAGATGGAAGGCAGGCCTCGAGTCGTAATGCTGCGTTTGGAACACAGGAGGGGACGCCGAATATCTGCCTTAGAAATTTAGACTGAACAGTTTCAAGACTGGAGCAGTGGTTCCCCGTCCAGATTTGTGCCCCGTACAGTAACTGCGCCAGAGGTTTTGCTTGAAAAACTTCAAGGGCTGCTGGGATGTATCTGCCCCCCTTCGTGTAAAAGAAGCGGGACAGCATCTTGATACTTTGAGCTGCTTTTTCTTTGGCACATTTTTGATGGACATCCCAGGACCCGGTCGACTGGAAAACGATACCCAGATATTTGAAGGCTTTAACCTGTTCAATTGTCTGGTTATCCATCCTCCAGCTGTACTGTCTGTGTTTCCTTGCAAAAACCATAATTTTGGTTTTCTGATAGTTTATTGCAAGTTGCTCTCTCCTACAGTATGCTGAAAATTCACCTATGAGCCTATTTAAGCCTATTCTTGTTCGAGATAGGAGTATCGCATCATCAGCATACAAAAGCACTGATATTGATTTGTCAGCCAGTTTGGGGGCGTGGAAGTCCGGAGATGACAAACAGTTAACCATATCATTGATGTAGATGTTGAATAGAACTGGGGCCAGGATGCAACCTTGCTTGACCCCCTTACTGACAGGAACTGGTCCTATAAGATGGCCATTTAACGAAGTTCTTACATGCAGCACCGTGTCTTTATATAAACAGCTGATCAGAAATAATAGTCTTTTGTCAATACTTGATGTGCTCAATTTATCCCAGAGTCTTACACGTGGAATTGAATCGAAAGCAGCCTTTAGATCGATAAAGGCTGCATATAACACCCCACGGGATTTTTTTGCATATTTGTCAATTAAATAGGCTAGGGTGAAGCAATGGTCTATGGTGGATCTGCCTTGCCTGAAACCCGCTTGCTCTTCCGCTAGAATAGCTTCAGTTTCCAGCCAGCTAGTTAGCTTGATATAAAGATGTTTGGCATATAGTTTGCTGGGTATAGGCAGAAGGCTGATTGGTCTATAACTCGCCAGGTCTGTCATGGGTCCTTTTTTATAGATTGGGATAATTATTGCCTCAGTCCAACCATCTGGGAGTAAACCCGTTGAGTCGATCCAAGAAAATAAAGACGCCAGCAGGGGGGCCCACCAGCCAATGTTGGACTTCAGAAGTTCGGCAGGGATGTAATCATTCCCTGGGGCCTTGTTGTTCTTTAATTGTGCGATTAAATTCTCAACTTCCTTTGCAGTTACTGGTGGCCAATGAGGTAGGTCCTCCAATTGAATGCATAGTTTGTAATGTTGGGCTTCCTGGTCATAGAACAAAGATTGAAAATGGCGCAACCACTCCATTGGTTCCACTGTACAGATGGAATTAGTACGCTCCTGGTCCAGTAGACCAGATATGGTTCGCCAAAAGCAAGTAGTATCTTTCTCGTGCGATGCCTTAACCAAACTGTGCCATGCGGCTCTTTCAGCTTCCAGTTTCTTTCTCCTTAGTAATTGTTTGTAAGACCGTCTCAGATGAATATAAGCATTAAGTAGGAGGGCAGTCCCTGATTTCCTGTATCTCTGGTAGGCTGTTCTCGTTTGTCTCCTTGTTTGCCTGCACTCCAGGTCAAACCAGCTAGCTCCGTCCTTTGCCCTCTTTGTAGCGGAGCTATGTATCACTGTTGTTAAATGGGGTTTCAATCTTTCCAAAAGTAATTTAAAGCGTTCCATAATCGCATCTACTGAATTGCCTGATACAATACCGGAGCGAATAAGCTTTAACTCCACTGACTGAAGAAGGAGGGTTAGATTTTCATTCAGTATTGGGGACCATTTGAGTCTTTTGGGGGCAGGTATATCCAAATTTACAGAAGGTATATATTGTGGCTCGGCAATAGAATAGTCAAAAGGCCGACCTGCAAGCTCTAAAATTAGAGGTAGGTGATCACTCAGAGTATTGTGGCCCACTTGGAACTTCCTTACAAAGCTGTGAGCAAATCTTGAGATTAAGATATAATCTATAACGCTTCCCCCAGCCTTGGAGAAATGAGTATATTCCCCGGGGCGGTCCCCCTCTATATTGCCGTTTAATATCAGCAGTTCCCTCCGTCTGGCAGCCTGCACTAAGCAGAGACCTGGGAAATTACTTCTACTATCTTTGGACAGTCGTGTCGCACCAATATCCGTCTGTTCTTCAGGGTCCATAAATAGGTTGAAATGAGTGTATAGACTGTTGTCATCTGTTCCTATACGAGCGTTGAAGTCTCCACACACAATAGTCAGGGCAGACGGGTAAGTAGATTCGAGAGGCTCTAAAAACGCCTCTAGCTCAGCCCATGTAGCCTTGACAACGGGGTTTTTTTGGCCTGGGGGAATATAGACATTGACCAGCAAGAGAGTAGTTCTCTTGAAGCTAAGTAGAGCGGCTGTTGCTAAAGAATTGCAGCTGGGTAGGGCTGTTAGAGAATGCGCCAGCTCCGTGGAGATGAAGCAAGCTAGGCCACCACTAGATCTGCCGCCCCTTAGAGATGGAGAGGCAGGCAGGTAGTGGCAGTTATACCCATTAAGAAATATAGGGTCATTCTGCCATGTCTCCTGAAAGAAGATGATGTCAAATTGCTTAAGGTAGCACAAAAATTGTTGATTATTTTTCTTGGCGTGCCAACCCGCGATATTCCAAGACAGCACTTTTAGGCCCCGGGCCCTTCGGGGAGCTGGATCTATGTCACCACCACGTCCAGCGATTCTTTGGTGTCTAAAAAAACACACCCGTTGGCTCTTTTCGAGGATGACTGCTTGGAGAGAGTGTAGTGATCCTCTTTTCTTGGTGATTTGGGGCTAGATTTTGGAGTTGGGGGGGAAGCTAATTCATTCGGAGACAATTTAAGATAGCTGTGCCAGGAGCTTTGAGGTTTCACACCTTGATTTGGTCTTACTTTATTGTACATCACAGGGGGCTCAGATTGTAATTCCACGTCTACACATTTAAAAGTGCCTCCCACTGTCTTCTTATCCACCAGACATTTGGGAGATATGGGCTGCACATAAGGGTCCTTCATTGTCTCACCTTGATCATCCTTTTTTTCTAGTCTGCTTCGAAGTAAATCAAGTCTTTTCAGGATCTCAGTTTGAGCTGGAGAATGCAGTGACCAGAATCGCTTTATCAGCGAGAGTTCTTCCTCCAAAGCGGAGTCCTCACTATCACACGTGAGAGGCCAGACGCCAGTTGGATGTGGGGCTTCCTTTTTTTCATTTGGTACTGTTTGATGGAGATGATCCTGCTGGAACTTATGCTTTCTATTTCGATGGTTTTGGTGGTTGGTTTTTTCCCTTTTGTGAACTTCCATTCCTATGCCCTTGGGCCCCATCAGAGAGGTTGCAGGTGCTCTATTTTCAAATATTCTTAATAGGACTATTCTTTCTTTTTTGAATAGGTTTTTAGCTCTAAAAATGAAACTGGCCAGATTATGATCTAAAAAAGTAATCAATGCTCGTACCGAGCAATCATCTTGATGTAGATACTCAATAGCGGCTATGTCAGTTGCTTTTACTACCCCCGGTAAAATGCCACTTATAATGGACAAAAAGTGGTCTATACGGTCCAACCCTGCATAAAATCTAGGCGGTTTAGGGTAATTAGCAAAGACAAGCTTTTGTGGGATTAGGACTAAACTCCATTCACTTTTGGGACACAACATCTGTCGAGCTTGAGAGGGGTGGTTCCCCTCAATAGTTTGGGTCGCCTGCTCACCTCTGTCTACAGATTCTGTGCTGGCCATAAGAGGACTCTGGGGCGGTATGACTGTAGATGGATTAGTTCCTTTGTCCCAGCTCGGTGTTGATTCTTCAAAACTTGATTTAGATTCTTTTATGGGTGTATCTACTTTACGTGTCTCTTTGATGGCACTCGAGTTGGATTTGTTTGTTCCACTTGTAGAAGGGGATGGAAGAAGGTTAAAGAGCTTCTGCCAATATTTTTTACAGGTACGGTGAGTTGTCTTAAGCCGCCTTAGGTTTTTCATATTTTTGCTTTTCTTCATCTTAGGCTCAGCTTTTTTCCTCCGGGGTTTGCTGGGGAGTGGTGGATCCGGGCTGGCTAGGGGATTTGTATTCTGGTCTGAAGCGCTCACATGTTGTTTGAAATTATCCACTAGGGTCAGGAGCAGCCCGTTTGTTATCGCTAAAATTTTTTTAACGTTAAGGAGATCCTTAGAAATCTGGTATATCTGCTCCTGAAGATAATCACCCCACATTTCTGTTCCGCTGTCATTGGCTTTCAACCAATGGGTTGAAAGATTACCTCCAAGTTCCAGCGGTGACAAATGAGGATTGGCATCAGGTGTGTTGGCTGTATTAGCCTTTGTAGCATTCTCTGCTATGGCAAGTTCTTGGGCCAAATTTGTTGGATGGTTTGTCCTCTTGTTGTTTGTTTGCAAGTCCTTTAGCTGTGTTGACCAATCCAACACTGTGAGTGGCAAAGGCATAGCTACATCTAGGGTACTCTCATTCTGAGTTCTCTTGCTCGAGTCTTTTTGAGGAAAGTAGCTGGTAATTTTACTTTGTCTCCTTCGGCGCTCCATCGGGCTCTGTGGTGAATTAGGCAAAATTCCTTGGTCCTTGTATTTTTTCCTGGTGAGGACCATAGTGGGTATATGGGTATATATGGATATATGGTAGGGGGTGCTTGCTTAACGGCGGCTTATCTTTTGTTCTAAGCTGGAGTAAACAATAGCAGAAATGCCGATTTGTGGAAGTTGCCTCCTAAACCTCTCCAACCTCTCCAACTTGTTAGTTTCTCCAGCAATTTACATCGGGGCTTGTGAGGTATCAGTCATTTAAAATGTTAGAAAATATTACTGGTCTTGAGCTTTCATACTATGCCTTGTTTCGTTTAAAATTCAACTAGGTCTTTCTCCCTCATTCAACAGCCTCACGACGTAACCAGTAAAGTAGCTAGGCAGTATAACAAAGCAGGAAAAAAAAAAAGTCCCTTGGAATAATTATTGGGTTGAACTTGCCTTGTGTTTCTTGGGGTTATAGCTGCTTCAATTCCTTCCTTTTTTTTATAGATAAGAAGCTCGGCGTCCTTCCAAAGGAGTAGCTGGCCTCCCCGTCTGCTAATTACCAGTTTCGTGAAGATAGGGCGGCTTGCTGAGCCTCTTTTGGATAAAAATAGGCCTTTGGCAGTTAATAAAAAAGAGTGATAGTTTAAAACTGCTAAGCTCGGTTAAAAAAAAGAAAGAGGAATAAAAAAAAAGCTTTAAAAGTGCTGATAAATACTGATAAATCTATATTATCAACGCGGAGCACAAAATAGAGCTACCACTAACGACGCCATCTTAATCTAAAAAAAATGTTTGAATGTGTGGTCACTTCCACCATAGATGAAAGTAGGTCCCTTTAGTATCACAACCATGGCAACACATAGGGCTTATTACAGCTGATGTAATATATGCTAGTTGGGCTATATATGTCCCATACCATCTATGCCACATTTCGTGTGAGAGTTTTCTAATATTTGCCAACAGAAATATACCTGCCAACCACAGCCCTTTTCTGGTGGAATCGTCAGTATTTGTTATTAAATCATATTCCCACACTGATTTAAAGCTGGACAAATCACCTAGCTGGGCTTTTTCTCAAATTATCATAGAATTCTGAAACTTGTCCTTTACCTCTTTTCCCTTGCCCAGGCAAGCAGCAGCCAATAGATCAGCCCCCTCCTCTCTCCTCCCACCTCTGCCCTCACCAGCCCACCTCTCTATCCACTCACTTGCCTTTTCTTTTGTGACACCACAGGCAGGCAGCAGCCAGAGGCAACCTTTGCAGCCTCCTCAGGCCCCGCAACAATCTGTGGTGGGTGCAATGCAATAGTAGCTCATTCACCCCAGAGCCAGGCCCAGCTGAACCACTGAGAGGCCAACCAGGTGAAGGGCTTGTGGCGCTTTCAACCCAGGGACATCTCCTGCCTCTCACACACTTGTAGTTGTTGCCAAGTACCCCTGCTCAGCCCACAGTGGGGGAGGGGATAGTTTGGGTGGGTTGTGTGGCTGGGGGATTTTGCCCATTTTGGAAGGGTGTTGCCTGTGTCTCATTTGTAGTGTGTGTGTAGTGTGTGACTGCATACACATTTTAAGTGTCTTTCTCTACCTCCCTAAATCGTGGGAATTCATTCTTTGTGTTTTGAATGTAAATATGTGTTGTATGTGTAGTCTTTTGTGGGAGGGAGTGTTCTGAGCACCACCAGTGAAATGTGTATCTTGCGCTGCCTGCAACAGTTTCTGTCATTCCTAAATATGTGCCTCCAGTCCCAAAACTCTCCGGACCCCCATGGATCGGGGTGTTGAATGCTCCAGTCACAGCCAACCTGTTTCTCTCCATGATTCCTTCTGGGCTCTGGATTCTTCTGTGGCCCAGGGGGGTTCACAACATAACATTACAATATATAAACCACAGAACACATAGTAGAAATAACAACCACAGCAAACCAGCAAACTCCTCTCCCACAACACATTTAAAAGAGCATCAGATGTCAGTCAGCCAAAGACCTTGAAGAGGAATGTTTTTTGCCTGGTGCCTAAAGGTGTACAATGAAAGCGCCAGGCGAACTTCCCTGGGGAGAGCATTCCACAGACGGGGAGCCACTGCAGAGAAGGCCCGTTCTTGTGTTGTCACCCTCCAGAGCTATCGTGGAGGAGACACACGAAGAAGGGCCTCAGAGGATGATCTTCAGGTCCAGGTAGGTTCATATGGAGAGAGGTGGTCCCTGAGCAGTTCAGCTTCTTCAGTTGCCAGTTGTGGCTGGGATCTCTCCTGGCTGCACCTATATTCCCTTTCCTCTAAGGAGCTCAGGGTGACCTATATGCTTCCCCTCCTCCCACTTGATCCTCACAACAAGAACATCCCTGTGAGGTAAGTTAGGCTGAGGCACAGTGTCTGGCCCTTAAATCCCCAGTATGGAGATTTAAGTCCTCTTCTCCCAAGCCCTAGTGCAACACGTTAACCACTGCACAACACAAAGTTTGGATTAATACGCTTTTCTAGACTTCAATTTTTCTACGAAGCCCAGAACAGCAGCACCATCATGTATGAAACTGCCTTATACTAAGTCAGTCCATCAAGCCTAGCATTGTCTTTACTGAATGGCAGCAGCCATCCAGGATTTCAGACCAGGCTCTCTCCCAGATGCTAGGGACTGAGCCTGGGACCTTCCACATGCAAATGTAGGTACTGTGCTTTGACTCTTCCACACAGGGCAAAATGGCTACTTTGGCACTACCTTCCCGACTTCCCCAAGAAACGTGGCTTTGGTGTACCAGGCAGGTGTACCATTCACCACATGACATGTCTCTGCCTTCCTCTACCACCCAGCATGCTTCCTAGCCAATTCAAGGGCAGGTGGTCCAGCATGTGAAGGAAAGAGAAGAATCCCTTTCCCATCTCGCCCTCCCTCCAAGGTCCTACTCTGACTCCATTGTGGCTGGTAGGGCAGAAGGCAGGGAGCCCAACAGTAGATGGCGCCAGAGCAGATAACTGGAACCAGAGCCAGGAACAGACAGAACCAACCGATTCTGGTTTTGTTCTCGCCTTCCTCCCTTGCTGAGTTCTGCAAGGGCAACACGGAGACTAAGGAGGAGGTGGGAGCTGATAGCGAGGACCATCACCTGGGCTGTTTGTAAGAAAGGAGGCAGGAAACTGGGTGGAGGCAGACAGGTTGGTTGGGCAGTGCCCCCCTTGCCCATATGGACCACCCTCCACTGGCTGTTTGGACTGACCCAGGTGCACTGCTTTTCTAATGCTCTTGTCACCAAAGTTTGGGCAAAACACACTCTCACACACAACCCATGCCTAATTTGGAGCCGCATCTGTAATCCCTCACAAACATATTTTCCTCCAGTGCTGCAGCTGCCACAATGATTTCAGGATGTTGTGGAGATGAGCTTCCCTCCTAATTATAATTATATCAAAATCATAGTGATTTATTCTTGCCAAAGCTCAAGAGAGATTTCTGGAGATCGCCTAGACATTGGAATTAAAGGCCATCGTGAGGTTATCCGTAGTGTTCTTCCAGGGGGAGGGGGGGAGTTGGTGCACAACGTATCTCCTGTGTGAGACACAAACTGAGGAGACACAGAGCAGGTGAAAGGGAGGGATGTGTCTGCTTGAAGCTGAATGCCCCTGTAGGGGTGAAGCCGCTGTGGGTTTGGCCTTGCAAGAGTTCTCGCCGCCATCTGATTAGCAGGCTCTGGAGGAGGGACAGGTGCAGGAAGCAGAGCCAGGATGGCACCCTTGCTGGTTCTGCTAGTTCTGCTATTGATACCCCACGGAGTGTGTGGGAAGCTGAAGGCAAAATGCCCCTTGAATCTGAGCATAGAAGAAGAAGCTTGGAGTTACTACCTGCCTGGAGATTTCCTCATTAGTGGGATCATATCTCCACAATATCCTTTTAAGCAAAACTTATACGACTTTTCTCGGCTCCCAGTAATCAACTTTGACCGGTAAGTCATTATATGCTGATGGAAGTTATGCGTCTCCAATTTACAACAGAAATTGTCCCTGGATCAAGGCTGAGGACCACCCAAATGTTGCTGGGCTGTCATCCTGGGCCATTGGCCATGCTGGCTGGGGGCTTATGGGAGCAACAACTGCAGTGGGGGAACAGGTTCCCAAGATGCCTGTCCTATTTTCTAGTTCCCTTTGTCATCCCTGGGAAGATGTTCTAGCTGCTATGATGCAGTGTTGCCTGTTGAAGGATGCAAGTAAATCTGTTCAGCAAAATGATGCATTGAGGCAAGGGTGTCTCTCTCTCTCACTCTCTCTCTCTCTGTGTGTGTGTGTGTGTATGTGTGTGTGTGTGTGTGTGTCCACATAGGTTTCTTCCTGGCCCAGAAACTCATGCAAAAATCCCTCCTAGGTTTCCATCCTGCCTCCTGAGACCTTTTCCTTTTGTGTTGCGTATTTTTCAGCGATGAGCCCTTGTAACAGTGACATTTTAAACCTGCTCTGGGAGACATTTTTGGCAGAAGTGCCAAAATGAATAGTAATTTATTTTTAAAAAATCAAGCCAGGAAGTCATAGGACCTCCTCATTACCAGTGTCAAATCTCCAAAATTTGAGAAGTAACTATTCAGTTTTTTGAACAACAACCAACCACAAAACAACAACTTCAACCCACTAAGCTTCGTTCATAAGTAAAGTTGTATTGATGGTTTTGGTGCTTCCTCAATTGCACTCTAGATTAAGGTCACCAGATTTTTTTCAATGAATCTGGGACACTTTTCAACTTCAATGGATTTTGTATGGGGACTGATGTGTAAATCCGGGGACTGTCCCCGGGAAATGGGGACATCTGGTAACCTTACTCTAGATGCTCCTAATTACAAGGGATATCCTCAGTTTCTGAGTCCCTTTATGCTGTGTGTTTCTTTCCCTTCTGTGATGGAGTGTTCCTTTCCTTACTTTTATTGTTAAGTGGCAAATGGGTTTTTCATATTGCAAGAAGGATATGACTTTTCTCAGTCCTCACAGCAGATGTACAGGCCATTCTGTGGGAGAATCAAAACAACTGTATAGTCGCTGAATGATGAACAGTTGTTCCACATTTTTAAAAAAAGTATTTATTTATTGCAGTTTCTCAGGTAGGCTGTACTGGCACATCTTGTCCTTCTTGTTCACCATCCAGGAGATCAACAGGGACCCCAGGCTCTTACCCAACCTCACCCTGGGCTACAACCTCTATGAGAGCTTATTCAATGCAATGATAACGTCCGATGCCACGCTAAACCTGCTTTCGGGTGGGGAAAGCAACATCCCAAACTACACCTGTGGAAAAGGGAAGGATAACCTGTTGGCTGTTCTTGAAGGGGCCAATTCTGTGATTTCCAAACACATTTCAATCATGTCAAGGATCTACAAAGTACCACAGGTATGAAGGGGAAGGGGCAGCATGGAGGGACAGAATAGAAAGTCATAGGCATGAAATTCCACTTTCTCTCCAGGGAAATCAAGGCAGGGCATCCAAAACTAAGTTAAAACACTGCAGATTGGATCCAGGGCTCCCAATCCCAGTCTCTGCCCACCTGGCATCCCACCCCCTGATGTTTCAGACCAATACTAATCATTTCAGTTTAATAAATGTCTGGTTTTTATCCTGAGACCAAAGCAAAGCACGAATCCCTTTCCTCACTAGATCAGTTACGGCTTCAATGCTCAGGCTCTGGATGACAAATCCCAGTTCCCTTTTGTCTACCGGTTGCTCCCCAAAGAGGATTCTCAGTACCGGGGGATTGTCAAGCTGCTCCTGCATTTTGGATGGACATGGATTGGCCTCATTGCTCCAGACAACGAGAATGGAGAGAGGTTCATGAATGCCCTGACATCTCTGATGATCCACAGTGGAATCTGTGTTGCCTTCACAAAAAGACTAACAGAAGGCGCTCTCTATGAAGGGTTCGTATCCGGGGTACCCTTTGCCATATGGAGACAAGTCAGTGTGTTTGTTTACTATGAAAACACTCGCATGGGATGGGTGACAATCATCACACTACAAAGAAGGATTTGGCAACATGTTGGAGCAAGGGTCTGGATCACAACAGGTTTTCAGGACATCAACGTGGTATTGCAAGGTGAAGGTTTTTGGTACATCCATGGTTCTTTCTCCTTTATAATTAAGACCCCCAAAAGGACCATGCACGACTACTACGGACCATATTCCGATCTTCTTTATCAGTTTTGGGATGAATCAGATCGTTGCTCGTATTCAAAGCACGCCTTGTCTGTGAAAGGTCAGATAAGATGCACAGAGAAGGAGCAGCAGCAGCAGCAGCTGGAGCCTCTGCCCAGGGAGGAGCTGGAGAGAGCCCTCTCCCAAGACAGCTACAGCACTTACTTCCATGTCCAGGCCGTGGCGCACGCTCTACATGCTGCATGTTCGTCAAGATCAAAACGGATGCTGATGGCGGATGGGGGAGACAGGTTGGGACATCAAAGGCTGCAGCCATGGCAGGTATTTCCTTTCCCTCTTTTCAAACTGCAATGCACTTTCCAAACCGTAGAATTTAACTTAGTAGTGTCTCCAGCATTGGCACTTGTGGGGATAAATGAAGGGCACTAACTTTATTACTGTATATAAAGATATGCTGCTGTTTCTGCTAGTAGCCGCCCATCTAGAGATTGCCAGATGCTGGCAAATGGCTAAAAGCCTAAACATTGAAGCATGGTACCAAAGGGTCAGGGACACGGGTGGCGCTGTGGGTTAAACTGTTATGGTTCAGAATTTATCTGGTTAAATTCCCCTGGTGTGTGTCACCTGCTGACGTCAGCTTACAGAAGCTGGGCGGAGATAGAAGCTGGGCGGAGACAGAAGCTTTTAGAAGCTCAGGAGGAGGAGTTTTTTCCCTGTACTTTCACTTCTTCTTCTCTCTGTGTATCTGTGAGAGAGAAAGACGTGCCTTTGGACATGGCTGAAAGAAGCCCCGGACTTTGATGCTGTAATGTTTTAATAAAGAGCTGTAAATAGACACACCTGTCTATGTGTGCTTGCCTGGAAACTAGGCTGCTTTACACGCTGTGCTTCTACTCTGCTACAAGCCGTGACTGAGAAGAGACAGCAGGAGTTATTGCGCAGCTTCGGAGGAAGCGTGCCGGACCGCTGTAAATGATTGATTGGGATCGTAAAGCTGTCTGAGATCGCGGCCCCATCGATCAGGGAAGATCGATATCTCCAGATAAACTACAGAGCCTAGGACTTGCCGATCAGAAGGTTGGCGGTTCGAATCCCCGCGACGTGGTGAGCCCGGGCGCTGTTCTTGTTCGCCAGAAGGGGCTTAGTCATGCTGGCCACATGACCTGGAAGCTGTACGCCAGCTCCCTCGGCCAATAAAGTGAGATGAGTGCCGCAACTCCAGAGTCGGCCACGACTGGACCTAATGTTCAGGGGTCCCTTTACCTTTACCTTACCAAAGGGTCTGGTCAGTAGCACTAGCAGAAAAACTGACATGCCAAATCCGCACAGCCAAGGGAAAGGAATGCCTCTCTTCCTTGCCACACTGCACAACAACTGCTTATATCTTTCACGAGACAGGAAGAATAGACAAGGACTCCCACACAGCCTCATGGTGGCCTTTATGTATGCTGTTTGCACAATGTGACAACGCATTTTAGCTTTCATTCATGATACTTTGCATGATCTAACAGGTGAGCAATGCAAGGGCAGTCAAGATGTTTGTAGCAGTTCTTCTTTATCATTAAATTGCAAAATGAATCAAAAACATTTTCTGACATTCGGGAGTGAGGGGAGGGAAATGTCCATTGGTAAGGCATCAGAGGGAGGCCAATCTTTCTGCCCACTGTGGGAATGTAAGAAGAAAAGCCTTCCAACATCCTGTGGTTCCTCCTTGGTGCTCTGAGAGAGATCCAATTGGCAAGCCCAAGAGGCTCAGTGGTTGGTTTTAGAAACAATGCAAAAGAACTGAGGATAGAATTAAACATCATACATGAAGGCAGTCTAAGACAGAGAGCTTTTCATCACGCGGGGAAAAGTTGTTGAAACAAAAATGTTTTTCCAGGAAGCACAGATATTGTTAAATTATTGGAAATGTTTCTAAATCAATGTCTATTTGACCATGGGAATGTAAGGAGTGCAAGAAGGCAGAAATTTCTGTTTCGTCCTTTGATAGTTGCAATCAGCGTTGCTTTTGTTTGGCTAAATGTGTGTTGCTCTTAAATTGTTTTCTAAAAATTTTCTTAAATTGTTTTCTAAAAATTGAGTAACACAGCTGCTGAAACCACATTCACCATTCTTGTCCCAAAGAACACTAAAAACTCAGATACTCATTATGGCATATACACTAGCTGAGTTTTACACTTGCCAAACTTCATGGGAGCTCAAAGGGAGCAGGGCTGAGAGGTCTAATATGCTTTCTATATCCTGGTGTTTTCCTTGTCATTCCAGCTTCACCCTTTCTTGAGAGCAATCCGGTTTTCTAATACCTCAGTGGGTGAACTGTATTTGAATGAGAACGGGGAGCTGCCTGGCAGTTATGATATTGTGAACTGGGTGATGTTTCCCAACATGTCTCGCGCCAGAGTGAAAGTTGGGAGTGTAGAGAGAGAGACATCCGCTGACATAAACTTCAAGATTAACCCCGAAGCTATTGTGTGGCCCCAACGGTTTAAAAAGGTAGGGGATACTCTATTCTAAGTGACACCTGCTAAGATGTAGCAATTTGTTGAAGACTGCAAATGGGACTTGATTGCAAACTTTTAAACACTTACCAGGGAGCAAGACTTACAGAATAGTGTGCCACATGGGAGCAGCATCAAAGGGGTCTCCCGTTTCTATGGAATGCAGATAGAGAAAATTGATGAGAATAATGATCTGTTGTGACCTTGACAGAAGCATTGAGGTTCAGACCCACTTGGAAGTTTCTGTATAACAGGGTTGATAAAGACCTAGTGAATATCCTCATAAAAAGAACATCGTAGCAAGACATGAGAGACAGTTTCCACCTCTATCAGACTCGCTCTGCATATGGTTTAACCACATATCTGCCCTGCAATAAGGCAACACGTTGAATATATCAAGACCCTAAGACATAGAAAAGAGGAATAATAAATGTAGAAACAAGCAAACAAACACACCAAAATAGTATGCATCAAAAGAAAATTGCCTTGGGGTTCAGTGGAGCTCAATGAGGAATGCGTTACTTGCAGGTTTCGGTGCTCGCAGATGCGCAGACGCTCAAAATGATGTCACATGCATGCGCAGAAGCAGCGAATCACAGACGCGGGTTGTGTTCACTTCAGGATGCGAACAGGGCTCCAGAACAGATTCCGTTCGCATTCAGAGGTACCACTGTACAGTATACTCCTAACACTTTCCCCTCACTGCACCTTCATATCTTACCAATTAGGCTGTCCCTCACTCCAGGTGTACTGAAAGCTGTCGCCCTGGATATGCCAAGGCAGTTCAAGAAGGAAAACCAGTTTGCTGCTATGCTTGTTCCCCATGTGCAGAAGGGAGAATCTCCACTCGAAAAGGTGGGTGACTCCTTAACAAGGGCAAAGGGCAGAGATTCATTCAGAGACAGACTCTGGGAGGGACTGAGAGGTATTTCATCATCACCATCATTCATTTATTATACAGTGGTACCTTGGGTTACATATGCTTCAGGTTACAGACTCCGCTAACCCAGAAATATTACCTCGGGTTAATAACCTTGCTTCATTATAAGAACATAAATTGTGCTCCAGCGGCATGGCAGCAGCAGGAGGCCCCATTAGCTAAAGTGGTGCTTCAGGTTAAGAACAGTTTCAGGTTAAGATCAGACCTCCAGAACGAATTAAGTTCTAAACCCGAGCTACCACTGTATGTCTCTAATTTAGCCACTCTGGGTTGCTGAATAGGGTTCTTGCTTTGCCCTTGATTTTATATCACCTCCCACAAAATGAAATACTTTACCTGTCAAAGCCCAAGGTTAAGAGATGTGTCCCCAGTATGCAGAGAAAGATGTACAATGAAGACTCCAGATGCACCTCTGGACAGTTTCAATTCTCTCTTCCTCAGATGCAAGACACTGCACCAAATGTCTGGAAGAGGAATATCCAAACAAGGACCATGATCAATGCGTTCCCAAGATCATCACCTTCCTGGCCTATGAAGGGTATTTGGGGATCATCCTGGCTACCTTTACCCTACTCTTATCCTCAGCTACAGGCTTTATTTTGGGAATATTCATGAAATACAATGAAACTCCTATAGTCAAAGCCAACAACAGGGACCTCTCCTACATCCTCCTCTTCTCCCTCCTGCTCTGCTTTTTGTCCTCTTTCCTCTTCATTGGACGGCCAAGGAAAGTGACCTGCCTTCTCCGACAGACAACCTTCAGCATCATCTTCTCTATTGCTGTCTCTTCTGTCTTGGCAAAAACCATCACTGTTGTGCTAGCATTCCTGGCCACTAAACCAGGGAACAGACTGAGGAGATGGCTGGGAAAGAGTCTGGCCAACTCCATTGTCATTTCCTGCTCCAGTGTCCAAGTTCTCATCTGCACCACCTGGCTGGGAGTTTCTCCTCCTTTCCCAGACTCTGACATGCACTCCCAGCCAGGAGAGATCATCTTGCAGTGCAATGAAGGGTCTCCTGCCATGTTTTACGCTGTCCTTGGCTACATGGGCTTCCTGTCTGCCATCTGCTTCACGGTGGCTTTCCTAGCTAGGAATCTGCCTGGGGCCTTCAATGAAGCTAAGCTGATCACCTTCAGCATGCTGGTCTTCTGTAGTGTTTGGGTGTCCTTTGTGCCCACCTACCTGAGCACCAAGGGGAAATACATGGTAGCCGTGCAAGTCTTCTCCATCTTGGCTTCCAGTGCTGGGCTTCTGGGCTGCATCTTCATACCCAAGTGCTACATTATGATACTAAGACCTGATCTGAACACGAAGGAGCACCTGACAGCAAAAGAATAAACTAAATATATATATAGAGAGAGAGTCTCTGTGTGAAATCATTTGTCCTTCCATTTGTATGTATTCAAGGTATTGTCAATCCTTTTCAGTAGGTGATGCTGAGTTTGTTAGGATATTTCCATTCCACCTTAAAAAGGGAGCAGGTTGTTGTGTCACAGCCTGCATATTTCCTGTTCACAGGATGTTTCTGTTTTGTATATAGCTGTTGTTTTTCTCTCTGTGTACCTGGACACACAGACAGACATGTTTTTCCTTTGTTCTGACCAACGCTGAATAAAGTTGTAAATAATGCTCTCCTGAGTGCATCTTTCATTGTAAGAACTCTGCTGAAAGAGCGTGCACCAGTCCTTGGAATGTGGGAGCTGTTTCTGAGGCTTGTGTCGCTAATTGACTGATACTGCATTTCTACGGGAGATTGATGGATCGTCTGGAATCAACGTGGAGGCAGATGGCCTTTGTCTCCCTGGCAGTATCCCAACAACAGGCTCCGGGCCCAGATTCACGGCACTTACAGGAGAGTAAGACTGCGAAAGACTGTGAGGTATGTGGGGAAAAGCGAAAGCAAGGCTTTTCTGTTGCCGCGGCAGTCTTTGAACTCCGGCAGGCTAATTAGCCTGGGAGTCCAGCCAAGCAGGCCTCAAGATTTTGCTGGCATATTGATAATTTTATATTACAAAATGAAAATGTCACACAGGACCTGGCATCTATATTAAGAGAATATTAATAATTCTGTAGAGCTGATAAACATACCATATGGGAGACTTCAAAGGCAATAATGAGAGGTCAAATAATTCAAAAGCTTCATATTTTTTTGGGGGGGGGCACACACCAAGGGAGAAAGCACTGAATGATGAGGCTGAAATTGAAAAACTAGAATTTGTTAAAAACCTTAAACTAGCTGCTCTTAAAATAATTATAGAAAATCAGAGCTACTTAGAAAGTAATCTCTTAATATTTGCTCAGAAAGATAGAAAAAGCTAAGGTTGTAAGACAGTGTTTATTTGAAAAATGGAACAAAGCTGGCAAATTGTTAGCACATTTTTACACAATCACACACTTATATACTTTCAACAATTAAAGACCAAAGAGGATAACAAGATCTGATGGGATCACAAATGAATTATTTTTTAAAAATAAGAAATCATATACATCTGATTGTCACAAAAAAAGATGCTATTGAAGCCTTTTTATATCTAAAAATAATAAAAATACAATGTCTAACCCAATCTGGTTCTGATAAGCTCCAATCTCCTATAACTCTCCCTAAACTCTGCAGAATGGTTAATGTGTTAAAATGCAATGAAGCCCCCAGACTGGATAGTTTCACAGCCAAGTAATATGAAAAATTATTGAATGAATTAGAGTAATCTTTCAAAGTGACATTAAATAAAATTATGCTAAGAACTGTTTTTCCTAAAACATGGCAAATGGCTAGAATAGTGATCACATATTAAAAAAGATAAAGTCCAGCTCTACTGTCCTACAGCATTGCTGAATCAGGGCTTTGTTTCACAATTCTAGCAAACAGATTAAATATAGTAATACATAAATATATAGCAGATCAAACTGGATTTATTATGGGACATAAACTCTCATGAAACATATGTAAGGTCCTACATTTCATTCATGTTACCAATAAAGTGAAACAACTATATGGGATATTATTATTTTTTGATGCAGAGAAAGCCTTTGATCGTTTGGAATGGGGCTTTTTATAGCCTGTATTGGATTATATAGGACTACGCAGGGGATCTATGGCCCCAGAGCAGATAACTGGAACCAGAGCCAGGAACAGACAGAACCAACCGATTCTGGTTTTGTTCTCGCCTTCCTCGCTTGCTGAGTTCTGCAAGAGCAACACGGAGACTAAGGAGGAGGTGGGAGCTGATAGCGAGGACCATCACCTGGCATATTATTTTTTTTGATGCAGAGAAAGCCTTTGATCATTTACAATGGGGCTTTTTATAGCCTTTATTGGATTATATAGGACTACGCAGGAGATACCGTACATTTCAATCCTAAACAAAATCTGAAGGGCAGCATGTTGGTGACTCCTAAAAATGCTAAAGGATAGGCCAAACCAAGCTTTCCCTTTGCTAGCCATTTATCCATCTTTAGCTTAACTTTTTTTATTTAATTATTTAAATTTGTAAACCTCTGTCTACAATGAAGTGGTATGGGAATTTTATTTCAAATAAAAATAGAGGTTTAGGTCAAGTCATGGAGGTGGCTAAGGATATGAACAGAAACTAGTCCTTGTGGATAGGTCCTCCCTTCACTGTTTGAGGCAGGAAGACTCTGAGTTCCAGTTGTTGGGCATCACTTGTAGGGAAAGGGCTGCTGCACTGACCCCTTCCTTAGGGCCTTCCCTTTGGGGCAACTGGTTGTCCATTTTGAGAAGAAGATGCTGGACTTTATGGACCCTTCGCCTGATCCAGCTTCAGGGCTCTTCTGATGTCAATCATGTTCAGCCAAACTCAACTTTCTCCCTCCTTGAACCTTGTCAGTCTCTTGAGTCAACATGTTTTTCTCCTGCTCTGCACCTGCTCCCAGAGGAGACCTTTCTTCCCCTTACAATTATCAGAACCACAGTGATCTATTCTTATCCCCCACGAACACCCTTCAAATGCTGCCTTTGGGAACAATAACACAAACATCACAATCAAGAGCAGCAGGAGGTGATTTACTCCACCATGCCTGAGAAGTTTGATATATAAAATATATTTTGTGCCACAGAGTCCTTGCAGTCAAGCTTTAGGCCAGGTGAAAGGGTGGAGGGGATAAGTCCATGTGAAGTTTAATCAGTTCATAGGAAGCCGCCTTCTAGCTTAGTACTATCTACTGACTGTAAGCTCTCCAGGTAGAGGACATCCTCAGTCCTACCTGGAGCAGGTAGCAGAGGTTGAACCCGGCACCTTCTGGCTGGAAAAGAAATGCTCTGGCCCTTCCTCTTTGGCTCGCTGGACAAGTCTCAGCAACCTCTGTCCAGCAAGGGTTTAGGATTCTTCTGATTAGCTGGTTATGGAGTTAAGAGAAACAGTTGGAAGGGAAGTGTAGCAGGTGGATTCAGAATGATAACACTGCTCCTGTTGCTCCCTCTTGTAACCTGTGGGATGGAGCAGAAGGCAAAATGTCCCCTGAATTGGATCAAGGATACAAATTACGCTGTGAATTTTTACAGGCCAGGAGGCCATCTCCTTAGTGGTGTCATATCTTCAAGATTCATTGGAGATCAATTTCCTTCTACCTTTGACAGGAGCCCGTATATCTGGGTTGATCCGTGAGTAATGTATTAATGTGTTTCTGCTTCCTTTAAAAAAAATGCATTTTTTGTTACATTTGGATACACTTGTTTTCATCCATCCATCCTCACCTATCTAATTGTTCGTGGACTTCCCAACTTATCTTTCCTTGACATTCTATCTTACCCTCCTTAGATTTTCCACTCTCTTCCTCTCTATTCTTAACTCTATATTTTGTTTGCTGGTGCTCACAGATTAATCCTTGCTTGTAAATTTACATTTATACCACTCCATTTCAAATATCCTTCTAGTTGTTTCCACTCGCTTATCATCGTCTTTCTATTTGTATTTATCTTCCCTAAGATTATTTTCAAAAATTCTGATTCTTCTTCTTTGAATCCTTTCTCTTTGTCTCTTTGTGTTTCTGCTTCCTAACTCAAGTTCTCTTGATGTACCTGGGTCAGCCCTTCTGAGATGACATTGACTGAAACTAGAATGGGTCTTTCTCAGAGCTTTAAACAAGAAGTACCCTGTGATAAATCTCATTTATTTAATAAAATGGGGCCCTGTGATTTATTTCATTTATTTAATAAAGGATTTCTACATAACTTTTCCCCTTATAAGATAGCAAATACTATGAGCTGTGCCTGATTTGCAGGTTTTCTGTAGTTAGCAAAATGAAATTAATTCTCATGGAACTTAGGGGTATGGGGAATGTTTGGGCCGTGTTTCTTGGTATGGAAATTGCGGTGTCCTTCAGCTTTCAGTCTGATATAATCTTCTGGAAGTTTATCCATAGAACTAGTGTCACAGGACGGAGCCACTGCCCCCACCAGGAGATGAAGGAGAAATGGGTTCTCTCACTAGGAAAAGTGAATGATAAGGCAACTGTCCTTCCACAGTGAAAGGCAGGCTCGTCCTTTACAGGTGTCTGCACTGATAGATGGAGAGAACAATGTTCAATGCACAGTTCTTTCCCACAGGCACAACTGTAACTGTCTTCTATGCTTAGGCGAGTACAATGCAGCCTGTGGGGCTGTAGGAGAGTTTGTAGTCTCTGGTTGCCCCTCCTTGGTTAAGGGTTTCCCCTTAAAGGGATCCAAAAGGCTTCTGTTCGACACCCAGGCAGCATCTAGGGTCATAGCACTCTTTCAAGGGGGACCCCTGGGGGTGGATGCTCCTATTCAGGGCTTTTCTTGCAGCCAGAAGTCACTGGAACTCAGTTCTGGCCTCTCCCAGGTGGGTGCCTTTGCCATTATAAGAAAACAAGGGAGGTGTTCATGGTGACTTCTGGCACCTCTTTTTCTAGAAGAATAGCAATGCCTCTATTTGATGTAGGGCCCCCCCTCAAAAAAATGTGTTTTACCCCCAGATGCACTCCCAGCAGATGGGCTTGTTGAATGGCCTCTTTAAATTGGAAGGTTCATTATTGTTCCACAATATGTGTATTTCTTTAAGGGCCAGAGCAAATAACGTGACTTAGTTTTACAGCTGTGAAGCAGCATAGCAGGTCTGTTAAGTTATGTTAATTAAGCTGTTGGGTATAGTATATAAGGGACGTGGGTGGTGCTGTGGGTAAAACCTAAGGGATGCTAGGGGTGTCCTTAGCGCTAAGGGTGGCGCTAAGGGACGCGGGTGGCGCTGTGGGTAAAACCTCAGCGCCTAGGACTTGCCGATCGAATGGTCGGCGGTTCGAATCCCCGCGGCGGGGTGAGCTCCCATCGTTTGGTCCCAGTTCCTGCCAACCTAGCAGTTCGAAAGCACCCCCAGGTGCAAGTAGATAAATAGGGACCACTTCCAGCGGGAAGGTAAACAGCGTTCCGTGTGCTGCGTTGGCTCGCCAGATGAAGCTTGTCACGCTGGCCACGTGACCCGGAAGTGTCTGCGGACAGCGCTGGCTCCCGGCCTATAGAGTGAGATGAGCGCACAACCCTAGAGTTGGGCAGGGGTACGTTTACCTTTATAGCATATAAAGTGCAGCACCTAACTCTCAGTCCCCTGGTGGATGGGTTGGTGTTTGGGTCATGCTTATTGATATATTGTGAAAGGAGTTTTTGTTTTTGTTATTAAAACCTAGCAAAAGTTACTTTTGCGTTCCTTGTAATGTGTCGTCTCCCCAGCACGCCTTCTGCAGTGCAGCTAACCTGCAAATAGCCAACAGGGCTCGGCTGGAATAATTGGCTTCACCCAATATCGATGCCAAACCATGCACATCTGTAACCAATAAAATTGTGGCCTATTTGAACCCAAAAACTATATGCTGCTGTCTTGACTGGTTATTCATCACCCTAGGGAACTGTGAGGTCACAGGGCACACAACCACCAGACCTGGTAGGACAACCAAGTAGGTCACCACATAGGGCCAGATTTGTGTTTTTCTCCATTCTTCTCTCTTGCAAGGATAGTGCGGACACTGCCCCACTGTGCCCTACTTGCTGGGCTCCTTTCTCGTTTGCTTTGATTGATAAAAATAATAATAATGTGACTATCAATTTCACTGAATCGAACGTGACAATGTGACACCATTCTTTATGCAGTGAGACAGATAGCAGGGGATTGCAAATTCTTACCTTCTTGCTTGCCATTCACGATGTCAATAAAAACCCCAGGCTCTTACCCAACATCACCCTGGGCTACAGCATCTACGAGACCTTTTTTGATGGAAGAATGACTTCGGACGCCCTGACAGATCTGCTTGCTGGTGGGAGAATCAATATCCCAAACTACAGCTGTGGAAGGCGGAGAAAAGTGCTGGCTGTTCTTGAACGGGGTGAATCCGACATCTCCATGCACATTGCAGGCATGTTGGGCATCTACAAAATCCCACAGGTAAGAATGGGCTTCAAGTCAGGCACACCTGACATCTTCCTCCCCATGAAAAAAACAAGTTCTGCTGAGGATGATGTAACTGGTTTTATTCCTTACTTTATAATGTACACCACTTTGAAACAGTGCTTTTCATGAAGGAGAAAGCATACAGAAATGTTTTAATAAATAAATTGTGGGAAATGCTCCAAACTCAGAGAAAGGGTGTCAAAATGGCAAGTGTAAATGAGTGTGAAGTGTTGCAGATGGGGGGCAAGAAAGAAATCCTAATTTTACATAAAGGTAAAGGTACCCCTGCCCGTACGGGCCAGTCTTGCCAGACTCTGGGGTTGTGCGCCCATCTCACTCAAGAGGCCAGAGGCCAGTGCTGTCCGAAGACACTTTCGGGTCACGTGGCCAGCGTGACATCGCTGCTCTGGCGAGCCAGAGCTGCACACGGAAACGCCGTTTACCTTCCTGCTAGAAAGCGGTCCCTATTTATCTACTTGCACCCGAGGGTGCTTTCGAACTGCTAGGTTGGCAGGCGCTGGGACCGAGCAGCGGGAGCGCACCCCGCCGCGGGGATTCGAACCGCCGACCTTTCGATCGGCAAGCCCTAGGCGCTGAGGCTTTAACCCACAGCGCCACCCGCGTCCCCCAATTATTTTTTTTACATATATACCCATAATTAAACGATGGAGCTTGTTGTCCACAGGTAGCAGCAATGGACACTAACTTGGACAACTTTAAAAGGGGGTTGGACAAATTCATGGAGGAGGAGAAGACTATCATTGGCTACTGGCCATGATGACCACGCTCCTGTCACCACAGTTTCTGGAAAACACAGGAGCAGAGAGTGCTATTGTTTTCAGCTCCTGCTTGGTGTTTCCCACATGCATCTGATTGGCCAGGATGAGAACTGGATCCTTGCCCCCCCCATTGACTCTTTCTTAACTGCTCACAAACTATTGCAGTTAAGTGGTACATACATAGCTTAAACAGAAACAAAATGTTACATTTCAAATAAGTTAGAGGATGATAATTAAATTTGTCATCTTCTTTCACATAGAAGTATCCAATCTTTGTCCTGAAAAGCAAAGCATCAGTCTCTCTTTCCCTTCTCTCACCAGCTCAGTTCTGGCTTTGTTCTTCATGATAAAAAACAGGCCCCTTTTGTCAACTGGATGGCCCCAAATGAAGAAGCTCTGTATGATGGGGTGGTCCAACTCCTCCTGCACTTCAGATGGACATGGGTGGGCCTCTTTGCTTCAGACAACGGCAATGGAGAAAAGTTCTTGAGCACTTTGACGCCTAAAATGAGCAATAGGGAAATTTGTGTTGCCTTCACTGAAAGAGTGCAACGGAAAACTTCCTTGTGGTTTCCTCATGAACCACCTGCCATGTGGAGACAAGTCAATGTATTTGTTTACTATGCAGAATCTCAGTATGGATTTTTTGTCATCGTAGAGGTACAATCTTTCTTTGAAAGGACACAAACCGGGGGGAAAGTCTGGATCACCATTGGTCTTCAGGACACAATCATGTCATATGAGATGGAAGCCTTCCGGCATGCCCATGGTTCTTTGTCCTTTGTAATAAAGACCAAAAAAAGCAGGAGAATTGGCCACTATGAACCAATACGTACTGCTTCTTGGCAGAAAGCATTTACATGTTCATATTCAGAGCAGTCCTTGTCTGTGAGGAGTTGGGAAAAATGCAGGGAGAAGGAGCATCTGAAGATGCCAAGGCAGGAGATGATTGAAGAGATCCACTCCCAAGACAGTTATATCACTTACTATGTTGTCCAAGTCGTGGCTCAGGCCTTGAATGCAGCCTATTCATCCAGATCAAAGCAGAGGTTGATGGTGGGTGGAGGAGACGAGATGGAACGTCAAAGTCTACAGCCATGGCAGGTATGGCCCCTCACTTTTGAAGACTGTGATTCATTAACACAGCTCTGGAATGATCCTGATAGGAACAGAGGAATCTGCCTTACATCAAAGCAGACCATTGATCTATCTAGCTTAGTATTCTCCATGTTGGCTGTCTGCCTGTGGTTCTCCAGAGTTTCTGAAAGGGAATATTTCCCAGCCCAACTGGAGATTAAATCTGTGGCCTTTTGCGCTCAAAGCAGATGCTCTACCGAGTCCATTGTGCCTTTCTGCCCATAATCCCGCAGTCAGAATCAAGCATTGTGTATCAAGCAGTGTATCTTATTCATTTATTTCTACAAATTTCTGCAAATGTATATACCATAATAATAATAATAATAATAATAATTTATTATTTATACCCTGCCCATCTGGCTGAGTTTCCCCAGCCACTCTGGGCGGCTCCCAATCAGTGTTAAAAACAGTACAGCATTACATATTAAAAACTTCCCTGAACAGGGCTGCCTTAAGATGTTTTCTGAATATACCACCCTTCATCATACCTGAGGGCAGTTTCCAGTAATACATTGAAATGCAATGAACAGATCATATGTTTAAATAATCCAATAACATTGTTTTCACCTGCTGGCAGAAACCTAACAGAGTCCTACCTCCCAGAGACTCATAAGTCAAGGAGAAACTGGAACCATGGGGTGCAATAATAATAATAATAATAATAATAATAATAATAATAATAATTTATTATTTATACCCCGCCCATCTGGCTGGGCCTCCCCAGCCACTCTGGGCGGCTTCCATAAAAACCAAAAATACAGTAAAATATCACACGTTAAAAACTTCCCTGAACAGGGCTGCCTTAAGATGTCTTCTGAATGTCAGGTAGTTGTTTATCGCTTTGACATCTGCTGAAAGGGCGTTCCACAGGACGAGTGCCACTACCAAGAAGGCCCTCTGCCTGGTTCCCTGTAGCTTCGCTTCTCGCAATGAGGGAACCGCCAGAAGGCCCTTGGCCCTCCTTCAGGTATACTCAGCGTCCGGGCTGAACGATGGGGGTGGAGACGCTCCTTCAGGTATACTGGACCGAGGCCGTTTAGGGCTTTAAAGGTCAGCACCAACACTTTGAATTGTGCTCGGAAACGTATTGGGAGCCAATGTAGGTCTTTCAAGACCGGTGTTCTATGGTCTCGGCGGCCGCTCCCAGTCACCAGTCTAGCTGCCGCATTCTGGATTAGTTGTAGTTTCCGAGTCACCTTCAACAACAGAAATGGCCCTCCCATGCATCAGACCCACAAAACCAATGTGACATTCCGGCATACAAAAGTATCAGCCACAAATTGGCAGGCGTCACAACATAGAGAGCGCTGTAGAGCTGTTTGGACCATTGGTCTGAGTCTGCAGTTATCTACCTATTTTAGACTACTTAGATCACAACCATGTGTTACACTCAGGGCTGCCTCTGCAGATAGTGCAGAAACTTCAGCTGGTGGCAAATTCAGCAGACAGGTTACTCACCAGGGCTAGACGGTTGGAGCAATGGTCCAACCGGATTGGCTGCCAGTTGGTTTCTGGGCCGAATTCAAAGTGTTGGTTTCCAGTTATAAAGCCTTAAACAGAGATTGGGAGTTTGTTGGTAAGTCACTTTGCATACCCAGGGCAAGATAAAGCAACTACCATATTTTTCCTTCTATAAGACACCCCCATGTATAAGATGCCCACTATTTTGGGGGACTCCTAAGTAAGAAAACACCCCTTAGCACTACCCGTGTTTAGGACAAGCCCCACTTTGAAACCTAATTTTTTGGTTAAAAAAACCTAGTCTTACACATGAAAAAATAAGGTAATTTTTAAAATAAATAATATGAATAATAATTATTATTAGCAGCTTTGTATACTACATTTCTTGGTAATACAAAAAAGTCACCAAATGCAGTTTTGAAAGGTCAAAATAATAGAGTAACAGAATCATAGAATTGGAAGGGACCCCAGACATCATCTAGTCCAAACTTCTTCAATGCAGGATCCCAACCAAAGCATCCATGGCAGATGGCCATCCAACTGCTGCCTTAAAACCTCCAAGGAAGGAGATTCCACCACTGTCTGATGGAGTCCATTCCATTTTCAAATAGCTCTTACCATCAGAAAGTTTTTCCAAATATTTAGCCAGAATCCCATTTCTTGTAACTTGAAGCCACTGGTTCAAGTCCTACCCTCCTGAGCAGGAGAAACCAAGCTTGCTCCATCTTCCATGTGACAGCACATCAGATATTGGAAGATGGCTCTCATAGCTCCACTCAGCAGAACCTGGATGTAAAATGAATATGGGGCTGGTTGTTTTACAAAATTTAACAAGCAGTCTAAAAATAGACCTAACTCAGAAAACATGAGGGAATTACATTCAGAGATTCAAACACTACCATTCTGGATTATCATTAGACATCAATACATTTACAAACTTTTGTGTTACAAATTCATCCACGGAGCTCCAAAACTGCTTTGCTCTGAGGGAGTCCTATGACAAATGGAAGGAATAGCCAACCAACTTTTTTCTACCTCCAAACTTCCGTATAATCTACAACTATCAGAGCCCTAATGCAACTGGATTGACATTTTCATAGTTTCCTTTAGAAAAAGAGAACCCTGTAGTAAAAATTGGAATCCATCCCTTGAACAACGTTGTGTTCCACTTTTAATAAATCCATACTGACAATTTTTTCACAAAATTTCCCGAAACCGTTACCTGTCTTTTCCAATATATGCAATAATGCTGATTGGTCATTGACAAAATGTTGAAGCCAAATGAGGGGACTTTAGTGTGCATCATAGTCCCTAGGAGTCCAGATGAAAGATGTATTGGCCCTTATTCAAAAGAGATTAGGGTGCAGACGCAGCAAGGATGAATTATCCAAAGTCGTTTCACATTATCTCAGAGCTGGGGTTTCCTCTGTTCTAGCTTCATTCATTCTTGAAAGGAGTCAATCTATCTTCTGATACTTCAGCTGATGGACAGTATTTGGATGAGAATGGGGCACTGGCCATTGACTTTGATATCGTAAATTGGGTGCTGTTTCCTAATAATTCTCATGCTAGTGTGAAGATTGGGAGCATAGAGAGACAGAAGTCCTCAAATATAAAGTTCACCATTAACTCAGAAGGAACTGTATGGCCCACGGTGTTTAAGAAGGTAGGATAAATTTATTTAACCTTTAAATATATGTGATTTCTGCTACATTCTAATAGCTAGTTGAACAGTACATATGAGGCTTTCATTGCAATCCTAGACACTTCCTGGAGCTAAGTCGCATTGAGCTTAAAGGACCCTACTCTTAATTAAGCACAACTGCATAAACCAGTAGCAGATGTGATGGCAGCTTTATCAGGATTGTTTTAGTGCTGCATTTTGTGGGAGTGTTTTATGATTGCTTCTTCAAAGATCATGTAGTTAGGCTCTTGCTCTTTGTATCTTTCATGCTGCCTCGATCATCTGTTTGTATAGAAAAAAGGAGGTATTCAGGTTGAAGGAAAGAAGCAGATACACTAATGAGTTTTCATGGCCATGCTGCTCTGCAAAAAAGAAAAAAAAGAATCACAATTGGAAGTAAAGATGCCTTTTCCTGGATCATTCCCAAACTCAACAGTCCATTTCTTAATGCTTTCTCCTCAATGCTCCTTCTCTTCATTTCCAGACCACGCCTCATGCAAGATGCACAGAGAGCTGCCACCCAGGATATGCCAAGCAGATTCAGGAAGGGAAGCCGCCCTGCTGCTATGATTGTGCTCCCTGCCCAGCAAGGACCATCTCCACTCAGGAAGGTAGGACACAACATCAGACAGAGGGCCTTCTCGGTAGTGGCGCCCGCCCTGTGGAACGCCCTCCCATCAGATGTCAAAGAGATAAAGAATTACCTGACATTCAGAAAACATCTTAAGGCAGCCCTGTTCAGGGAAGTTTTTAATATGTAATGCTGTACTGTTTTTAACACTGATTGGGAGCCGCCCAGAGTGGCTGGGGAAACTCAGCCAGATGGGCGGGGTATAAATAATAAATTATTATTATTATTATTATTATTATCAGTGGAAAGGGCCTTCAATGGGAGGATGGGGTAAATATCTGAGCCAGCCTGAACAATCTGTGTCCAGTTCTGGGCACCACAGTTCAAGAAGGACACTGACAAACTGGAACGTGTCCAGAGGAGGGCAACCAAAATGGTCAAAGGCCTGGAAACGATGCCTTATGAGGAACGGCTAAGGGAGCTGGGCATGTTTAGCCTGGAGAAGAGGAGGTTAAGGGGTGATATGATAGCCATGTTCAAATATATAAAAGGATGTCACATAGAGGAGGGAGAAAGGTTGTTTTCTGCTGCTCCAGAGAAGCGAACACGGAGCAATGGATCCAATCACAAGAAAGAAGATTCCACCTAAACATTAGGAAGAACTTCCTGACAGTAAGAGCTGTTTGACAGTGGAATTTGCTGCCAAGGAGTGTGGTGGAGTCTCCTTCTTTGGAGGTCTTTAAGCAGAGGCTTGACAACCATATGTCAGGAGTGCTCTGATGGTGTTTCCTGCTTGGCAGGGGGTTGGACTCGATGGCCCTTGTCGTCTCTTCCAACTCTATGATTCTATGATTCTATGATTCAATCGTGTTTGTGATGGAACACCATGAACGGAATGCCTCTCTGGTTTCTCATTTATATACTGATCACCTCTCACCACTGCTTAATTATCTTGGCTTGCAGGAGCACCAGCAGTGGATATTTCAGTCTGCCATTCCTCCAGCTGGAAGGCTGTCCTTTTGCTTGGTTTTCGGAGGATCAAAGAGCAACAACAGGAGGAAGCAGTTTCCACTAGATGGAAACTGTTCCCGCCTCCTTAAGTAATATATGCATGCACCACCCATCAGATAAAGGGCAGAAGACCGTCTGCCTTGCTTAAGGTCCCAATTGTACCTTTGAAGCCCCACCGACACAACTGACAAAAATTGCTTCGCTGTTCCCTGTCTGCTCTCAATAGAAGCAACTAGGAAACATTTCACAGAGAAAACTTTTTTTAAAAAAAATATTATTTATTAATTTTTCCACAGAAAAGAAATCTTTACCTATTTTAACATAAACTGTAAGTTACTTTATCTGTTGCCTTCCCATCCTCCTCCTCCATGGTTTCCATATTTACCCTTATATGCTGGATATTTCATCTATACTATTCAGTACATCCGTATTTGTTAACCTATATGTCATAGTAATTCACACTGTTGCTCATATTTCATGTCCTCCTTGCACTTTCATCTTGCTAAAGCAGTTCTTTAAGACTGGAAACATTTTACTGATTATTTAAAGGGTGTGTTGTTGTTTTTTGTCATTTTGGTCATTCTTGCCAGTTCCAAATACTTCATCTTTTTCAAAAGCCAATCTTCCTTTGGGCATACAATATTCTTCATGCTGCCATCATTGAGTGCATAATAAATAAGTTAACCAGGTGTGTTTTTTTTTGAATAATTCCTTTAACAAAGCTTCAGGTTTATAGGGAATCATCAGCTCCTCCCCATCAGCTGAAACATTTTTAAAATCTCATATATCTTTCCCCAGTACCTTTAGCCTTTTTGCAAGTCCGCCACATTTTGCACTTCCAACACATACTTAGTTTAATACATTTTGGCCAGCTTTTTTGTCCTTTTGATATATACTATATATAAATCATCTTCGTATAATTTTATTTTAAAGTATAACAAGCAGTAAATCTTAGATTACTCTTCCACAACTCCTATGAAGGCATTTCTATTTTGTTTTTTCCTTTTTTTGGGGGATGAATCCATGGATTGAAACTTCTCTACCAGTGAACACAGTGTTCTTTCTTGGTCTCTCCCATATACCAATAATTTTGCAAAATTGTAACAGCATCCAGACTGCTCTAGGTGTATGACTAATGTTAGGATAATGATGTCTCTCTTACTCTGTGCAGATGCCAATGAATGCATCAAATGTCCAGAAGATCAGCATCCAAACAAGGAGCAAGATCAATGTGTCCCCAAAGCAATCACCTTCTTGTCCTATGAAGATTATTTGGGGGTCCTCCTGGCTTCCTTTGCCCTACTCTTATCTTCAACCACAGGCTGCATTTTGGGAATATTCATGAAATATAATGAAACTCCCCTAGTAAAGGCCAACAACAGAGATCTCTCCTACATCCTCCTCTTCTCCCTCCTGCTCTGCTTTTTGTCCTCTTTCCTCTTCATCGGCCGGCCAAGGAAAGTCACCTGTCTTCTCCGACAAATGGTCTTCAGCATTGTCTTCTCATCTGCCATCTCTTCTGTCTTGGCAAAAACCATCACTGTGGTTCTGGCCTTCTTGGCCACTAAGCCAGGGAACAGGCTGAGGAAATGGCTGAGGAAAAGTCTGGCCAACTCCATTGTCATTTCCTGTTCCACTGTCCAAGTTGTCATCTGCATCACCTGGCTGGGACTTTCTACCCCATTCCCAAACTCTGACATGAGTTCCTTACCTGGGGAGATTATCCTGCAATGCAATGAAGGGTCTGTGGCCATGTTTTATGTTGCCCTCGGCTACATGGGCTTCTTGGCGGCCATCTGCCTCACGGTGGCTTTTCTAGCCAGGAAGCTGCCTGGGGCCTTCAATGAAGCCAAGCTGATCACCTTCAGCATGCTGGTCTTCTGCAGTGTTTGGGTGTCTTTTGTGCCCACCTACCTGAGCACCAAAGGGAAATACATGGTAGCCGTTCAGGTCTTCTCTATCTCGGCTTCCAGTGCTGGGCTTCTGGGCTGCATCTTCATGCCCAAGTGCTACATAATCATACTGAAGCCCGAACTGAACACGAAGGAGTACCTGACAGCAAAAAACTAAACAGAGAGAGTGAGAGAGATTATCCATCTTTCTTTTGGTCTGTATTAAAAGCATTGTCAATCACTTTCAACAGGTGATGCTGGATTTTTGTCTTTCGCTAGGGAGTTCAGGAGTTCACTTGTTTAAAACTGCCATTTTCCTCTCAGTATGACACCTCATTCACTTTGCTCAGTCGATATTTTACCTTTCAGCATCACTGCCTTCTCACTTTAGTCACTCTGTCCTTTCTATTCCTCAACTGTCTCATGGCTCTGAGTCTTGGAAGACCTGCTCCCTCCCTTACTGGCCTTTTCCCACCTGACCTGAAGAGGGAGGGGTCCTGACTGACTCTAGCTACAAAAGCTGAGGCTGCTAAACAGAATTTTGGGTTGGGATCTTGTTTAAAGGTTAACTGATTTTAATTTGTGTGGGGGTTTTGTTGTTGCTTCTATGGTTTGATTGTGGATGAGGAGGCCGATTATATCTGTAGCACAGAGACTTGCTTAGATAAGTGAACAGGCTGGAGTTGGTCTTACCCAGCTGTGCCCACCTGATTATTCGGTGCAGCATCAGGGCAGACCTGAGGGTCGGGGAGGGGGAGTTGCTGCGTCTAAAGAGATTTCATCTCTTTCTCCAAGTTCTCTGTCCAGTTGGGTAGTATCTACAAGTTGTGTTACAATATATGATCACGACTGCAAAACTTTTATATGCACAAATATGCAAGGAAACATCATTGCCAACAATGGAATAATGGCTGTTAAAGCTAACGGGTTTAGCTGAGATGGCGAAATTGACATGTTCAATCAGAGAAAAGCCATTGTTAACATTTGTTAAAGATTGGAAACCTTTTGCATGAAAAAGAAAAAGAAATTATGACATCTGGATTTGAGGGTTGAAGATAATGTTAGTTTACGGAAAGTGGCTTTGTGGGGTGTTATTGTGAATTGGACAAAGTGAATATTGCTTATATATAATGGACAGCTGAATAATTGGAAGTTGTTTGCTTTGTGAATCTTATTTTAATATATATGTTCTTCTCTCTCTCTCTCTCTCTCTCTCTCTCTCTCTCTCTCTCTCTCTCTCCCCCCTCCACACAAACACCTTTCTGTGTTTTTATTGTATCTATATAAAAGTCTTGGTTTAGTTAGAAAATGGGAAAATATATAAAGTTTTGTAATTTTTTAATTTAAACTTTAATAAAATATATATTCTTTTTTAAAAAGTGTGTTTCTGGCATTGGGCAGTCTGGACAGATTAGGGACTGTGCTGGTTTACCGCCCGCCTAACTGCCCGGTCCTATCCCTGCCTCAGCTGACAGAGCTGGTCTCAGAGGTGGTGTAGAGGACTCCCACCCTGTTGGTTTGGGGGGACTTCAGCATCCATGTTGAGGCAACTGTTTCTGGAGTGGCTCAGGACTTTACGGCTGCCATGATGACCATGGGGCTGTCCAACATATCACCATCCCAATGCATGTGACAGGCCACACTCTGGACCTTGTTTTCTCTTTAAAAACAACATATATATTATTTTCAAACAATATTTTATATACGCAAAACTTTTCCAAAAATACCATACAGGCTTCCCCCCAACACCCCCTGGTTTCCAACACCCCCCCCCCGCAGTTCCTTGCATCTAATCATATTTCTCCAAACTATTTGTTTTCCCTCATATTTTCCCTGATTGCAAATTATACACTTTCATAAATGTTATATCAAACCTGCTAATGCAGTGGTCTTTAAGATAGTCTATAAATTTCTTCCATTCCTGATGGAACTTTTCTTCATCTTGGTATCTGATCTTCATGGTCATCTTTGCCATTTTGGCATAGTCCATCATCTTAGTTATCCATTCTACTTTTGTTGGTACCTTCTCTTCCTTCCAGTTCTGGACAAGCCGCATTATTGCGGCTGTTGTTGCATACATGAATAATCATTTTAAGTCCCTTGGTAATTCTTCTCCTGTTAATCCAAGTAAAAAGGCTTCTGGGGGTTTTTTTTGGCAAAAGTTATTTTAAATATTTTTTTTTAATTCATTGTACTGTATATTATTTCCAAGAAGTCTTTTACTATTCTGCAAGACCAACACATATGATGAAAAGTACCTCCCTTGTCCTTATGTTTCCAACATACATTTTATATACTTTTATACACTTTTGCTAATTTTACCAGACTCAGATACCAATAATACATCATCTTCATATAGTTTTCTTTCAGTGAATAGCAAACCATAAATTTTAAATCCCCTTTCCATAACTTCTCCCATAAATTAAATTGTATATTATAACCTACATCCTTTGCCCAGCTGGACCTTGTTTTCTCAACTGGGGAGGAAGAGGGTGATATGAAAGTGGGGAACGTTGACATCAGTCCCTTGTCAAGTTCAGATCACTTCCAATTGAAAACGAGGCTATCAGCAGCTTTTCTGCTTGGCAGAGACAGGGGCTTCCAGATGGCTGCTAGGAGCTACAATCAAACAGAATCTGGAGGACAACATGTTTGTGACCCCTATTCTAGAATGAAAAACATTTGGAGAAGTGAAAAAGTTTGTCTTTGGAGTAAAGAAATAAAAGAAGAACTCTGCCCTAATTAAAAATGAGAAGCAGGCTGACATGACCTCGTCTTGTGTCTGTCCCAATGCTTCACCTTGGCACAAGACACAGCCACTTCCACTCCATCCACTGAAATCACTTTTAGGCCAACACTCGGCAGTGGGAGGGGGTTCCCCTGGCCTGGCGTTGGAGGGGCACAACCATACAGAGATTGTCATTGGGCTGGACTGGGACTTCATCAGCCAATTACAACTCTGCTCTGAGATCTTCAGTGGTGGCTCCTTTGTTACTGAGCCAAGCTCAAGGTTTTACGGAAGCTCCTAACAGCTTGGGAAGAGTTGACTGGAGGAATTGTCTTCTTCCCTATATATTCACTCATCTGTTTTAGTTTGAAAAACTGGCACAATTCTTGGTGCCCAGGGCTTTTTTTAAAGAAAGAAAAGAAGGTACTTTTTAAAGAAAGAAAAGAAGGTACTTGTACTCACCATGAAGTTGTTACTTCATACCACACCTTTAACATTTTTTTTGGGGGGGGGAGTACTTTGCACCATTGAGTACCCCCAGAAAATAGCACTGCTGGTGCCACACAATACTCATTCTGGACAGGTGGAAATTGATCCCTTCCCGTGGCAGCACCTACACTTTGCCACATTATGCCTATTGACACACTCTCTGTATTCTTTTTGGTGCCTGGGAAAACAATTTTTATTGAGGGAAGTCTGTTTAGATGTGTAGAAGTTGACATGTTCTTTAATCTATCTTTAGCTTAACTTTTTACTTAATAATTTTTTGGATTTCCAAATAGATCTGTTTTTATCTTGTCTTTCCCCAATAAACTTATTATTATTATTATTGTGGGGGGTTTTGTACAAGAAAGTGGTGAATTTTGTTTCAAATAAAAATAGAGATTTAGGCCACATCATGGAGGTGGATAAGGCTATAAACAGCTACCAGCCCTTATGAATATGGCCTCCCTCCACTGTCTGAGGCAGGAAGACTCAGTTGTTGGGAATCCCATGTAGGGAAAGGGCTACTGCACTGACCCCTTCCTTGTGGGCTTCCCATTGGGGCAACTGGTTGTCCATTTTGAGAAGAGGATGCTGGACTTTATGGGCCCTTCACCTGATCCAGCTTCAGGGCTCTTCTGATGTCAATCATGTTCAGCCAAACTCAACTTTCTCCCTCCTTGAACCTTGTCAGTCTCTTGAGTCAACATGTTTTTCTCCTGCCCTGCACCTGCTCCCAGAGGAGACCTTTCTTCCCCTTACAATTATCAGAACCACAGTGATCTCTTCTTATCCCCCATGAACACCCTTCGAATGCTGCCTTTGGGAACAATAACCCAAACATCAAAATCAAAAGCAGTAGGAGGTTATTTACTCCACCATGCCTGAAAAGTTTGATATATAAAATATCTTGTGTGCCACAGAGGCCTTGCAGCCAAGATATACGTCAGGTGAAAGGGTGTAGGGGATAAGTCCTTGTGTAGCTTAATCAGAACATAGGAAGCTGCCTTTTAGCTTAGTACTATCTACTGACTGGTGGCAGCTCTCCAAGTAGAGGACATCTTTAGCCCTACCTGGAACAGTTGGGAGAGGATGGACCTGGCACTTTTTGGGTGCAAACCAATGCTCTACCACTGAGCTATAGCCTTTCCTCTTTGTCTCTATGGCCAGAGGTGGACACGTCTTTGCAAGAGTTTAGGCTTCTTCTGATTAGCTGGCTGTGGAGTTGAGAGGAACAATCAGTAAGGAAGTGTAGCCGGGGGATTCAGAATGATAACACTGCTCTTGTTGCTCCCTCTTGTGACCTACGGGATGCAGCAGAAGGCAAAATGCTCACTGAATCTGATCAGGGATGTCAATTATGCTGTGAATTATTACAGGCCAGGAGACCATCTCATTAGTGGAATTGTATCTTCAAAATTCATTGGAGATCGTTTGCCCTTCACCTTCTCCAAAACCCCTTTTAACTTTGTTGATGCGTGAGTAATATATTGATGTGTTTCTTTTACACTCAATGCACTTGATGCACGTGGGTCAGCCCCTCTGAGATGAAAATGACTGAAGTTAGGGTGGGTCTCTCTTGGGGATCTTTGGGGCCCTGGAGGTCTATAGGGTATGCCTGTTGCAGGTTTTCTGTACTTAGCAAATGACATTCATTCTTTCATTGTGTTTCATGGAACCTTGGAGTATTTCTTGGCATGAAAACTGTGGAGTTCTCCCACTCTTAACCCAATAAAATCTTCTGGCCCCAGGACTGAGCCACTACCCTCACCTGGAAATGAACGGGAGATTGCTTCTCTCACTCAGAAAAGTGAATGTTGAAAGGCGGGCTTGTCCTTTATAGCTGGGTGCAATGATAGATGGGGAACACAATGTTCAATGCACAATTATTTTCCCCAGGCACAAAGCAATCTATGCAACTGAAAACTGTAACTCTCTACTATGCTTAGGCAGGTGCTCTTCTCATGCTTTGATTCCAAACATGCCAACCATTTAATGGGAAGCAATGTTTGTGAGATATATAATGCCTGGAGAAGACCATAGATACAGTGGTAGCTACTAACCACTGGACAAAGTTGAGCCAGGCTTCCCAAATCTTCCCTGAGCCCGTGGAGTGGAGGATTCTAAGCCCTCGAAGGCTGTTGAGTCTCCCAGGCTGCACACCTGGTCCTTCAGGGATACAGTTACCCCATTCAGGATCAAGACCCACACCTGCCCAGCCCCTGTCCCCCCAAAACAGTTCTTCTGCCTTGTCAGGATTCAACCTCAATCTGTTAGCCGTCATCCATCCTCCAACCACCACCAGACACTCACACAGGACATTCACTGCTTTCATTGGTTCCAATTTAAATGAGAGGTAGAGCTGAGTATAATTTGCATACTGATGAACACCCAGCCCAAACCCCCGATGGTTTCTCCCAGCAGCTTCATAGAGATGCATTTTTAAGAGTTTAGTATACTAGAAGTATTTTAGAAATCCTTAAGATATTTAGCAGGGAGAGGAGAAGAGAGTAACTGCTCATGGAGCCATCTAAGACCGGAGGTGTCGAGTCTCAGAAATGAGGAGCCATCAGCAACTGTGTTCGGCTCCATTCCCTGGCTCCTCCCAAAACGTCATGCGATGTCATGTGATGTCATGCGTGTGATGTCATATGTGAAACCGTCCTCCTCAATTTTAGGCGTAAGTTTTTCTGTATTTATTTATTAAACTTATATGCTGCCATTCATCCTAAAACCTCAGGGCAGTTCAGAGAATAAAATACAGTTGGAGCCTCTGTCACTGGAGCTGGGTTCAGGGGGCTGGTTTGTGTCCTGGTTTTTTCTCCATTCTCCTCTCCTGCAAAGATACCATGGGCATTGCCCCACTGTTCTCTGCTTACTGGGCTCCTTTACCATTGGGTTTGATTTACAAAAAAGAAAAAAAAAAGAATGTGACTTTCAATTTCACTGAATTGAACACGACTATGTGGCATAATTCTTTTTGCAGCTCTGTGAATAAGAGGGCATGGCAAATTCTTAGCTTCTTGCTGGCCATTCAGGATGTCAATCTTAACCCCAGGCTCCTACCCAACATCACCCTGGGCTACAGCATCTATGAAACCCATTTTGATGGAAGAACCACTTCTGATGCTCTGACAGATCTGCTTGCTGGTGGGAAAATCAATATCCCAAACTACACCTGTGGAAAGCAGAAAACGTTACTGGCTGTTCTTGAACGGGGTGAATCCAACATCTCCATGCACATTGCAAGCATGTTGGGCATCTACAAAATCCCACAAGTAAGAATGGGCACACCTGACATTTGTCATCTCACAAAACAACAAATTATGCTGAGGATACTATAACTATTTTATTAAATAAATTGAGCAAAATGATAGTAAGAAAGGAACGTAGTGCTAAATGTACAACTGCTTCAATATAGATATTCTTAAATGTGCATTAACGCATCAATAAATAACCGATCTCCCCCCCCCCACCCATCTACAAATAATGTAATAAAAAGCCATGCTAGAGGTGGAATAATACTTGGAGGTGACTTCAATGGTATGATTTCATCTATGGTTGACAGATCTCAAACAATGCGATCTAGCCAAGGTCTTTAATAGAATAATGGAAGAAAATAACTTGATAGATATTTGGAGAATCTAGTATCCTAATGATAAAGATCTCACTTTCTATTCTCATGTCTACAATTCATATTTCCATAGAGATTTTCTCTCATTGCTTCATGCCCAGTAGCAAAGATGACTAAAACTGAAATCCACCCAATGACTTATGCTGATTGTGCCCCAATATTGCTAAAGATACAACTTGCAGAAACTCGATATGACAAATTATTATGTTTGGACAACTACGTCTTGCGAATTGAAAGAGTTAGAAATGAGCCAAAATATTACTCTAGAGGTAACCTGGCCAGTAAGCTGGGATGCAGCAGAAACCTATAGTTGTGCAATATTGATACAAAAAATATCTGAAAAATGGAAAACGTTTACCCCAAAAGAGAAATATTTAATTCAGAAAAAAACATTTTTTAAAAAAGTTAATAAGCAAAGACCAGATCTGGGGTCAATGGAGAAATGAAATAAGATTGGTATACCAAAAACTTCAAACTGAAAAATGGAAGACAATGCATTGACTCAGGCATACCACAATGGTGGTTTGAAAATAGCCATCTAAATTACTTTCATATCAACTATAATATAGGCAAGCAAGAATCTTAATTGTATGTATAAGACATAAAAATTAACTACTTCCTTAGAAATAGCAAACTTTTTTCTAGTGGTACTCACTGGTACACAGTACTTGCACTACAGCCCCGCCTCCAGTCTTGGCTTCTATAGCAAGTGTGTGAAGAGGGCACACCTTTTCTCCTTCCCCCATGGCTGTGGGCCCATCCTACTACCAGCCCTGGTGGAAGCGCTTCCTCCTCATTCTGTGGCAGCACAGCTTCAGGAAGGTGCCTGGCTGCTGCTGCACCAGTGACCACCATTCAGGCAGCTCTGCGGCCGGTGGAAGTTGCTGTTGGATTATCACCCACCCAGGACCACTGCCAGCATCCCGAACCACTCCAGGGCGATTAGTCCGGTGGTCATCCTCTGGCTGCCGTTCAGGAATCCTCCTTCAGTCCAGAGAGACCGATAATTAAGCAACTTCGCTCTTATGAGAAAAGCACACTAATTCCCTTCTGCACAAAACATCAGAAGGAAAAGGCAGTTCATAGATTTCATCTACTTTATTAAACTGCATACAAAACAACATGCATGGCTGGCTGTCTCAAACAGCCCAGCTTGTGAGAACTACGACTCAACACTGCTTCAGTCCAGAAGCGGAAGCGACGAACGTAACTCCACCCCGGTTACGCTGAAGACAGTCTGAGAACTGACTCACACTTCCTTTCTCATGCTGTGAGACATCTGATGTAAACAGCTCTTGCTGTTTCCTGGCAGCTTGGCAGCTGGTGAGAACCGAAATGGTGGACAGCCGGTAAGCTGAGTCTGTTATAGCAGTGGCAGCCAGGCTGGGCAACATCAAAAGGACTCTATCTTCCTTGAATACCTAAAAGATTCTGGGGTTGCGGCGCTCATCTTGCTTTATTGGCTGAGGGAGCCGGCGTACAGCTTCCGGGTCATGTGGCCAGCATGACTAAGACGCTTCTGGCGAACCAGAGCAGCGCACGGAAACGCCGTTTACCATCCCACCGGAGCGGTTCCCATTTATCTACTTGCACTTTGACGTGCTTTCAAACTGCTAGGTTGGCAGGAGCTGGGACTGAGCAACGGGAGCTCACCCCTTCGCAGGGATTCGAACCGCCGACCTTCTGATCGGCAAGTCCTAGGCTCTGTGATTTAACCCACAGTGCCACCTGTGTCAAAGTCTTACTCTTAGAGTAATAAGTCACCGAGGAACAGGTACAAAGCATAGTTTATTCATTGAAAAATGAAAGCAACCTATATAAACTTTCTACTAATAAAATAACAAGTTAATACAACAATTATCTACAAATCTTCCACCCCCAATGTACCTATTCCTAGCAAATGGACCTAAACCAGCTGAATCATATAGAACACTTCCTTTGCTAAACGAAAGTGCTGATGTATGGTCCTCTGTAATCAAAAAGCTTTTAAGTGGTTTATACATTGCTAAAATAAAATTAAAATAAAATTAAAATACTATATTTCAAATAAGGTTAAGGTTGATAATTAAATTTGTCCTGAAAAACAAAGCATCGGTCTCTTTGCCTTCTCTCACCAGCTCAGTTCTGGCTTCGTTCTTCATGATAAAAAGCAGTCCCCTTTTGTCAACTCAATGGCCCCAAATGAAGACGCTCAGTACCAGGGAGTGGTCCAACTCCTCCTGCACTTCAGATGGACATGGGTCGGCCTCTTTGCTTCAGACAATGGCAATGGAGAAAAGTTCTTGAGCACTTTGACACCTCTGATGAGCAAAAGGGAAATTTGTGTTGCCTTCACCGAAAGAGTACAATGGAAAACTTCCATGTGGTTCTCTCATGAACCATCTGCCATGTGGAGACAAGTTAATGTATTTGTTTACTACACAGATACTCAGTATGGATTTTTTGTCATCATAGAGGTACAGTCTTTCTTTGAAAGGACACAAACTGGGGGGAAAGTCTGGATCACCACAGGCCTTCAGGACACCATCTTGTTTTATGAGATGGAGGCCTTCCAATATGCCCATGGTTCTTTGTCCTTTGTAATAAAGACCAAACAAGGGGCAAAAAAGGACTACTATGAGCCAATAGCTTCTGCTTCTTGGTGGAACGCATATGAATGTTCATATTCAGAGCATGCTTTATCCGTGAGGAGTTGGGAAAGATGCAGGGAGAAGGAGACATTGCTTCCCCAGGAGGAGATTGAAGGAATCCACTCCCAAGACAGTTATATCACTTACTACAGTGTCCAAGTTGTGGCTCAAGCCTTGAATGCAGCCTATTCATCCAGATCAAAGCAGAGGTTGATGGTGGGTGGAGGAGACAAGATGGAGCTTCAAAGTCTACAGCCATGGCAGGTATGGCCTCTAGCGTGATAGAGATAGAGATAGAGATAGATAGATAGAGATAGAGATGATAGAGATGATAGAGATGATAGAGATGGAGATGGAGATAGAGATGATAGAGATAGAGATAGAGATAGAGATAGAGATAGAGATGATAGAGATAGAGATGATAGAGATAGAGATAGAGATGATAGAGAGAGAGAGAGGGAGAGAGAGAGAGAGAGAATAAACACACACTCACACACACTCATATATGCACACTGTATAAGATTTCTTAGTTTACATTTCTTAGTTTTCTTAGTTTACCAAACTTAAAACCATGGAGAGACCTGGTCTGAACAAAGACATTGGATTCTTATCGCATTATACATGACAAAGCCATTTTTCACCTTCTCACCCCTTGCTTTTTCCTGTAAGACCTATTGCAGTCGTTAAGAGTCGTCAACAGGCTCATCACAGCTATCTGCCAATCACCCATTCCTACCACCCCTCCCCACTTTCTCACTATATAGAAGGGTTTGGTGACTTCTGTTTCAGTGTATCTGAAGAAGTGTGCATGCACACGAAAGCTCATACCAATAACTAACTTAGTTGGTCTTTAAGGTGCTACTGGAAGGAATTTTTTTGTTTAGTTTACAAAATAAGTGCATTTTCCTTTTTTCAAGTTGTGTTTTCTACAGATCAATTTCATTTGTTGTGAGACATTAGTGTTGCATATAAGTTAGATTAGGAAGAAATAAGGGAGAGAAGAGGGGGAGGAGGAGTGGTGAGTAGGGTGGGGTGGTTATGTTTCTATTCTTCTACTTAGTGTATGTTTGGGGTATAGGTTTAAGGAAGGGGGCGAGGTTTTAGCTCCAGTTTGTTTGTAGCGTGATGAGAGGGCCATTATGTCTTGTTCTATTTTGCTAATATTTGAAGAGGTTTGTTTTTTTAAGGGATGCTTTCTCTTTTATGCAGGCTCCTCTTGTGACCGCTTTTATTGCATCCCGAAGGAAGGGGGTTGTTATATTGTCTACATCATTTTCTTTGAAGTAGTTTTGGAGTGTTTTTGTGAGACTCCCTCTAATTAGCTCATTTGTGGTTAGGATGGGACTGAAGGGCCATGATGGGGTGGTTCATGTTTCTTCTCATATATTAAGGGCAAATTCTACTGGGGCAGGATCTGTGATTTTAATGTTGCCTTTGTTCACTGATCCAACTAAGGGGATCAGACCTAGCGTGAGCAGAATGTTATCTAGTCTGCACACTGTGCCGTGGCACCCAAAATGGAATCTGTAGCAATTTGCAAGAGTCCCTAAATGTTTGGGGTTGCCTTCAGAGGAAGGTTGCCCATGGTTTTGTAGGGTGGGTGTTTTTCAGAAAGATGCCTCTCATATTTAGGTTGAGGTCACACTCCCAGGATTGCTTCCCCTTTGGAGAAGGAAAGGAATTTGTTTAGGTTTTTTGGATGTTTTGTGTTTGGGGCATATATGGAGCCAACTGTCAGTTTAGTTTTGCTATCTAGTGTCCCTTTAGCAAAAATGAATCTGCCTCTTTTGTTTTTTAGCACTGTCGTGGCTTTGAAGTTCAGGTCTCTACTGAGTATTATGGCTACTCTGTGGGCCTTTCCTGAACCAGGTGCAATCCATTGTTGACTGAAGCAGGGATCACTCAGGAGTTTGCTTCTTTTCGGTGGATTGTGTATTTCCTGTAGGAAAGGAATGTGTGGTTTCATGGTGTTCACATACGAGGGGATGCGTTTTCTTTTCATAGGGTTTCCCAACCCCCTCACATTTAATGTAATTGCTTTTAAGCTAGCCATCTTGCTTATCTACTTTATAGGATGATTCCATGCCAACCCATCTGGGTTGACCTGTGTCTCTCACCTTGTATTGTCTATCAAACCTATTAAGTTGCGCTAACATAAAGTGTGATGGGTGGGGAAGGAAGGGTAGAATTAGATATGGGTTAAAGAGTGGGGGGTAGATTACAGAAATGGCCTCTCGCTTTTGAAGATTGTGATTTATTTTCCAACTCTGGAATAATCATAATAGGAACATACTCTACAGGTGTTTTGGAAAAACTGGGACAGCTCATTTTCTTCTCATGTGCGCACAGCAGCCATGTCCCCATATGACAAGTGAAGGAATATCCAACCAATGATTTCCTCCTCCAAATGTCTTTACGATCTGTGACTTCCAGGTCCTGATGCCACTGTATAGCCATCTTGCTCTCTGTGGACAATGTCAGCTCCCTTGGCCTGAAAGTGGAGATGAGCGCCACACCCCAAAGTCAAATTTGATTGGAATTAACCTTCCAGGGGTCTTTTACCTTTTTAAAAAACCTTATATCATTCTTTATATACTTTCCTTTAAGAGTGATGCTATAGAAAACAGGATCCTGTAGTAGAAAGATAACTCCACCCTTCTTAGACTTTTGTGTTCCACCTTTACTAAATCCATTATGACCATTCTTTACATACATTACCAATTAATAAGTCTTTTCTAATATATGCCATCCAACGTGGTTTTCTCTGTTGTTCTAGCTTCATTCATTCTTGAAAGAAGTCCATCTGTCTTCTAATACTTCAGCTGATGCACAGTACTTGGATGAGAATGGGGCACTGGCCATAGACTTTGATATTGTGAATTGGGTGCTGTTTCCTAATAATTCTCATGCTGGTGTGAAAATTGGGAGCATAGAGAGACAGGAGTCCTCAAATCTAAAGTTCACCATTAGCCCAGAAGCAATAGTATGGCCCACGCTGAGTAAGAAGGTAGGATAATGTTATGTGCCTTTTTAATATCTCTGATTCCTGCTATACTCTAACAGCTTGTTGAACATTAGCAGTTTGAAAGCTTCCCAGTGCCAGTAGATAAATAAATATCACTGTGGCGGGAAGGTAAACCGTGTTTCTGTGCACTCTGGATCTTGTCACAGTCCTCCCTGCAGTAGACGTCATTTAGACATGCTGGCCATATGACTTGGAAAGTTGTCTGCGGACAAACATCGGCTCCCTCGGCCTGAAAGCAGAGATGAGCGCCACACCCCAAAGTTGAATTTGACTGGACTTAACCATCCAGGGGTCCTTTTCTTTAACTTTTTCTTTTTTTACCTTATAGCAATTTTATATAGTTTCCTTTAAGACTGGTGCTAAAAAAAAGGATACTGTAGTAGAAAGTTCACCATTAACCCAGAATCAATAGTACTGTATGACCCACATTGTGTAAGAAGGTAGGAGAAATGTTACATGCCTCTTTAATATCTATGGCATATTCTACATTCTAACAGCTTGTTGAACATTACGTATCACGCTTTTATTGCAGTCATGGAAACTTCCTTGGAGATAATGAACTTAATGGATCTCACTGTTGAATAAGCATGTATAAAATCTGACAATGAATAAGAGGCTTACAAAATGAATTACAAAATGAACAGCTGTAATAAATATTTATTCATCCAGCTGGGAAAGCTTCCTAAAATGAAAATGGGAAGTGCAGATATGCCTCACGAGAAAACTAGGTGTCAAGTTCTGCAGCCTTCATGCCAACCTCAACAACACCATTTAGCCTTTGAATCAAAGCAGAAGTCAGTCAGTCCAGCCTTATTTCACAACTGCACCAACACATAGCAGGTGTGATGGGAACCGTATCAGGAGTTGTTTTAGTGCTCCATTTTGTAGGAGTTTTTTTTTTATGATGGCTGGTCCAATTCTCATGTTTTTTCTTATTTTGATCCTAGCATTGCCATTAAGCTCTTGTTCCTCATATATTTCATGCTGCCTGGATTGTATGTATGTACAGAAAAGTGTTAAAGGGAAGAAGCAGAAAAACTAAAGAGATTTCACAGCCATGCTGCTCTACAAAAAGCAAAAAAGAAATCACTCCTAATTTGGCCCGAGCTCACTTTGGGCCATTGGAAGTAAAGATGCTTTTAATGTTTCACACTTTATTATATTTTGATCTGTGCGGGAATCTGCCCAGAGTGACTGGGGTAACCCAGCTAGATGGGTGGGGTATAAACAACAACAACAACAACAATGATAATCTCCCCAAAACTCAACAATCCATTTCCTAAAGCCTCGATGCTGTTCCTTCTATTTATTTCCAGACCACGCCTCATTCAAGATGCACAAAGAGCTGTTGCCCTGGATATGCCAAGAAGATTCAGGAAGGGAAGCCCCCGTGCTGCTATGACTGCGCTCCCTGCTCAGAAGGGACAATCTCCACTCAGGAAGGTAGGACATGACATCAGTAGAAAGAAGCCATAGGTTGAAACTTCTCTACCAGTGAACACAGCGTTCTTTCTTGATCTCTCCCATATGCCAACAATTTTGCACAATTGTACCAGCATCCAGACTGCTGTAGGTGTATGACTTATGTTAGCATACTGAAGTCTCTTTTACTCTGTGCAGATGCCAATGAATGCATCAGATGTCCAGAAGATCAGCATCCAAACAAGGACCACGATCAATGTGTCCCCAAAGCAACCAACTTCTTGTCCTATGAAGATTATTTGGGGATCCTCCTGGCTTCCGTTGCCCTACTCTTATCTTCAACCACAGGCTTTGTTTTGGGACTATTCATGAAATACAATGAAACTCCCCTAGTCAAAGCCAACAACAGAGACCTCACTTACATCCTCCTCTTCTCCCTTCTGTTCTCCTTTTTGTCCTCTTTCCTCTTCATTAGCCGGCCAAGAAAAGTCACCTGTCTTCTCCGACAAATGGTCTTCAGCATTGTCTTCTCATCTGCCGTCTCTTCTGTGTTGGCAAAAACCATCACTGTGGTGTTGGCCTTCTTGGCCACCAAGCCAGGGAACAGGCTGAGGAAATGGCTGGGGAAGAGTCTGGCCAACTCCATTGTCATTTCCTGCTCCAGTGTGCAAGTTGTCATCTGCACCACCTGGCTGGGACTTTCTCCTCCATTCCCAGACTCTGACATGAGCTCCTTACCTGGAGAGATCATCTTGCAATGCAATGAAGGGTCTGTTGTCATGTTTTACGCTGCCCTCGGCTACATGGGTTTCCTGGCTGCCATCTGCTTTACAGTGGCTTTCCTAGCCAGGAATCTGCCTGGGGCCTTCAATGAAGCCAAGCTGATCACCTTCAGCATGCTGGTCTTCTGCAGTGTTTGGGTGTCCTTTGTGCCCACCTACCTGAGCACCAAGGGGAAATACATGGTAGTTGTGCAGATCTTCTCTATCTTGGCCTCCAGTGCTGGGCTTCTGGGCTGCATCTTCATGCCCAAGTGCTACATTATTATACTGAAGCCTGAACTGAACACGAAGGAGTACCTGACGGCAAAAAAATAAATGGAGAGAGTGAGAGAGATTATCCATTTTTCTTTTTGTTGTTGTTTAGTCATTTAGTCGTGTCTGACTCTTCGTGACCCCCTGGACCAGAGCACGCCAGGCACTCCTGTCTTCCACTGCCTCCCGCAGTTTGGTCAAACTCATGCAGGTAGCTTCGAGAACACTATCCAACCATCTTTCCTTTGGTCTGCATTAAAAGCATTGTTAATCACTTTCAACAGGTGATGCTGAATTTTTGTGTTTCTCTAGGGAGTTCAGGAGTTCAGTTGTTTAAAACTGCCATTTTCCTCTCAGTATGACACCTCATTCACTTAGCTCAGTCAATCACTGCCTTGTCACTTTAGTCACTCTGCCCTTTCTATTCCTCAACTGTCTCATGGCTCTAAGTCTTGGAAACCTGCTCCCTGCCTTACAGGCCTTAGCAGCTAGATTTATTTTATTTTATTTTATTTTTTATTTTATTTTATTTTATTTTATTAACCCAATATGATAATTTGGTCCAACAATTAATGACCAATGAGGATAACAAAATCTGATGGGATCACAAATAAATTCAATTTTTAAATGAGAAATTATATACATCTTATGGTCACAAAAATGATGCCCTTTCTTTTCCTGCGCTTTCTTTTCCTCAACTATCTCACAGCTTTGAGTCCCAGAAGACCTGCTCTCTGCCTTACAGGCCTTTTTCCACATGGCCTGAGGAGGGAGGGGTCCTGACTGACTCTAGCTACAAAAAGTGAGGCTGCTAAACAGAATTTTGGATTGGGATCTTGTTTAAGGATTAACTGATTTTAATTTGTGTGGGTTTTTGTTGTTGCTTTTATGGTTTGATTGTGAATGAGGAGGCCGATTGTATCTATTTCACAGAGACCTGAGTGGATGAGTGAGCGGGCTGGAGTTGGTGTAAGCCAGCTGTGCCCACCTGGGTATTCAGTGCAGCTGTGGAGTGTATAGGGTTAAACCTCCTGAATGTCCTACATCTGGGGAGGGGCTTCCAACGGAAGCTGCAGTTTTCTTTGTCTGTGTGAAAGTATTTTCACTTTTTGCTGGGAGCGAGAGAGACACACAGCATGTGTTCAAGTTCAGGTGGAATCGTTTGTCCTTTTGCCTGCTGATGTAAATAAAACGCTGTTAGAAAGAACAGTGTGTGGACTTTTTCCTTCTTCTCACACGGAAAGCAATCGCTGCACAGCTCTGCAGCTGCCTGGAAGAAGTTTTGTGCAGAGGAAATGTGCCGGACAGGCAGCAAAGTCCAACAGCAGCATCAGGGCAGACTTGAGCGTAGGGTAGGGAGACTAGCTGGGTCTAAAGTGGTCCCATTTCTCTTTCCAGTTGGGGGCGTATCTAGAAAGTGTGCTCCTCTTTGTTACATCATATGCTCACAGCTGCAAGACTTTTATATGTGGAAAGATGCAAGGACACATCATTACCAACATTGGAATAATGGCTGTTAAAGCTAACGGATTTAGCTGAGATGGCAAAATTGACACATTCAATAAGAGAAAAGCCATTGTTAAGATTTGTTGAAGACCGGAAACCTCTCATAGAATTTTTGCGTGAAAAACAAAATGAAACAATGACATCTCGATTTGAGGTTTGAAGATAATTTATTTATAGAAAGTGGCTTTGTGGGGTTTTATTGTGAAATGGACAAAGTGATAATTGTTTTTATGTAGCAAACAGCTGAAGAATCGGAAGTTCTTTACTTGTGGGGACTTCAGCATCCACGCCGAGGCAACTGGTTCTGGAGTGGCTCAGGACTTCATGGCTTTCACGATGACCATGCGGCTGTCCCAACATGTCACTATCCCAATGCATGTGACAGGCCATATTCTGGACCTTTCCCCCCTCAAATGGGCAGGAAGAGGGTGAACTAAAAGTGAGGGACATTGACATGAGCCCATTGTCAAGTTTGGATCACTTCCCGTTGAGATTGAGGGTAACAACACCTTTTACACTTGGCAGAGGCAGAAGACCTCTTTGGATGGTCAGTCTTTGGAAGCTGGTTGATTCAATAGGTTTCCAGATGGCTGCTGGGAACGCTAATGAAACAAAACCTGGAGGACACCATGTTAGGGCCCCCTGGTAAACATTCAAAATATTTGGAGAAATGGCGTTGGAGGATCACATCCATGCAGAGATTGTCATTGGGCTGGATTGGGACTTCATCAGCTGATTACAACTCTGCTCTGAGATCTCCAGTGGTGGCTCCTTTGTTACTGAGCCAAGCTCAAGGTTTTACGGAAGCTGCTAACAGCTTGGGAAGAGTTGACTGGAGGAATTTTCTTCTTCCCTATATATTCACTCATCTGCTTTAGTTGGAAAAACTGGCACAATTCTTGGTGCCCAGGGCTTTTTTTAAAGAAAGAAAAGAAGGTGCTTGTACTCACCATGAAGTTGTTACTTTATACCACACCTTTAACATTTGGGGCAAAGGTACCAGTACACCCTTGAGTACCCCCAGAAAATAGCACTGCTGGTGCCACACAATACTCATTCTGGACAGGTGGAAATTGATCCCTTCCCGTGGCAGCACCTACACTTTGCCACATTCCGCCTATTGACACACACTCTGTATTCTTTTTGGTGCCTGGGAAAACAATTTTTATTGAGGGAAGTCTGTTTAGATGTGTAGCAGTTGACATGTTATTCAATCTAACTTTGGCTTAACTTTTTACTTAATTATATTTTGGATTTCCAAATAGATCTTTTTTATCTTGTGTTTTCCCAATAAATTTATCATTATTCTTGTGGGGGTTTTTTTGGTACAAGAAAGTGGTACATGAATTTTATTTTTTTAAAAAATAGATATTTAGGCCACATCATGGAGGTGAATAAGGCTATAAACAGCTACTAGCCCTTATGAATATGGCCTCCCTCCACTGTTTGAGGCAGGAAGACTCAGTTGTTGGGAATCCCATGTAGGGAAAGGGCTGCTGCACTGACCCCTTCCTTGTGGCCTTCCCTTTGGGGCAACAACTGTCCATTTTGAGAAGAGGATGCTGGACTTTATGGGCCCTTTGCCTGATACAGTTTTAGGGCTCTTCTGATGTCAATCATGTTCAGCCAAACTCAACTTTCTCCCTCTTTGAAGCTTGTCAGTCTCTTGAGTCAACATGTTTTTCTCCTGCTCTGCGCCTGCTCCCAGAGGAGACCCTTACTATTATCAGAACCACAGTGATCTATTCTTATCCCCCTTGCACACCCTTTGAATGCTGCCTTTGGGAACAATAACACAAACATCATGATCAAGAGCAGCAGGAGGTTATTTACTCCACCGTGCCTGAGAAGTTAGATATATAAAATATCTTGTGTGCCACAGAGTCCTTGCAGTCAAGATATACGTCAGGTGAAAGGGTGTAGGGGATTAAGTGCTTGTGAAGCTTAATCAGGACATAGGAAGCTGCCTTCTAGCTTAGTACTAACTACTGACTGGTAACAGCTCTCTAAGTAGAGGACATCCTCAGCCCTAATTGGAACAGTTGGGTGAGGTTGAACCTGGCACTTCTGGGTGCAAACAAGTGCTCTAGCACTCCGTTATATCATGTCCTCTTTGTCTCTGAAGCTGGAGCTGGACACGTCTTTGCAAGAGTTTAGGCTTCTTCTGATTAGCTGGCTGTGGAGTTGAGAGGAACAATCAGAAAGGAAGTGTAGCCGGGGGATTCAGAATGGTAACACTGCTCTTGTTGCTCCCTCTTGTGACCTACGGGATGCAGCAGAAGGCAAAATGCTCACTGAATCTGATCAGGGATGTCAATTATGCTGTGAATTTTTACAGGCCAGGAAACCATCTCGTTGGTGGAATTGTATCTTCAAGATTCATTGGAGATCGTTTACCCTTCACCTTCAACAGCACCCCCTTTAACAGGGTTAATGCGTGAGTAATGTATTGATGTGTTTCTGCTTCACTTCAGTTCCCCGGATGCACCTGGATCAGCCCCTCTGAGATGAAAGTGACTGAAGCTAGGGTTGGTCTCTGCTGGAGATCTATGGGATCCTGGAGGTCTTTGGGGGTGTGGCTGTTGCACGTTTTCTGTAGGTAACAAAATGAAATCTGCAAAAAACTTTGTGAAATCGTTGCAGGAGATCTTGAGGTCCTCACAAGGCCCCAGTGGTGGAGGTGGTTCCATTACATTGCAACCCACCTAAAAGTGTCACCTGCTGCTGTTTTCTGCAGATGCAATGGAGGCGGGGAACAAGCTCGTGTAGTATTGTGCTTTATCACAACCAAATCTTGCTGCATCAGTTTAAGAATCTCCATAAGCTACTTTAGGGCTGTGGGATTCAAATAAGTTCCAGCCTCCCCCCCCCTTCATTTTTGGATTGGCCATTTCATGCACAGTTGAAGGAGATCCAGCTCCCTCAGTAGTTCTGGTACAGTCATACCTCCACTTACGTATCCCTTTGCTTACGTAAACTTCTGGGTTTTTGCCACGCGCGCAACTTCTGGGTTTTTGCCACGCTCTACCAACACATGCGCATGCGCAGAAGCAGTCCCTCCAGTTGCAGAAACCTCAGGACCCGACCAGAGCTCAGGAACGGATCCCATCCTCAACCGGTGGTGCCACTGTATTTATGTTGCTCATAATTAAGCCTCTTCAAAATTAGGAGTAAAATAAGGCAGCAGGGAGGACATTTACCCAATTAGACATGATTTTTGTTTGCAGTTTAGTATTATAGATTATAACGGTTTTTCTCTCCATTCTATCCTGCAAAGATACCGTGGACTATACCCTACTTACTGGGCTCCTTTCCCATTTGCTGTGATTTATACAAAAAAGAATTCACTAAATCGAACATGACTATGTGGCGTTTTCTTTCTGCAGTTATGCAAATAAAAGGGGATGGCAAATTCTTAGCTTGTTGCTGGCAGTTCAGGATGTCAATCATAACCCCAGAATCCTACCCAACATCACCCTGGGCTACAGCATCTATGAGACCCATTTTGATGAAAGAACAACAACTGATGCTCTGACAGATCTGCTTGCTGGCGGGAGAATCAATATTCCAAACTACACCTGTGGAAGGCAGAAAAGGTTACTGGCTGTTCTTGAACGGGGTGAATCCGACATCTCCATGCACATTGCAAGCATATTGGGCATCTACAAAATCCCACAAGTAAGAATGGGCTTCTAGTCAGGCACACCCCACATTTGCCAACTCATGAAACAACAAGTTTTGCTGATGTTAATATAACTATCCTAACAAATAAGATGAGCAAAATGATAGGAAGAAAGGGACATAATTCTAAATGTACAACTGCTTCAATAAAAATATCATTCAATATGCATTTAAGCACCAATAAATAACCAACCAACCCCCATAAATCTACAAATAATGTAATAAAAAGCCATGCTAAAGGTGAAATAATACTAGGAGGTGACTTCGAGAGCCAGTGTGGTGTAGTGGTTAAGAGCGGTAGTCTCGTAATCTGGGGAACCGGGTTCACTTCGCTGCTCCTCCGCATGCAGCTGCTGGGTGACCTTGAGCCAGTCACACTTCTTTGAAGTCTCTCAGCCCCACTCACCTCACAGAGTGTTTGTTGTGGGGGAGGAAGGGAAAGGAGAACGTTAGCCGCTTTGAGACTCCTTAAAGGGAGTGAAAGGCGGGATATCAAATCCAAACTCCTCCTCCTCCTTTTCTTCTTCTTCTTCTTCAATGGTATGATTTCATCTATGATTGACATATCTCAAACAATGCAATCTAGCCAAGGTCTTAAAAAAAAGTAATGGCAGAAAATAGCTTAATAGGTATTTTGAGATTCTACCATCCTACTGATAAAGACCTCGCTTTCTATTCTCATGTCCACAATTCATATATCCATAGGGATTGCTTCATTCCCAGTAGCAAAAATGGCTGGAACTGAAATCCACTCAATGACTTATGCTGATTATGCCCCAATATTGATAAAATACAACTTGCAGAAACTCGATCTGACAAAATATTATGTTTGGACAACTACGTCTTGCCAATTGAAAGAGTTAGAGATGAGGCAGCATTAACCTTAAGCACTAATAAAAGCACTAATTACAAAATTTAAAAGCTCAGAACAAAATAGAATAGTATAAAATCATATACACATTAAGAAGCTGTTCTAGTAGGTCATTTATCTGACATAGGGTTGACCATGAATCTCAGCAGGAGCTTCAAAGAATGGATTGACGCTTAATACAATTGTTCTGGATGGGGTTGGACTCCATACACAATAACAGGTTGGTACTTTGGGATAGTTTGTACATGGTGACCCTCAAGACCTGATTAGTGCAAAGCGCTCTATATGGGGCTACCCCTGGACTGGTCTAGAGGCAGCAAGGGAAGCAAAATTCTACAGCTAGACCACTGACAAGAACAGGCTATTGGCAGCAAGTAACACCAGTGCTCTAAATTTGCCCTGTCTGCCCTTGTGCTACAGGGCTAGGTTCAAGTTCCTTGTATTTCTTTAAGAGGCGCTTAACTATTGGGGTCCAGAATACTTCTAGAACCACCTGATCCATTATGATCCTCCTCAATCCCTGAGCTTTAAGGATGAATCACGGTTTGGGGTCCCCAGTGGCTCAGATGCACAGTTCGTTTCCAAATGACCTTTGTGCATATTATTGTGGGTACAATTTTATATAACTCCCTTCCAGTTGAGCTCATACAAGGCCCTTCTCTATTTACCTTATAAGGCCTCATAAAGACTTGTTGTTATTATTACTCCAGGCATTTTAATTTAGTTTAATAGCTGTACCTTCTTTGTTTTTTTTTCCTTTTGACTCCTTCTGAATGTCTTAGTGACTACTGCAGTTAAGTTGTCTATACATTGCTAAAATAAAATAAAAACACTTTATTTCAAATACAGTTGAGGTTGTTATCTAATCTTTGTTCGGAAAAGCAAAGTACCCGTCTCTTTCCCTTATCTCACCAGCTCAGTTCTGGCTTCGTTCTTCATGATAAAAAACAGTCCCCTTTTGTCAACTCGATGGTCCCAAATGAAGAAGCTCAGAGCCAGGGGGTGGTTGAACTCCTCCTGCACTTCAGGTGGACATGGGTCGGCCTCTTTGCTTCAGACAATGGCAATGGAGAAAAGTTCCTGAACACCTTGACACCTCTGATGAGCAAAAGGGAAATTTGTGTTGCCTTCACAGAAAGAGTACAACGGAAAACTTCCTTGTGGTTCTCTAATGAGCCATCTGCCATGTGGAGACAAGTCAATGTATTTGTTTACTATACAGACTCTCAGTATGGATTTTTTGTCATCATAGAGGTACAATCTTTCTTTGAAAGGACACAAACCGGGGGGAAAGTCTGGATCACCACATGTTTTCCGGACAACATCTTGTTTTATGAGACTGACGCCTTCCGATATGCCCATGGGTCTTTGTCCTTTGTAATGAAGACCCAAAAGGGGGCAAAAAAGGACTACTATGAGCCAAGAGCTTCTGCTTCGTGGCAGAAAGCATTTGTATGTTCATATTCAAAGCATCCCTTATCTGTGAGGAATTGGGAAAGATGCAGGGAGAAGAAGAATCAGATGCTGCTGCCCCAGAAGGAGATTGAAGGAATCCACTCCCAAGACAGCTATATCACTTACTACAGTGTCCAAGTTGTGGCTCAAGCCTTGAATGCAGCCTATTCATCCAGATCAAAGCGGAGGTTGATGGTGGGTAGAGGAGACGAGATGGAACTTCAAAGACTACAGCCATGGCAGGTATATCCACTCAATATACGGTATATTGCACGAATCGTGGCAAACCCGGAATTTACTTCTGGGTTTGCCGCAGTCGCGATTTGGATCAGGCCCAAGTAGAGGCGGTTGTAAGTAGACGTTCTACTGTGTAAGGTAAAAGGTAAAGGACCCCTAGACGGTTAAGTCCAGTGAAAGGCAACTATGGGGTTGTGGCGCTCATCTCGCTTTCAGGCCAAGGGAGCCAGTGTTTGTCCGCAGACAGCTTTCCAGGTCATGTGGCCAGCATGACTAAACCGCTTCTGGCACAACGGAACACCGTGACAGAAACCAGAGCGCATGGAAACACCCGTTTACCTTCCTGACACACCAGTACCTATTTATCTACCTGTACTGGTGTGCTTTTCAATTGCTAGGTTGGCAGGAGTTGGGACAAAGCAACGGGAGCTCACTCCATTGTGGGGATTCGAACCGCCGACCTTCCGATGCTCAGTGGTTTAGACCACAGCGCCACCCATCTCTCTCTCTCTCTCTCTCTCTACACACACACACCCACACACACCCCCACATATATATATACATGCACACATATACAAACATACACACACACAAACACAAACATGATTTCTTAGTTTACAAAAATACATGCATTGTCTCTTTTTTTCAAGTTGTGTTTTCTACAGATCAGTTTCATTTGTTGTGAGACGTTAGTGTTACATATAGAGTTAGGTTAGGAAGAAAGGTTGATAGTAGAATAGCTTTATAAGCAAGCATTGTGTTTATGGAAGACAATCTTACTTGGCTACAAGTGATTGCCAAAGAGAAGAGAAAGAGAGGAAGAAAGGAGGGGGAAAGAGGAGGAGGAGGAGGAATGGTGAGTAGGGTGGGGTGGGTATGTTTCTATTCTTCTACCTAGTGTATGTTTGGGGGTTTGTGTCAGTGTCACTTGTGTAGGTTCTCTTACTAGTTGCTTGTTGTATTTCCTTGGTGGTGAGAGAGGTTGGGCATGGATAGGGTGCGGTTGGTTGTGGTTGGTTGGCTGTAGTGAGGTGTGTGTGTGTGTGTGTGTGTGTGTATTTTTAGATCAAGTTAGCCAGATTGATTCTTATGCTGTCGGCGGATTCTTTTTTTTAAAAAAAATATAATTTTTATTCATTTTTTCAAACACATAATAAAAAACAAACACAGCACAAAACAAAAACATACACAACATTAAACATATATAATTTCATGACCTTAATTTCATACACCTTCTTTCCTCCGACTTCCCCATACCTCCCTTTCGCTGCATCCTTATTCCACAATTCTTTAGCAACCCTTTAGTCAATTTGTCTATTAGTTCCCTTTCATTAGATTTCCTTAAACTTATTAGTTACAGCTGTAATTCTCTACTTCTTACCCCTTGACATCTTAACACTCCTCAATTTTACAACAGTTTTTAAGATATATTTTGAATTTCTTCCAGTCCTCTTCCACTGTCTCTTTCCCCTGGTCTCGGATTCTGCCGGTCATCTCTGCCAGTCCCATGAAGTCTGTCACCTTTGTCTGCCATTCTTCCAGAGTAGGTAGTTCTTGCATCTTCCAATACTTTGCCAGAAGAATTCTTGCTGCTGTGGTAGCGTACATGCTGTCGGTGGATTCTTGTCTTGTTGGGCTATTTATATAATAAAGGGGAACGATACCGGGGTGAAGTCGTCTTCTTACTCCTGACAGGTCTCTCCAGTATTTGGTTATGATGCTTCTGGCTGCTGAGAGTAGGTGGGTTATGAGCTCTTTATAATGTGAGTGGGCATTATTATCTTGGAAGATGTTTAGTAGGGCCAATTCTGGGGTTGATGGTGGGTGGAGGAAATGAGATGGAACTTCAAAGTCTAAAGCCATGGCAGGTATGGCTTCTCACTATACACGCACACACACACACACGCACGCACACTATATAAGATTTCTTAGTTTACAAAATACGTGCATTGACCCTTTTTTCAAGCTGTGTTTTCTACAGGTCAGTTTCATTTGTTGTCAGACATTAGTGTTGCATACAAGTTAAGTTAGGAATAAATGGGGGGCAGAGGGGAGGGGGAATGGTGAGTGGGGTGGGGTGGGGTGGATATTTTTGGATCAGGTTAGTCAGATTGATTCATATGCTGTTGGCAGATTCTTGTTGGGCTACGTATATGTTAAAGGGGAACCATACTGGGGTATGGTTCTATTTGTCCCCATGTCAATTTCAGTTTATTGGTTAGTTTTTCTAATAAGGCTGTTTCCGGATTGAATCTGGATTGGGAGGGTTTGGAATCAGTAGGTTAATTTTGGAAGGGTGATAATTTTGATCATGGCTATCTTTGTCTGAGAAGGTGAAGTTGGTGTTGTTCCATTACCTCAAGTCTTTGTTGATTTGTCACCACAAGGGGTTGTAATTGTGGAGGTATAGTTTGTTGGGGTTTCTAGGTATCTGAACTTGGTGTGGCAAAGTTTTATCTTGGTGATGTTGGCAAATCCTTCTTGGGTGTGGGTGTGGGTGTTGAAACACATAGCCTCAGATTTTGCAACGTTTACTTGTAGGACCAATGCCATTGCAAACATGTTGAGTTCTCTGATTAGGGTGTTTGCTGTGTTTATGGGGTCTGGTGTTGTGACCATCAGGTCGTATGCAAAGAGCCCTAATTTAAAGGTTCTGCCTTTTATTTCCACTCCCTTGATGTCTGTGGCTGCTCAGATTCGGATAGCTAGAGGTTCCAGAACCAGGATGAATAGGAAGGGAGATAATAGGCATCCTGGTTTTGTGCCTCTTTGGATTGTTATGGTGTTAGAGTCCATACTGTTAGTCCTGCATTTTGCTGAGGCTCGGGAGTAGATTTGTTTGAGGGTTTGTAAGAAGTTGGGACCAAATTTCATATTAGTTAGTACGCCTAGTAGGTATTTCCATTCTAAGCAATCAAAAGCTAGGAACCTAACTGTCAGTCAGGGTCTAGTTACCTTGCTGTGTTCAATCAGATTCAGTAGTTTCCTGATGGGGTCTGTCATATCGCGACCTGGGACAAAGCCAGTGTGGTCTGATGGTATTAACTTGTGTAGGAAATTTTTTAGACAGTTAGCCAAGATTGATGTGAATATCTTGTAGTCTTGGTTTATTAATGAGATTGGATGGGTATGATTCTACTTTGAGGCTGTCTTTGAGCGGTTTGGGGATAGAGACTATCTTGGAGGTGGTCTAGGTTTTAGCAACGGGGCCGCCCTGTTATGATGTTGTTGATCCTATAGTAGAAAGACGACTCCATCCTTCTTAGAACTTTGTGTTCCACATGTACTAAATCCATGATGACCATTCTTTACATAATTTCGCAAAATCATAACCAATCTTTTCTAATGGATGCTATCCAGCATGGTTTTCTCTGTTTTTCTAGCTTCATTCATTCTTGAAAGAAGTCCACCTGTCTTCTAATACTTCAACTGACGGACAGTACTTGGATGAGAATGGGGCACTGGCCGTTGACTTTGATATTGTGAATTGGGTGTTGTTCCCTAATAAATCTCATGCTAGTGTGACGATTGGGAGCATAGAGAGACAGGAGTCCTCAAATCTAAAGTTCACCATTAGCCCAGAAACAATAGTATGGCCCACACTGTGGAAGAAGGTAGGAGAAATGTTATGTACCTTTTTAATATTATGATTTCTGTTACGCTCTAATAGCTAGTTGAAAGTATATATGAGGCTTTTATTGCAATCATGGACACTTCCCTGGAGCTAAATCCCATTGCGCTGATTGGATCTCACTCTTGAATAAGCATGTATAAAATTTGACAATGAATAAGTGACTTACAAAATGAATTACAAAATGAACAGCTGTAATATATATATTTTATCTAGCCTGTAAAGCTTCCTAAAATGAAAATGGGAAGTGCAGATATGCCTCAGGAGTAAACTAGGTGCCAATTTTTGCACTAGGTGCAGCCTTCATCCCAACCTCAACAATGCCATTTAGCCTTTCAAGGAAGGCAAAAATCAGTCAGTCCAGTCTTATTTCTCAACTGCACAACACAACTGTGTCAGGAGTTGTTTTAGTGCCCCAATTGTAGGAATTTTTTTATTGTTGCTGGTTCAATTCACATGTTGCCTGGGTTGTCTGTATGTGTCGAAAACTGCAGTATATCAGTGTTAAAGGGAAGACGCAGAAACACTAAAGAGATTTCACAGCCATGCTGCTCTACAAAAAGCAAAAAAGAAATCACACTCAACAATCCATTACTTTGATGCTGCTCCTTCTATTTATTTCCAGACCACGCCTCATTCAAGATGCGCAAAGAGCTGTTGCCCTGGATATGCCAAGAAGATTCAGGAAGGGAAACCCCCATGCTGCTATGACTGTGCTCCCTGCTCAGAAGGGACAATCTCCACTCAGGAAGGTAGGACACGACACCAGTGGAAAGAAGCCATGGGTTGAAGGTTCTCTTTGAACACAGTGTTCTTTCTTGATCTCTCCCATATGCCAACCAATTCCCACAATTGTAACAGCATTCAGACTGCTCTAGGTGTGTGACTAATGTTAGTATAATGTTAGTCTCTCTTGCTCTGTGCAGATGCCAATGAATGCACCAAATGTCCAGAAGATCAGCATCCAAACAAGGAGCAAGATCATTGTGTCCCCAAAGCAACCAACTTCTTGTCCTATGAAGATTATTTGGGGAAACTCCTGGCTTCCTTTGCCCTACTCTTATCTTCAACCACAGGCTGCATTTTGGGAATATTCTTGAAATACAATGAAACTCCCCTAGTCAAGGCCAACAACCGGGACCTCTCCTACATCCTCCTCTTCTCCCTCCTGCTCTGCTTTTTGTCCTCTTTCCTCTTCATCAGCCGGCCAAGGAAAGTCACCTGTCTTCTCCGACAAATGGTCTTCAGCATTGTCTTCTCATCTGCCATCTCTTCAGTATTGGCAAAAACCATCACTGTGGTTCTGGCCTTCTTGGCCACCAAGCCAGGGAACAGACTGAGGAAATGGCTGGGGAAGAGTCTGGCCAACTCCATTGTCATTTCCTGCTCCAGTGTGCAAGTTGTCATCTGCACCATCTGGCTGGGACTTTCTCCTCCATTCCCAAACTCTGACATGAGCTCCTTACCTGGAGTGATAATCTTGCAATGCAATGAAGGGTCTGTGGCCATGTTTTACGCTGCCCTTGGCTACATGGGTTTCCTGGCGGCCATTTGCTTCACGGTGGCTTTCCTAGCCAGGAAGCTGCCTGGGGCCTTCAATGAAGCCAAGCTGATCACCTTCAGCATGCTGGTCTTCTGCAGTGTTTGGGTGTCCTTTGTGCCCACCTACCTGAGCACCAAGGGGAAATACATGGTAGCTGTGCAGGTCTTCTCTATCTTGGCTTCCAGTGCTGGGCTTCTGGGCTGCATCTTCATGCCCAAGTGCTACATTATTATACTGAAGCCCGAACTGAACACGAAGGAGTACCTGACAGCAAAAAAATAAATGGAGAGAGTGAGAGAGATTATCCATTTTTCCTTTTATCTGTATTAAAAGCATTTTACCTTTCAACATTGCTCCCTTCTAACTTTAGTTACTCTGCCCTTTCTATTCTTCAACTGTCTCATGGCTCTGAGTCCTGGAAGACCTGCTCCCTGCCTTACAGGCCTTTTCCCACCTGACCTAGAGGGGTCCTGACCGGCTCTAGCTACAAAAGCTGAGGCTGCTGAACAGAATTTTGGATTTGCATCTAGTTTAAGGACTAACTGACTTTAATTTGTGTGGGTTTTTGTTTTTGCTTCTGTGGTTTGATTGTGTACGGGGAGGGGGGGAGGGGGGATAGAGAGATTATTCATCTTTCCTGAGGATGATTGTCTCTATATCACAAAGACCTGAGTGGAAGAGTGAACAGGCTGGAGTTGGTTTAACCCAGCTGTGCCCACCTGGTTATTAAGTGCAGCACCAGGGCAGGCCTGAGGGTCAGGGAGACGGAGTTGCTGGGTCTAAAGATATCCCATCTCTCTGTCCAGAATGTGTGCTCCTCTTTCTTACAATATATGACCACAGCTGCATGACCTTTACTTGAACAAAGATTCAAGGACACATAATTAAAAACATTAGAATAATGGCTGTTAAAGCTAACGGATTTTGCTGAGATGGCAAAATTGACACGTTCATTAAGAGAAAACCCATTTGTTAAATATTGGAAACCTCTCATAGCCTTTTTGCCTGGAAAACATGATGAAATAATGACATCTGGATTTTAGGGTTGAAGATAATGTTTGTTTATAGAAAGTGGCTTTGTGGGGTGTTGCTGTGAATTGGACGAAGTTAATATTGTTTTTATATAGTGGACAGTTGAAGAATTGGAAGTTCTTTATTTTTTAATCTTTTGTTCCCCTCTTTTTCTATTCTATTCTTTTTATGTGTTTCTTCTCCTCCTCCTCCTCCTCCCTCTCTCTCCACACTCACACACACACACCTTCCTGTGTTTTTATTGTATCTATATAAAAGTGTTGGTTTGGTTAAAAAATGGGAAAGTATATAAATTTTGTATTTTTCTCTATAAACACTCTCTCTCTCTCATGTGTGTTTCTGGCATTGGGCAGTCTGGACAGATTAGGGACTGTGCTGGTTTACTGCCCGCCTCACTGCCCGGCCCTATCCCTGCCTCAGCTGACAGAGCTGGTCTAAGAGGTGGTGTAGAGGACTCCCAGACTGTTGGTTTGGGGGACTCCATCATCCATGTTGAGGCAACTGTTTCTGGGGTGGCTCAGGACTTCATGGCTGCCATGCTAACCATGGGGCTGTCCCAAAATATCACCATTCCAATGCATGTGACAGGCCACACTCTGGACCTTGTTTTCTGAACTGGGCAGGAAGAGGGTGATCTGAAAGTGCCATCAGTCCCTTGTCAAGTTCAGATCACTTCCTGTTAAGACTGAGTCTATCACCAGCTTTTATGCTTGGCAGAGGAACCTTTGGATGGTTTGTCTTTGGAGGCTGGTGGATTCAATGGGTTTCCGGATGGCTGCTGGGAGCCATAATCAAACAAAATCTGGAGGACACCATGCTAGTGCCCCCTGTTCTGGAATGGCAAACATTCAAAATATTTGGAGAAATGAAAAAGCTTGGTTTAGGAGTAAGGATTTAAAAGAAGAACTCTGCCCTAGTTAAAAATGAGAAAGGGGCTGACACGACCTCACCTTGTGTCTGTCCCATTGCTTCACTTTGGCACAAGACACAGTCACTTCCACTCCATCCACTGAAATCACTCTTATGCAAACACTCGGCAGTGTGTGTGTGTGTCTGTGGCCTGGTGTTGGAGGACAACAACCATGCAAAGGTTGTCAATGGGTTGGATTCAGAAATTTTGAGAAGAGGATGCTGGACTTCATGGGCCCTTCACTTGATCCAGCTTCAGGGCTCTTCTGATGTCAATCATGTTCAGCCAAACTCAACTTTCTCCCTCCTTGAATCTTGTCAGTCTCTTGAGTCTATGTTGCGTTCGCAAAGTAAAGGAAGGACTGGACCCTGATTAAAAATCAAGACACGAGGCTTTGACCAGCAAGGCTCTCGGAGAAAAGTGCGCAAACCACACCCCTCACTAGGCCATTTTATTAGCAAAAGAATCTTTTACACAGGGCTCGTAAGAACCAATCGTATTTCCTCTGAGCATTTCATCCAACCCCACATGGGGAAAAAGTTACACTACAACACGAATTAGCATGCATATATTTTGGGGTAAATATGTTGAGAACTACAAAGGGGTAGTAAATAAGTTGAGAACTACAAAGGGGTGCATCTGGCAACCCAAGAGCTGAGAAATAAACATGATAAGAAGAATGGCCAGAAAGACCAGATCACTACCACCTTCATGTGAGATCTGTTTCCTGGCTCCAAGATTAACATTTTAAGATTATATATAAGAAAACTACATCAAAGTAACTTGCCCATTATCTTTATGGCACAGGATGCCTGCCTGGCGAAGCAAGTGCTGTGCACTGCTGTGTACGTGACATGAGGAGAGAGAAATGGGCAGTAGAGTCAAAAGGGCATGAAAAGGCCATGAATGTAGAATCTTATGGGATTTAATCAGAAATTATCGTCAATATATCAAACCCAGTCAACACAATGTCTTCATCGTGGACACGATGGCTTGATGTATATTTTATAATTCGTCATGGTAATCCCATCTGATCCCTACAAGTCAACATGTTTTTCTCCTGCTCTGCACCTGCTCCCAGAGGAGACCTTTCTTCCCCTTACAATTATCAGAACCACAGTGATCTATTCGTATCGCCCTTGCACACCCTTTGAATGCTGCCTTTGGGAACAATGACACAAACATCACGATGAAGAGCAGCTGGAGGTTATTTATTCCACCATACCTGAAAACTATGATATATAAAATATATTTTGTGCGACAGAGTCCTTGCAGTCAAGATATAGATCAGATGAAAAGGTGCAGGAGATAAGTCCTTGTGAAGCTTAATCAGAACATAGGAAGCTGCCTTCTAGCTTAGTACTATCCACTGACTGGTGGCAGCTCTCCAAGTAGAGGACATCCTTAGCCCTACCTGGAACAGTTAGGAGAGGTTGGACCTGGCACTTTTGGGTGCAAGCAAATGCTCTACCACTGAGCGAAATACCTTCCTCTTTGTCTCTGAAGCCAGAGCTGGAAACGTCTTTGCAAGAGTTTAGGCTTCTTCTGATTAGCTGGCTGTGGAGTTCAGAGAAACAGACAGAAGGGACGTGTAAGAGGTGGATTCAGAATGATAACACTGCTCTTGTTGCTCCCTCTTGTGACCTGTGGAATGCAGCAGAAGGCAAAATGCTCACTGAATCTGATCAAAGATTACAATCATGCTGTGAATTTTTACAGGCCAGGAAACTATCTCATTAGTGGGATTGTATCTTCAAGATTCATTGGAGATCATTTGCCCTTCACCTTCTCCAGCACCCCCTTGAACTTTGTTGATGCGTGAGTAATATATCACTGTGTTTCTGCTACACTCCAGTTCTCTTGATGCACATGGGTCAGCCCCTCTGAGATTAAAGTGACTGAAGCTAGGGTGGGTCTCTACTGGATGTCTATGGGGTCCTGGAGGTCTATGGGGTGTGCCTGTTGCAGGTTGTCTGTAGTTAGCAAAATGAGATTCATTCTTTCATTGTGTCTCACGGAACCTTGAAGCATTTTTTGGCAGGAAAACTTTGGAGTTCTCCCACTCTCAACCTGATAAAATCTTCTGGAGGTTTATGAATTCATGGCCCAGGACTGAGCCACTACCCTCACCTGGAGATGAATGGAAGGTTGGTTCTCTCACTCAAAAGTGAGTGAATGTTAAATGGCAGGCTTGTCCTTTATAGCTGGGTGCAATGATAGATGGGGAGCACAATTTTCAATGCACAATTATTTTCCCCAGGCTCAAAGCAATCTATGCAACTGAAAACTGTAACCCTCTACTATGCTTAGGCAGGTGTTCTTCTCATGCTTTGATTCCAAACATGCCAGCCATTTTATGGGAAGCAATATTTGTGAGATATATAATACCTGGAGAAGACCTTAGATAAAGTGGTAGCTACTAACCACTGGACAAAGTGGAGCAGGGCTTCCCCTTCCTGTAATGGAGAAGAGGATTCCATGCCATGGAAGGCTCTGAGTGTGAGAGATTTTATTTAAGTAGATATTATAATCATTTTATTTATAAAATATAGGGTGGGAAAGAAATGAGGAAGGAAGAAAGTAAGAATGAAAATAGAATGGTACATAGCCAAAATATTATTGAGCAGAGGATGCTCAGAGGGAGAGGCGTTGGTGAATCAGCCCTGTAAAACATGATCTATTGCGCTACCAATCTGTTCGGACCGGAGCCAAGAAGCACACAGAGTAGTTTTGATTTTGAGTCCATCAATGCCTTATGACAGGGCAGTTCACTGTGTTAATCATGGACAGCTGTAGAAATGCAGCAAAAGAACCACCTTGTTCATTATTGCTGTTGCTTAAAAAATAATGAATCGTGGCAACGTGGCAAATGAGGAAGAATGCTTGAGTTGTGTTTCCTCTCCCCACAATTTCAAATCACACTTGAATGGGGGAAATATACAAGTCGTCCCAATAACAACCTTGTATTCATTGTGGGGGATATATGCATCTTGCAGCCTTGCATGAGAGTCAGACTTGGTGGTGTCATAGCCAAAAAACAGTAACCTTCAGTGACAGAGTCCTTAAACAGGAGATGGCTGAACATCCTGGTCCTTCCCCTGTGGAGCTACAGGTACCAAAACTTGCATCTCCTCCCCTGAACCCTGAGGAGACATTTCTACCACCAGACACTGGTAAATGGTCCACCGATTCCTAAGTTGATCAGGTGAGCCCTGAGGAGAAATCCTCATAGCTTGTATTCCTGAGGCCTAGAAGAAGGCAGTGACTTCAGAGAAAGGTGTTGGTGCTTTAACTAGCCAAACGCAACATTGAGGTCTGCCAGCTGCTTCAGGACACTGATGAGTCAATTTGAGTCATGTTTTTGTAGTTGGATTCCTCCTCTTCATGAAGGAGGAAGGAGAGAACTTTGAAGCCAAAGGGTAAGCCCACGCAAGGCCAGCCCTAGAAGCGCCTTGAAGTGAGCCTGTGGGGCTCAAACCTCTGTTCTCCCGAGGATGGGGCACTACCAACTTCTGACTTGAAGGACGCCACTGCAGGAGACTCAGTCAGACAAGAGGCCCCTTTGCTCTGTCAGTGTAGAAGGTCATTGAAGAAAGCTGGGTCCTTTCAGTCGAGCAACAAAGGTGGGGCCAACAATTAAGGGCTCGGTTTCAGCTTGTTCCTTGCTGGAGCAACTTCAGAACTAGTAAATCTATATGTCTACATGCTTTGACTTGCCTTTGTAATCGTTTGAACACATGAAACAATTAGTGTTCACTTTTCAAAGTGATCCATTTTGTGTGTGAGAGAGAAAGTTCCTCCATGCAGTGAGAAATGAGGAGCCTTGGCAACTGTGTTTGTCTCTGTCCCTGCTCCTCCCAAAATGTCATGTGATGTCACAAGTCATGCATGTGATGTCATATGCACAACCGTCCTCCTCAATCTTAGGTTCAAGTTCATTCAGTCATTCATTCATTCAATTTATATACTGCCATTCATCCTAAGATCTTGGGCCAGTTCACAGAATAAAATACTGTTGGCACCTCTGCCACTGGAGCTGGTGGTGGGTTCAGGGGGCTGATTTGTGTCCTGGTTTTTTCTCCATTCTCCTCTCCTGCAAAGATACCATGGGCATCGCCCCACTTTTCTCTACTTACTGGGCTCCTTACCCATTTACTTTGATTTACACAAAAAAAGAATGTGACTTTCAATTTCACTGAACTAAATGTCACTATGTGGCATAATTATATTTACAGTTTTGTGAATAAGAGGGGATGGCAAATTCTTAACTTCGTGCTGGCTGTTCAGGATGTCAATCATAAACCCAAACTCCTACCCAACATCACCCTGGGCTACAGCATCTATGAGACCCTTTTTGATGGAAGAACCACTTCTGATGCTCTGACAGATCTGCTTGCTGGTGGGAAAATTGATATTCCAAACTACACATGTGGAAGGCAGAAAACATTACTAGCTGTTCTTGAACGGGGTGAATCCGACATCTCCATGCACATTGCAGGCATGTTGGGCATCTACAAAATCCCACAAGTAAGAATGGTCTTCAAGTCATTTGCCATTTCATGAACCTACAAGTTATGCTGAGGATACTATAACTATTCTAATAAATAAATTGAGCAAAATGATAGTAAGAAAGGAACATAATGCTAAATGCACAACTGCTTCAAAATAGATATTCTTCAATATGCATTTACAAAACAATAAATAGCCAATCTTTTTTAATTTTCCAACTCTAAAAATAATGTATTAAAAGCCATGCTAAGAAGAATAATGGAAGAAAATGGCTTTATAGATATTTGGAGATTCTACCACTCTAGTGATAAAGACCTCGCTTTCTATTCTCATGTTCACAATTCATACATCCATAGAGATCTTCACCAATTGCTTCATTCCCAGAAGCAAAAATGACTGAAACTGAAATCCACCCAATGACTTATGCTGATTATGTTTGGACAACTTGTTGTTGTTTAGTCGTTTAGTTGTGTCTGACTCTTCATGACCCCCTGGACCAAAGCACGCCAGGCACTCCTGTCTTCCACTGCCTCCCGCAGTTTAGTCAAACTCATGCTGGAAGCTTCGAGCTTGTTTGGACAACTACGTCCTGCCAAATGAAATAGAGGTGAAGTAACACAATATAACCCTGTGCCTAGCCCACAGCCAGCCGGCCAAGAAGGGAACTCCATGGTGAGGACCAGCACCATTTTTCTAGAAAAAAAGGGCAATGCTCAAGCCTAAAGTTTCAGCTCAATATCTCAAAGTTTCTCTGAGAGTCATAAGTCACCAAGGAAGAGGAACAAAGCATAGTTTATTCAGAAGCAACCTTTATAAACTTTCCACTGAGAAAATAAGAAGTTAATGAAGCATTGATCTACAAATCTTTCCCCCAATAAACCTCCTAGGGTCCAGAAGCCATAATTACAGCTATTCTTAACAAATGGAGCTAAACTTGCTGAATCATATAGAAAACTTCCTTTGCTAAACCAAGGTGGCAAGATATGGTCCTAAGTAATTGCTAAACTTTTGGTTTATACTATACATAAGTATGTACCGGTATATCCACACAAAAGCAGCTTTATAAAAAATAGGAAACTATGAGAGAAAATAAAAAGAATTACTGACTGCTTCAAATTCAGTAAAAAAATTAAGCTAAAACCAATCTTACTGGTTTCAAACGTGGGGGGGACTTTGGATAGGGTTGAATGGCCCTTTCTAGAAAGAATCCTTCAAAAATGTATAGTATAGTTGTTTTATTATTTTCAATGACCAATATCAAGATAAAAACACCAATTACAAAAATTAAAAGTTCAGAACAAAATTAAATAGTATAAAATCACATACACGATAAAAATCAATGTGTGTGTGTGTGTATGATTTTCTGTTTTACAATTAAAATACTAATTTAAACATCCTTGCAATATCAGTGACTTCCCTTCTTCTCTTTCCATAGTTCATTTTGCATAACATTAATCTCTGCATATTTTACAAAACTAAACCATTCAGTATTCCATTATTACATCCATCCAAACTTATTTACACTGTTGAATTTATCTGAATGCTGCCAGCATTTCAGGTGTACACAATTTCCCCCATATATTCAATAAACATTTTCCTATCTTCTTTAAATATATGTTCTTCTTATTCTATTTGTTAAATCTGCAAGTTGTGTATATTCCACCAGTTTAAGTTGCCATTCTTCTTTGGTTGCGACCTCTCCCATTTTCCATTTCTGGGCTAACAAAACACAGGTGACAGTAGTGGCATACACAAATAACTTTTTTTTGACACTTGGAAATTTCCGTCTGAATTATCCCAGACAAAAAGGACTCTGGCTTTTTTGGGAAGGTACCTTTAAACATTTATTTTATTTTATTTTATTTATTATTTTATTTTATTTTATTTATTATTTTATTTTATTTTATTATTTTATTATGAATCATTTCCCAATACTCTTTTACCCTTTTACAAGTCCACCACATGTGACAGAACATACCACCAACCTCCTAGCAACTCCAGCACTTATCTGATTCAGTCGTATACATCTTAGCAAGCCTACTCGGAATTAGATACCTTCTGTAAATAATTTTCATGTAGTTCTCCTTCAAAGAATAACATGCTGTGAACTTCAAATCACTTTTCCAAAGTTTTTCCCAGAGGCTAAAGTCTATATTTTGATCTATACCCATTGCCTAGTGTGTCATGGAAGCTTTGAGAAGCTCGTCTTTTGTTTCCCAATCTAATAAGAGATTGTACATTTTAGATAAAAGTTTTTCTTTATTTTGTAGATCTTTTTCAAATGTCAAGCTTTGGTCTAAAAAGTCATTTTTCCCGTCTGTTTTAAACATTTCATGTAACTGATGATATTGTAACCAATCCGTAACATGGCTCTTTGCATTTTCCATTGATTTCAGTTTAGGTTCCCCTCTGTAAATTGTAGCAATTCTCTCTAAGTTGCCCCCACTGCCTATCCATATTGACTCTCTTGATTCTAATAGCCTCTATAGGAGATAATCATAAAGGTGTTTTCTTTTCCAGCAGATTTTTATATTTCCTCCCAAATTCTATATAGATTCTCCCTTAGAATATGGTTCATAAAACTTTTATAAATTTTTGCCTTCCCATACCAAACACATGCATGCCAGACAAATTTTAGATCCTGACCTTCTAAATCCAGGATGTCTGCATTATCCAGTAATCCATTCTTTTAACCAGCAGAAGCAGGCTGCCTCATAATACATTTGCAAGTCTAGCAGGGCAAAGCCTCTTCTTTCAATTATGTCTATGGAAATTTTATGTTTAATTCCTGGCTTTCCCCCTGCCAGATAAACTTAGAAATGTCCTCCTTCCATTTTTGGGAAGCAGCCTGAATTATTTAAATAGTTTGTGGCTCAGTTGCACAGCTTGTTTCCAACCTGAGCTGCGTGCGGATTATTGCGGGACCAATTTTATATAACTCCCTTCCAGTTGAGGTCAAACAGGGCCCTTCTATACTGAACTTATGCGGCCTGATGAAGACTTGTTATCATTAATGCTGCAGGCATTTTAATTGAAGTTTGGTTTAATAGTTTCTTGGTTTTTTCCCTATTGACTCTTTCTTAACTGCTTAGTGACAACTGCAGTAAAGTGCAGTACATTGGAAAAGTGAAATTGAAATACTCCTTTTCAAATAAGGTGTTGATTAAATTTGTCATCTAATCTTCATCCTGAAAAGCAAAGCATCGGTCTCTTTCCCTTCTCTCACCAGCTCAGTTCTGGCTTTGTTCTTCACGATAAAAAACAGTCGCCTTTTGTCAACTGCATGGTTCCAAATGAAGCAGCTCAGTGCCAGGGGGTGGTTGAGCTTCTCCTGCACTTCAGATGGACATGGGTCGGCCTCCTTGCTTCAGACAATGACAATGGAGAAAAGTTCCTGAACACCTTGACACCTCTGATGAGCAAAAGCGAAATTTGTGCTGCCTTCACTAAAAGAGTACAACGGAAAACTTCCTTATGGTTTCCTCATGAGCCATCTGCCATGTGGAGACAAGTCAATGTATTTGTTTACTATACAGATTCTCAGTATGGATTTTATGCTATCATAGAGGTACAATCTTTCTTTGAAAGGACACAAACTGGGGGGAAAGTCTGGATCACCACAGGTGTTCAGGACAACATCTTGTTTTATGAGACAGAAGCCTTCCGATATGCCCATGGTTCTTTGTCCTTTGTAATGAAGACCAAAAAGGAAGCAAAAAAGGACTACTATGAGCCAAAAGTTTCTGCTTATTGGCATGAAGCATTTGGTTGTTCATATTCAAAGCATCCCTTATCTGTGAGGAATTGGGAAAGATGCAGGGAGAAGGAGAATCAGATGCTGCTGCCCCAGGAGGAGATTGAAGGGATCCACTCCCAAGACAGTTATATCACTTACTACAGTGTCCAAGTTGTGGCTCAGGCCTTGAATGCAGCTTATTCATCCAGATCAAAGTGGAGGTTGATGGTGGGTGGAGGAGACAAGATGGAACGTCAAAGTCTACAGTCATGGCAGGTATGGCCTCTTGCATCACACACACACACACACACACATCCTACATGCCCATGGGGATTTAAGGTGGGGGTTTTCAGAGAGATACCTCTCATATTTAGGTTGAGGTCACCACCCAGGATTGATTCTTCTTTGGAGAAGGAGAGGAATCTGTTTAGGGGTTTTGGGGTTTTTTGGGATGAACACTAGTTTTGTGTTTGGGGCATATATGGAGCCAATTCTCAGTTTAGTTTTGCTATCTAGTGTCCCTTTAGCAAAAATGAATCTGCCTCTTTTGTCTTTTAGCACTGTCATGGCTCTGAAGTTCAGGTCTCTACTGAGCATTATAGCTACTCCACAAGTCCTTCCTGAGCCAGCTGCAAACCATTGTTGCTGGTGTTTCTCACCTTACATTGTCTACATCGGACCTATTCAGTTGCGCTGACATAAAGTGTGAAAGTGGGGGGCAAGGGGGATTAAAATTAGATTTGGGTTAAAGAGTGGGGGGTAGATTACAGAAATTGTCTCTCGCTTTTGAAGATTGTGATCTATTTTCCAACTCTGGAATCATCATAATAAGAACATAGCATACCCTACAAGTGTCCTGAAAAAACCTGGGACATCCCATTTTTTTCTCATGTGCATATGACAAATGGAAGGAATATCCAACCAATGATTTCCACCTCCAAACATCTTTATAATCTATGACTGCCAGGGTCTAAACTACTGGGCCTCTTGTCGATTGGTGGTGAGCTCCTGTTGCTTTGTCCCAGCTCCTGCCAACCTAGCGGTTTGAAAGCTTGCCAGTGTGAGTAGATAAAAAGGTAGATAAAAAGGTGGGAAGGTAGACAGCATTTTTGTGTGCTCTGGGACTTGTCACAGTCCTCCCTGCACCAGAAGTGGTCTAGTCAAGCTGACCACATGACTTGGAAAGCTGTCTGCAGACAAATGTCAGCTCCCTCGGCCTGAAAGTGGAGAAGAGCGCCACACCCCAAAGTCAAATTTGACTGGACTTAACCATCCAGGGGTCCCTTTATTCTTTTTCTTCTTCTTTTACATTATAGCAATTTGATATAGTTTCCTTTAAGACTGGTGCTATAGAAAAGGATCCTGTAGTAGAACGATAACTGCATCCTTCTTAGAACTTTGAGTTCCACCTTTACGAAATCCATAATGACCATTCTTTACATAATTTCTCAGAATCATAGCCAATCTTTTCTAATGGATACCATCCAACGTGATTTTCTCTGTTGTTCTAGCTTCGTTCATTCTTGAAGAAAGTCAATACTTCAGCTGATGGACAGTACTTGGATATGAATGGGGCACTGGCCATTGATTTTGATATTGTGAATTGGGTGCTGTTCCCTAATAATTCTCATGCTAGTGTGAAAATTGGGAGCATAGAGAGACAGAAATCTGCAAATCTAAAGTTCACCATTAGCCCAGAAACAATAGTATGGCCCACACTGTGTAAGAAGGTAGGAGAAATGTTATGTGCCTTTTTAATATCTATGATTCCTGCTACACTCTAGCAGCTTGTTGAACAGTACAAAGGAGGCTTTTATTGCAAGCATGGACACTTCCCTGGAGCTAAATCCCATTGAGCTTAAAGGATCTCCCTCTTGAATAAGCATCTATAAAATTTGACAGTGAAAAAGTGGCTTACAAAATGAACAGCTATGATAAATATATATTCATCCAGTTGGGAAAGGTTCCTAAAATGAAAATGGGAAGTGCAGATATTTGCAAGCCCCCTCCTCTGTGGCTGGCCCCTCTCACTGTCCTCGGAGCTTGCTTACCGGTAACCTCCTCTGGCTGATATCTCGGACAGACCAGGGAGATTTTGATAGGCGACATTTTCCCAAGCGAGGGTAAAATGCACAACCCCTCCCTCCTGCTTCCGCAGGGGAAAGAAAATAAGTCAGAAATCTGTTTACATGATGTTTATTTCTGACATTACAGCACTAGAGAAAAACACGTCCTTTCAGTTCAGTTCTTCTAGCACGTCTGACAAACTTGCGCACACAGAAGGTTTCAAATTACACTCTTCACAAAGACTTATCCAGCCTGTGAACGTCCTGGGAAATTCTTCTTTCCCACAGATAGGCACATCATGTGATGTCAACAATCTGTCTGTCTGCAGCGGTGACGTTTCCATATACTGACAGATATACCTCACAAGAAAACTAGGCGCTGTCAGGGTTTCTGGGAGAGAGGAGGAGATGACAGAGGAGACGGAGAGCGAGTGGGAGGAGGGGCAGAAGGATGAGGAAGAAGATGACGGAATTCTGAGGGAATCCACGAGTCTGAGCAGCGAGTCAGAGGATTCTCAAAAGGGGGTTACCTTAATCAAGCAAAAGGGAGGAGAAGGGAGAAGCGGAGAGGAGCCCAGTGGAAGACAGACGCAGCAAGAGGCGTCTCAGCCGGAACGGAGTAAAGGGGGTGGAGTCGTCAGCCTCTCGGAGGGAGCAGGATTAGGAGAGAACAGAGAAAGGGGGTTGGAGCAAGGTGTTCAGCCGGAAAGGGTGGAGAGCAGAACAAGGGGTGGTGTAGCGGTCGAAAGAAAGGTCAGCAGCAACGTACGCGCGCCAAGTTCAAACGTAGAGGCGCGCGGAAGTGGAGAGAGCTCAGGGGAGGAGCCCGGCCCTAAAGCCAGAAGGAGGGGGGAAGAGGCGGCAGAGGATTCAGCCTCAGGCGAGTCACGGAGAGAGGGAACCCAGGGGGGCAGGAAGACCCTGCGGAAAAGAAAGGAGAGGAAGAGGTGGTCTAGAGCCAGGCTATTAAGTTGGTGTGGAAGAGGGGAGGAGTCAGAGGGGACTTCAGCGGTCTAACGTGACAGACGTACGGCCACGATGCTGAACTGTACGAGAAGCAGAAATCTTCAATAAACTTTTCCTGTAAATAAACTGCAACGGAGTGAGGTCTCTTGTGAGCTGGGACCCGTCCTGGGTGGCCGTGACAGTAAGTCCCCTCTCTGAAAGCAAAAAATTTTTTTTGCGAAGCTCACGAACGGGAGCAGCCATGAGCGCTGAGGAGCAGCTGGTTGCACTGCGGGATCAGGTTACCGCTCTCACATCGGCAGTCATTGCTTCGCAGAAGAAGAATGACGACTTGGAGAAGACGTGCCAGGATTTGCAGGCAAGGTGGGAACACGCGGACAGGGCGGGGGCCCCAGGTTCCAGAGCGGAGGGCATTGCGCTTGGACGGAGGGGGGGTGCCCTGGTTCCGCATTTTAATGGCAACTTGCAAGACTATCCCAATTTCAGAGCGGACGTCGTATATGCACTGCATTTACTCCGTCACGATTTTAAAGATGAGGAGGAGAAAGTGGGGTTCATTGTTTCGCACCTGCATGGGGAGGCCAGGGCTTGGCTACGCAATCTGTGGCGCGAAGATGGACCGGCCCGTCGCAATTCAACTGCGTTCATCAAAGCGATGGATTCTTGTTTTCAATCCTCTGTGGATGTGGACATTGCGCGCCGTCAAATGCACGGGCTGAGGCAGGGGAAAGCGACTGTGCGCCAATACCACTCTAAATTTTTTGCATTGCTCACCGCCTTAGATTGGCCAAAGGACAGTAAGCCGGTCAGAGATCTTTTTTGGGAGGGATTGAGCCCCCCCATCAAGGATGAGATCGCTAGGGGGGACAGACCCCAGACCCTAGAAGACGTGGTGCAACGGGCTTTAGCTATTGGAATTCGACATGAGGGACGTCCGTGGCACGAGGAGGACGGGCCCCAAGCGCGTGCGCAAGCGAGGACTCTCCCTTTTGTGCACAGGGATTTCAGCCGTGCGCACCCCTCGCCAATGGGGAAGGACAGCGAGGAGCCAATGGAGATTGGTGGTGCTAGGGCTCAGAAGCCATCCCAGAGCCCTGTCCCTGGTGCAGCCAAAGCGAAGCCTCCTAGAGGAACCAGGAAGTGTTACATCTGTGACAGTGCGCACCATATGGCGAAAGAGTGCCCCCAGAGGCTCCAGAAGCACACTGCAGCACTGGCAACTGTAACAGCAGAGGTGCAACCAGGGGAGCAGCTTCAGGGAAACGACAGTGCCTGGCTGGAAGCAGAGCTACTGGGGCTCAGCCAGGCGGATCTGTAGACAAGCCCCCAGCATCACTGCAGAGCGTGGACCCTTTGCCTCCCAGACCGGCAGTTCTGCTCACAGCAACACTCCAGTTGCCTGATGGGAGACTCCTCGAGGTTCCAATAACGATCGATTCGGGGAGCAACGCCGACTTCGTGGGACTGCAGTTCGTTAAGCAGCACAACATGGCGCTCCTGCCTGCAACGACGCCTCTAAACGTGGTCACGGTAGACGGCAGGAAGTTGCTGGGGGGGCAAGTGGTGCAGCAAACCCCTCCCATGATGATGCAGATTGGCAACCATCGAGAACTTATTAGTTTCAATGTCACCCACTTATCGGACACACCCATCGTGTTAGGCATGAGTTGGCTGGAGAGGCACAGTCCCGCGGTTGCGTGGTACCAGCGGCAGATCACCTTTTGTTCATCGTATTGTGCTCGGCATTGCTTTCAGACCGATCAGGGAGGAGAAGCCGAGCAGCAGTTGCATCTGGGTATGGTGCAAACAGTGCCTCACAAGTACCAGGACTTCTTGGAGGTTTTCTGTGAGAAGGAAGCTGACAAGTTGCCGCCTCACAGACCTTACGACTGCGCGATTGATTTAGTGCCAGGGGCGCAACTGCCTGCTGCCAAGCTGTACTCCATGTCGGAAGACGAGATGCAAGAGCTTCGGGAGTTCATAGACCATAACCTCAAGCGAGGTTTCATCCAGGAATCTAAAGCAGCGGGTGGCAGCCCTGTGTTCTTTGTGAAGAAGAAAAACACGCCCCAAAAAAGGCTTATAGTGGATTACAGGTTCATAAACAGCTTGACTAAGCCCAAAGCTTTCCCCATGCCCAAGATTGACGACCTTTTAGCGACCGTCAGGAGGGGCAAGATTTTCACCAAGCTGGACCTACGTGGAGCTTACAATCTCATCCGCATCCGGAAAGGAGATGAGTGGAAGACCGCCATGTTCACCCCTCTGGGCACATACGAATACAGAGTCATGCCTTTCGGTCTCCAAAATGGCAGCCACGTTTTTCAAGCATTTATGCACCACGTGCTAGCAGGTCTCCTCTACAAGAAGTGTGTCTGCTTTCTCGACGATATCCTGATTTTCTCGGAATCGCCGGAGGATCACGATAAGGACGTGCGGGAGGTCCTGCAGAGGCTGAAGGACCACAGGTTGTACGCCAAGTTGGAAAAATGCCAGTTTGATGTCAGAGAGGTTGATTTCCTTGGCTACAAGTTGTCCGACGAGGGACTGGCCATGGACAGGGCTAAGGTTCAAGCGCTGTTGGACTGGAAAAGCCCTCGAAATCGGAAAGAGGTCCAGAGGTTCATCGGCTTTGCCAATTTTTACCGCAAGTTTATTAAAGGCTTTGCGAACGCGACGGCGGCTATCACTGACACCCTCAGTTCCAAGAAGAAGAAGTTCGTCTGGACCGAACAAGCGGAGCGGTCCTTCCGGACGCTTAAAGGTCTTTTCGCCTCCGAAGAGCAGCTGCTCCACGTAAATCCCGGCAGACCCATGCGGGTAGAGACCGATGCGTCAGACAGAGCGGTTGGGGCCGTTCTTTTGCAAGAGGATTCACAAGGCAACTGGAGACCGGGTGCGTTCTACTCCCGGAAGCTCAGCAAGACGGAGCGCAATTATACCATATGGGACAGGGAGTTGTTGGCCATTCATGCAGCTTTCAAAGCGTGGCGACACTTCTTAATAGGAGCCAAGCACACGGTGCAAGTCCGCACGGATCACAAGAACTTAGAGTATTGGCGGACGGCTAAGTTACAGACCCAGCGACACATGCGCTGGGCGGAGTTCTTTGCGGATTTCGACTTCAAAATAGAATACATCCCAGGAGACTCCAATGTTATTGCAGACGCGCTGTCCCGAAAGCCGCAATACTTGGAGGAAGCAGCTCCAATCGCAGCAAAGCACATTTTCGCACCGCAGGCGTGGACGTGCGCTACCATCGCAGTCGACCTGGACGCGGTGCGACGCGCGTTGCAAAGGGATCAGTTTGCACAGTCCAAGATGGAGGAGCTACGCGGAGGGTCGCGAGACAACGATGAGTTCCAATTGCAAGATGGACTTTTGACTCGTAAGGGTGCCCTTTACGTGCCCACCGACGATCTTCGAGCCAAGGTTCTGCAACAATTGCATGACGCCCCTAGTGCAGGCCATTTCGGCAAAGAGAAGACGATGGAGTTGGTGGCTAGAGACTTTTGGTGGCCCCAGATGAGAGGAGAGGTGGCGGACTACGTCGCCAGGTGTGATATCTGCCAGAGGTCCAAACCAGTGCACCAGAAGCAGGCGGGATTGCTAGAACCGCTGGAGACACCGCAGCAACCGTGGGAGAGGGTAGCGTTGGACTTTGTTACGGACCTGCCCAGCTCCAGAGGTAAGACGGCGGTGTTAGTGGTGGTGGACTTGTTCACCAAGATGGCGCATTTCATCCCTTGTGCCAAGGTGGCGACGGCAGAACAGACCGCAAAGCTCTTCATCGATCACGTCTTCAGAGTGCATGGACTTCCGCAGTCCGTCTTGTCCGACAGGGGGCGCCAGTTTGTTTCCACTTTCTGGCGAAAGCTTCTGGGCATCTTGCACGTCAAAATCAACCTGACATCGGCGAGACATCCACAAACCAACGGTCAAGCGGAGAGGGTCAACGCGATCATGCAGCAGTACCTGCGGTGCTACGCCAACCAGCGACCTGCGGCGTGGGTGGACTATCTGCCGATGGCTGAATTCGCCTACAACAACACGAAACACGCATCCACCGGGGTGACGCCTTTCTTCGCGAACAATGGCCGTCATCCCAGAACCTTCCCGAGATTTGCGGCACCAGGAGGGGGGGGGCCTCAAGATGCCGACCAGTTTGCAGCGGAGTTGCAAGAGGTGCACGAGGAGCTGCGGAGACATTTGGAGCTGGCAAAACAGGCGTATAAGGTGCAGGCCGATAAGCACAGGAGGGCGGGAGAGGACATCCAGATTGGGGACTGGGTGTGGTTAGCAGCCCACGCGATGCCGGCCAGGTCATTGGCCAAGAAGAAGTTAGGACACAGGCAGCTAGGGCCATATCAAGTTGAGGCTAAGATCAATCCGGTGGCTTTTCGTCTAGCCCTTCCGGAGGGTTCCAGGGTGCACCCGGTCTTTCATAGGTCGGTGCTCACTCCCTACAAAACCCCACACAGGTTTCAAGAGTCAGGAGCACTCCCAGAGCCACGTAGGAGGGCGCCTGAGGGGGGGGAATCGCCAAGACCAGAACCTCTTAACGAGGTCACAGAGATACTGGACTCGAGATGGGGGGAGGAGGGAGTTGAATATTTTCTAGCCAGGGAAGGCACTCCGGCCTCTGCCAATAGCTGGGTGCCGGGTTACGCGTTGGACGAACCCCTGTTGAAGGAGGAGTTCCATGCACTTTTTCCGCACAAGCCCATGCCCGAGGAGTATTTTGATGATTGGCTTTTCACGCCCACTTTGTCAGACAGCACGTTCGAGGGTTTCTCCTCACCCGAGGGCCATACGCCCGAAACAAGCCCGACCAGGGATCCGAGACTGGGGGGGGAGGAGACAGGCCCTTGTTGGTGGGTGGATCAGCCAAGGGAGGCATGGAGTCAGAGATGGATGGTAGGTCCTTGGCAGGCAGCGCCAGGAGAAGCAGTGATGGAGGAAGAGACTGTGATGTCTGTGGGTGGGGAACCCGAGTTCGAACACACATATACGGAGATGACAGAGGAGAACGTTGAAGTGGACAACTTGTATCCTGAACCGACCCCGGAAGAACCACGTTTTCCTCAACCTGCACCCGGCGAGTGGGAGGGGGGAAGGGGGGGCTTCGAGGGGGGGATGGATGTCAGGGTTTCTGGGAGAGAGGAGGAGATGACAGAGGAGACGGAGAGCGAGTGGGAGGAGGGGCAGAAGGATGAGGAAGAAGATGACGGAATTCTGAGGGAATCCACGAGTCTGAGCAGCGAGTCAGAGGATTCTCAAAAGGGGGTTACCTTAATCAAGCAAAAGGGAGGAGAAGGGAGAAGCGGAGAGGAGCCCAGTGGAAGACAGACGCAGCAAGAGGCGTCTCAGCCGGAACGGAGTAAAGGGGGTGGAGTCGTCAGCCTCTCGGAGGGAGCAGGATTAGGAGAGAACAGAGAAAGGGGGTTGGAGCAAGGTGTTCAGCCGGAAAGGGTGGAGAGCAGAACAAGGGGTGGTGTAGCGGTCGAAAGAAAGGTCAGCAGCAACGTACGCGCGCCAAGTTCAAACGTAGAGGCGCGCGGAAGTGGAGAGAGCTCAGGGGAGGAGCCCGGCCCTAAAGCCAGAAGGAGGGGGGAAGAGGCGGCAGAGGATTCAGCCTCAGGCGAGTCACGGAGAGAGGGAACCCAGGGGGGCAGGAAGACCCTGCGGAAAAGAAAGGAGAGGAAGAGGTGGTCTAGAGCCAGGCTATTAAGTTGGTGTGGAAGAGGGGAGGAGTCAGAGGGGACTTCAGCGGTCTAACGTGACAGACGTACGGCCACGATGCTGAACTGTACGAGAAGCAGAAATCTTCAATAAACTTTTCCTGTAAATAAACTGCAACGGAGTGAGGTCTCTTGTGAGCTGGGACCCGTCCTGGGTGGCCGTGACAGGCGCTAATTTTTGCACTAGGTTCAGCCTTCATGCCAACCTCGACAATGCCATTTTGCCTTTGAAGCAAAGCAGAAATCAGTCAGTCCAGCATAATCTCACAACTGCCCAAACACATAGCAGATGTGATGGCAACTGGGTCAGGAAGTTTAGTGCGCCATTTTGTAGGAGTATTTTACATGAAGGCTGGTTCAATTCTGATGTTTGTGCTTATTTTGATCCTAGCATTGCTTTTAGGTTCTTGTTCCTCATATCTTTCATGCTCCTTGGATTGTATGTATAGAAAAGTGCAGTATATCAATGTTAAAGGGAAGAAGCAGAAAGACTAAAGAGATTTCACAGCCATGCTGCTCTACAGAAAGCAAAAAAGAAATCACTCCTAATTGGGTCTGAGCTCATTTTAGGCCATTGGATGTAAATATGCTTTTAATGTTTCACGCTTTATTAAATTTTAAACAAGGTGAGTCTTTTAAAAGAGGTCCTGTGGAACATGGAGCTCTAAAGGGCAGGGCATTCTTTTCAGACATGTTCCACGGGGCATCTTTTAAAAGACTCACCCTGTATGTGCTGGAAGCTGCCCAGAGTGGCTGGGGAAACCCAGCCAGATGGGTGGGGTACAAATAATAATAATAATAATAATAATTATTATTATTATTATTATTATTATTATTATTATTATTATTCTGGGATCCTTCCAAAACTCAACAATCCATTTCCTAAAGCCTCGAAGCTCCTCCTCCTATTTATTTCCAGACCACGCCTCATGCAAGATGCACAAAGAGCTGTTGCCCTGGATATGCCAAGAAGATTCAGGAAGGGAAACCCCCATGCTGCTATGACTGTGCTCCCTGCTCAGAAGGGACAATCTCCACTCAGGAAGGTAGGACACGACACCAGTGGAAAGAAGCCATGGATCGAAGGTTCTCTACCAGTGAACACAGCGTTCTTTCTTGATTTCTCCCATATGCCAACCATTCCCCACAACTGTAACAGCATTCAGACTGCTCTAGGTGTATGACTAATGTTAACATACTGAAGTCTTTCTTTCTCTGTGCAGATGCCAATGAATGCACCAAATGTCCAGAAGATCAGCATCCAAACAAGGAGCAAAATCATTGTGTCCCCAAAGCAATCACCTTCTTGTCCTATGAAGATTATTTGGGGGTCCTCCTGGCTTCCTTCGCCCTCCTCTTATCCTCAACCACAGTCTGCATTTTGGGACTATTCATGAAGTACAATGAAACTCCCCTAGTCAAAGCCAATAACAGGGACCTCTCCTACATCCTCCTCTTCTCCCTCCTCCTCTGCTTTTTGTCCACTTTCCTCTTCATCGGCCGGCCAAGGAAAGTCACCTGTCTTCTCCGACAAATGGTCTTCAGCATTGTCTTCTCATCTGCCATCTCTTCTGTGTTGGCAAAAACCATCACTGTGGTTCTGGCCTTCTTGGCCACCAAGCCAGGGAACAGGCTGAGGAAATGGCTGGGGAAGAGTCTGGCCAACTCCATTGTCATTTCCTGCTCCAGTGTGCAAGTTGTCATCTGCACCACCTGGCTGGGACTTTCTCCTCCATTCCCAGACTCTGACATAAGCTCCCAACCTGCAGAGATCATCTTGCAATGCAATGAAGGGTCTGTTGCTATGTTTTACGCTGCCCTCAGCTACATGGGCTTCCTGGCTGCCATCTGCCTCACGGTGGCTTTCCTAGCCAGGAAGCTGCCTGGGGCCTTCAATGAAGCCAAGCTGATCACCTTCAGCATGCTGGTCTTCTGCAGTGTTTGGGTGTCCTTTGTGCCCACCTACCTGAGCACCAAGGGGAAATACATGGTAGCTGTGCAGGTCTTCTCTATCTTGGCCTCCAGTGCTGGGCTTCTGGGCTGCATCTTCATGCCCAAGTGCTACACTATTATACTGAAGCCCGAACTGAACATGAAGGAGTACCTGACAGCAAAAAACTAAACAGAGGGAGGGAGAGAGAGATTATACATCTTTCCTGAGGATGATTGTCTCTATATGACAGAGATTTGAGTGGAAGAGTGAACAGGCTGGAGTTGGCCTCACCCAGCTGTGCCCACCTGGGTATTTGGTGCAGAATCAGGGCAGAGCTGAGGGTCAGGAAGGGGAAGTATCTGGGTCTAAAGAGAACCCACGTCTCTGTCTAGTTGGGGGGGTGACTAGAATATGTGTTTCTCTTTGGAATCATCATATATGATCACGGCTGCGAAACTTTTATATGCACAAAGATGCAAGGACACATCATGACCAACAATGGAATAATGGCTGTTAAAGCTAACAGGTTTAGCTGAGCTGGCAAAATTGACATGTTGAATCAGAGAAAGCCATTATTAACATTTTTAAAGACCGGAAAACTCTCATAGACCTTTTGCTTGAAAAAGAAATTGAAATAATGACATCTGGATTTGAGGGTTGAAAATAAGGTTTGTTTATAGGTTTATAGATTCTCTCTCTCTCTCTCTCTTTCCCACACACACCTTTCTGTGTTTTTATTGTATCTATATAAAAGTCTAGGTTTGGTTTTAAAAGGGGAAAGTATATAAATTTTGTAATTTTCTCTGTAAACCTTAATAAACTATGTAGACATGTAAAAGTTGACATGTTCTTTAATCTTTCTTTAGCTTAACTTTTTACTTAACAATAGTTTGGATTTCTAAATATATCTGTTTTTATCGTTGTCTTTTCCCCAGAAATTTATTCTTCTTCTTGGGTTATTTTTTGTAAACCTCTATCTATATTAAAGTGGTATGTGAATTTTGTTTAAAATAAAAATAGTAATTTAGACCACATCATGGAGGTGGAGAAGGCTATAAACAGCCACTAGCCCTTATGAAGATGACCCCCCGCCACTGTTTGAGGCAGGAAGGCTGTGAGTGCTAGTTTTTGGGAATCCCATGTAGGGAAAGGGCTGTTGCACTGACCCCTTCCTTGTGGGCTTCCCTTTGGGGCAACTGGCTGTCCATTTTGAGAAGAAGATGCTGGACTTTATGGGCCCTTCACCTGATCCAGCTTCAGGGCATTTTTGATGTCAATCATGTTCAGCCAAACTCAACTTTCTACCTTCTTGAAACTTGTCAGTCTCTTGAGTCAACATGTTTTTCTCCAGCTCTGCACCTGCTCCCAGAGGAGACATTTCTTCCCCTTACAATTATCAGAACCACAGTGATCTCTTCCTATCCCCCATGAACACCCTTCAAATGCTGCCTTTGGGAACAATAACACAAACATCACGATCAAGAGCAGCAGGAGGTTATTTACTCCACCGTGCCTGAAAAGTTTGATATATAAAATATTTTGTGTGCCTCAGAGTCCTTGTAGTCAAGGTCAGGTGAAAGGGTGGAGGAGATAAGTCCTTGTGTAGCTTAATCAAAATATAGGAAGCTGCCTTCTAGCTTAGTACTATCTACTGACTGGTAACAGCTCTCCAAGTAAAGGATGCTCCAAGCCCTACCTGGAACAGTTAGGAACAGTTAGGAGAGGTTGAACCTGGCACTTTTTGGGTGCAAACCAATGCTCTACCACTCAGCTATATCCTTTCCTCTTTGTCTCTGGAGCCAGAGCTGGAAACGTCTTTACAGGAGTTTAGGCTTCTTCTGATTAGCTGGCTATGGAGTTGAGAGGAACAGTCAGAGGGGACGTGTAGCCGGTGGATTCAGAATGATATCACTGCTCTTGTTGCTCCCTCTTGTGACCTACGGGATGCAGCAGAAGGCCAAATGCTCACTGAATCTGATCAGGGATGTCAATTACGCTGCGAATTTTTACAGGCCAGGAAACCATCTCATTAGCGCATTAGTATCTGCAAAAATCATTGGAGAGCAGTACCCCTTCAACTTCTACAGAACCCCTTTGAACTGGATGTCTGCGTGAGTAATGTGTTGATGTGTTTCTGCTGCACTCCTGGTCTCATGATGCACCTGGGTCAGCCCCTCTGAGATGAAAGTGACTGAAGCAAGGGTGGGTCACTCCTGGAGGTCTACGGGCTCCTAGAGGTCTATGGAGGTCTATGGAATAGGCCTATTGCAGGTTTTCTGTAGTTAGCCAAATGAAATTCATTCTTTCATTGTGTCTCATGGAACCTTGGAGCATTTCTTGGCATGAAAACTGTGGAGTTCTCCCACTCTCAACCCAATAAAATCTTCTACAAGTTTATGAATTAGTGCCCCAAACGTGAGCCACTACCCTCACCTGGAGATGAACGGGAGATTGGTTCTCTCACTCAGAAAAGTGAAGGTTGAAAGGCAGGCTTGTCCTTTATAGCTGGGTGCAGTGATAGGCACAAAGGATCTGATTTATTTCTGCAGGGTCTGTAAGACAGAGTTGTTCTGCCTGGCCTTTGGCTTGGAATCAACTTGAACCCATTTCCCTCTTTCTTTTTCTTTTCTCCTTCTGTGATGGAACTCCTATTTGGGGACTTCCCTGGCTTTTTTCTGGCCCATGTAGGACCAGTCTGGATAGTCGGCCATGGTGAAGGTTTGTCGTTTTCATCCCCAAAAAGTTTTTGATTTCAGGGTCTACTGAAATGAGGCTGCATTTTAATGTTGTATTTTAATCTTGTTTTTAAGTTGTATTTTAATCAATTGTTTTTATACTGGTGTTAGCTGCCCTTAGCCTGGTCTTGGCTGGGGAGGGTGGGGTATAAATAAAATTGTTGTTGTTGTTGTTGTTGTTGTTGTTGTTGTTGTTGTTGTTGTTAAAGCAATCTATGGAACTGTAAACTGTAACTCCCTACTATGCTTAGGCAGGTGCTCCTCTAATGCTTTGATTCCAAACATGCCAACCATTTTATGGGAAGCAATGTTTGTGAGATATATAATGCCTGGAGAAGATCTAAGATACAGTGGCAGCTACTGACCACTGGACAAAGTGGAGCCAGACTTCCCCAATCTTCCCAGCCCTCGCGTGGTGGAGGATTCTAAGACATGAAAAGCTGCTGAGTGTCAGAGATTTTATTGAAAAGAATATTAGAAGCATTTGATTTATAAAAAGATAGGGTGAGAAAGAAATGAGGAAAAAAGTGAGTAAGAATGAAAAAAGAGAAAAAATACTGTTACATTACCATACAATAACCTAATATATTCTGTGTAAACACATTCCAAATACGGTACTATTGCATTTATACCAAGAAAGTCTGTGTCTATAAGCTGTCTGTTCATACGTTGCCAGTGTTGTCATGTTGTCAAGCCATTGATTAAGGGGAATTCTTTCCCAATTTTGAACCAATCAGTTGTTCCATATCCAGTTCTAACTGTAGCTTCTTGTCCCACATAGAGATTTCTCAGGAGACAGATGAGGTGATCAGGCACTCCCATTTCTTTAAGAACTTGCCATAGTTTGCTGTGGTCGACACAGTCAAAGTCTTTTGCATAGTCAATGAAGCAGAAGTGGATGTCTTTCTGGAACTCTCTAGCTTTCTCCATAAACCAGCGCATGTTTGCAATTTGTTCTCTGGTTCCTCTGCCCCTTTGAAATCCAGCTTGCGCTTCTGGGAGTTCTTGGTCCACATATTGCTTAAGCCTGCCTTGTAGAATGTTAAGCATAACCTTGCTAGCGTGCGAAATGAGAGCAATTGTGCGGTAGTTGGAGCATTCTTTGGCACTGCCCTTCTTTGGGATTGGGATGTAGATTGATCTTCTCCAATCCTCTGGCCACTGCTGAGTTTTCCAAACTTGTTGGCATATTGAGTGTAGCACCTTAACAGCGTCATCTTTTAAAATTTTAAATAGTTCAGCTGGAATACCATCACTTCCACTGGTCTTGTTATTAGCAGTGCTTTCTAAGGCCCATTTGACTTCACTCTCCAGGATGTCTGGCTCAAGGTCAGCAACCACACTACCTGGGGTGTACGAGACATCCATATCTTTCTGGTATAATTCCTCTGTGTATTCTTGCCACCTCTTCTTGATGTCTTCTGCTTCTGTTAGGTCCTTATCACTTTTGTCCTTTATTATGGTAATCTTTGTACGAAATGTTCCTTTTATATCTCCAATTTTCTTGAACAGATCTCTGATTTTTCCCATTCTATTGTTTTCCTCTATTTCTTTGCATTGCTCGTTTAAGAAGGCCTTCTTGTCTCTCCTTGCTATTTTTTGGAAATCTGCATTCAACTTCCTGTATCTTTCACTATCTCCCTCGCATTTTGCTTGCCTTCTCTCCCCCGCTATTTGTAAGGCCTCGTTGGACAGCCACTTTGCTTTTTTGCATTTCCTTTTCATTGGGATGGTTTTTTGTTGCTGCCTCCTGTATAATGTTATGAACATCCATCCATAGTTCTTCAGGCACTCTCTCCACCAAATATAAATCCTTAAACCTGTCCTGTGGTTTTTCCTACTTTCTTCAGTTTAAGCTTGAATTTTGCTATAAGAAGCTGATGATCTGAGCCACAGTCAGCTTCAGGTCTCGTTTTTACTGAATTTCAGTTTCTTCAGCACCAGTAGTTGGTGCATATACCTGGATTACTGTGATGTTAAAAGGTCTGCCTTGGATTCGTATCGAGATCATTCTGTCATTTTTGAGATTGCATCCCAGTACAGCTTTTGCCACTCTTTTGCTGACTATGAGGGCCACTCCATTTCTTTTATGGGATTCTTGCCCACAGTACTAGATATGATGGTCATCCGAACTGAATTCGCCCATTCGCATCCATTTTAGTTCACTGATGCCCAGGATGTCAATATTTATTCTTGCCATCTCATTTTTGACCACATCCAACTTACCAAGGTTCATGGTTCTTACATTCCAGGTTCCTATGCAATATTTTTCTTTACAGCATTGGACTTTCCTTTCGCTTCCAGGCATATCTGCAACTGAGCGACCTTTCGGCTTTGGCCCAGCTGCTTCATCAGCTCTGAATCTACTTGTACTTGTCCTCCGCTCTTCCTCAGTAGCATGTTGGATGCCTTCCGACCTGAGGGGCACATCTTCCAGCGTCATAACTTTTATATGCCTGTTGTCTTTGTCCATGGAGTTTTCTTGGCAGGGATACTGGAGTGGCTTGCTGGTTCCTGCTCCAGGTGGATCACATTTGGTCAAAACTCTCCACTATGACCTGCCCACAGCAAGGCAGTGATCCATGAAGGGGGTTCTGGTATTTATGTTGCTCATAATTAAGCCTCTTCAAGATTAGGAGTAAAATAACGTAGCAGAGACAATATTACCCAATTAGCCATCATTTTTGATCACACAGATTAGCATTGTTTGCAGTTTAGCATTATTTATGGAGACATCTCAGACCGGAAGTGTTGAGCGTGAGAAATGAGGAGCCATCGGCAACTGTGTTTGACTCAGTTCCCTGGCTCCTCCCAAAATGTCATGCATGTGATGTCATATGCGCAGCCATCCTCCTCAATCTTAGGTGCAAGTATTTATTTATTTATTTATTTATTTATTTATTTATTTATTTATTTATTTATTTATTTATTCAATTAATTTAGATACTGCCATTCATCCTAATATCTCAGGCCAATTCACAGAATAAAATACTGTTGGCACCTCTGCCACTGGAGCTAGTGGTGGGTTCAGGGGGCCGATTTGTGTCCTGGTTTTTTCTCCATTCTTCTCTCCTGCAAAGATACTGTGGACATTGCTACACTTTGCCCTACTTACTGTGCTCCTTTCCCATTGGCTTTGATTTATACAAAAAAGAATGTGACTCTCAATTTCACTGAATCTAACATGAATATGTGACATAATTATTTTTGCAGTTTTGTGACTAAGAGAGGATGGCAAATTCTTAGCTTTTTGCTGGCTGTTCAGGATGTCAATCATAACTCCAGGGTCCTACCCAACATCACCCTGGGCTACAGCATCTATGAGACCCATTTTGATGGAAGAACCACTTCTGATGCCCTGACAGATCTGCTTGCTGGTGGGAGAATCAATATCCCAAACTACACCTGTGGAAGGCAGAAAACATTACTGGCTGTTCTTGAACGGGGTGAATCCGACATCTCCATGCACATTGCAGGCATGTTGGGCATCTACAAAATCCCACAAGTAAGAATGGTCTTCAAGTCAGGCACACCTGACATTTGCCATCTCATGAAACAACGAGTTTTGCTGAGGATAATATAACTATTTTATTAAATAAATTGAGCAAAATGATAGTAAGAAAGGAACTTAAAGCTAAATGTACAATTGTTTCAATATAGATCATCTTCAATATGCATTTACAAAACAATAAATAACCAAACCCCCCCCAAAAAAAGCCATGCTAAAGGTGGAATTATACTTGGAGGTGTTTCAATGTTATGATTTCATCTATGATCTGAAGCAAGGCAACGTAGTCAATACCATTATTATTATTATTATTAGTATTATTATTATCATCATCATCATATTTATATCCCACCCATCTTGCTGGGTTTCAAAAGCCACTCTGAGCAGCTCCAAACAGAATATTAAAAACACGATAAAACCTCATTGAAAGAAAATGGCTTTATAGATATTTGGAGATTCTACCATCCTACTGATAAAGACCTCTCTTTCTATTCACAATTCGTATATCCATAGAGATTTTCCTCCATTACTTCATTCGCAGTAGCAAAAATGACTGGAACTGAAATTCACCCAATGGCTTATGCTGATCGTGCCCCAATATTGATAAAATACAACTTGCAGAAGTTCTAGCTAACAAAATATTATGTTTGGACAACTACATCTTGCCAAATGAAAGAGTTAGAGGTGAGGTAGCACAATATCTTTATTAAGGTTTTTGGCCACAATATTACTCCAGAGGTAACCTGATCCATTCTGACTCATCTCTATTGACCTTATGCAGCCTGATGAAGATTTATTATTATTATTCCTGCAGGCATTTTAATTGAAGATTGGTTTAATAGATGTACCTTCTTGAGTTTTTCCCCTATCAACTCTTTCTTAACTGCTTAGGGACTATGGCAGTTAAGTGGAATACATTGCTAAAATAAAATAAAAATAGTTTATTTCAAATAAGGTTGATAATTAAATTTGTCCTGAAAAGCAAAGCATCAGTCTCTTTCCCTTATGTCACCAGCTCAGTTCTGGCTTTGTTCTTCGTGATAAAAAACAATCCCCTTTTGTCAACTCAATGGCCCCAAATGAAGAAGCTCAGTACAATGGGGTGGTCGAACTCCTCCTGCACTTCAGATGGACATGGGTCAGCCTCTTTGCTTCAGACAATGGCAATGGAGAAAGGTTCTTGAGCACCTTGACACCTCTGATGAGCAAAAGGGAAATTTGTGCTGCCTTCACTGAAAGAGTACAACGGAAAACTTCCTTGTGGTTTCCTCACGAGCCATCTGCCATGTGGAGACAAGTCAATGTATTTGTTTACTATACAGATTCTCAGTATGGATTTTATGCTATCATGGAGGTACAATCTTTCTTTGAAAGGACACAAACTGGGGGGAAAGTCTGGATCACCACCGGTCTTCAGGATAACATCTTGTTTTATGAGACGGAAGCCTTCCGATATGCCCATGGTTCTTTGTCCTTTGTAATGAAGCCCAAAAAGGGGGCAAAAAAGGACTACTATGAGCCAAGAGCTTCTGCTTCTTGGCATGAAGCATTTGGTTGTTCATATTCAAAGCATGCCTTATCTGTGAGGAGTTGGGAAAGATGCAGAGAGAAGGATAATCAGATGCAGCTGCCCCAGGAGGAGATTGAAGGGATCCACTCCCAAGACAATTATATCACTTACTACAGTGTCCAAGTTGTGGCTCAGGCCTTGAATGCAGCCTATTCATCCAGATCAAAGCAGAGGTTGATGGTGGGTGGAGGAGACAAGATGGAGCTTCAAAGTCTACAGCCATGGCAAGTATGGCCTCTTGCTTTTGAAGATTGTGATTTATTTTCCAACTCTGGCTTCATCATGATAGGAGCATAGCATACCCTACAAGTGTCCTGGAAAAACTGGGACATCAGCCATGTACCCATGTGACAAATAGAAGGAATATCCAACCAATGATTTTCACCTTCAAAGGTCTTTATAATCTGTGACTACCAGGTTTCTGGTGCCACTGTATAGCCATCTTGTGGTCTAAACTACTGAATCTCTTGTCGATCGCAAGGTTGGCAGTTCAATCTGCACAACCGAGTGAGCTCCAGTTGCTCTGTCCCAGCTCCTGCCAACGTAGCAATTTCAAAGCATATCAGTACAAGCAGATAAATATCTACTGCTGCGGCAGGAAGGTAAACCGTGTTTCCATGTGCTCTGGGACTCGTCCCAGTCGTCTCTGCACCAGAAGTGGTTTAGTAATGCTAGCCACATGACTTGGAAAGCTGTCTGCGGACAAATGCCGGCTCCCTTGGCCTGAAAGTGGAGATGAGCATCACTCTCAAAATCGAATTCGACTAGATTTAACTGTCCAGGGGTCCTTTACTTTTTTTCTTTTTAAGCTTATAGCCTTTTTTTATATAGTTTCCTTTAAGACTGGTGCTATAGAAAACAGGATCCTGTAGCAGACAGATGACTCCATCCTTCTTAGAACTTTGTGTTCCACCTTTATTAATTCCATGATGACCATACATAATTTTACATAATTTCTCAAAATCATAACCAATCTTTTCTAATGGATGCCATCCAACATGGTTTTCTCTGTTGTTCTAGCTTCATTCATTCTTGAAGGAAGTCCATCTCTCTTCCAATACTTCAACTGATGGACAGTACTTGGATGAGAATGGGGCACTGGCCATTGACTTTGATATTGTTAATTGGGTGCTGTTTCCTAATAAGTCGCATGCTAGTGTGAAAATTGGGAGCATAGAGAGACAGGAGTCCTCAAATCTAAAGTTCACCATTAGCCCAGAAACAATAGTATGGCCCACACTGTGTAAGAAGGTAGGAGAAATGTTATGTGCCTTTTTAATATCTATGATTCCTGCTACACTCTAGCAGCTTGTTGAACAGTACAAAGGAGGCTTTTATTGCAAGCATGGACACTTCCCTGGAGCTAAATCCCATTGAGCTTAATGGATCCCCCTCTTGAATAAGCATCTATAAAAATTGACAATGAATAAGAGGCTTACAAAATGAACAGCTATAATAAATATATATTCATCCAGCTGGAAAAGCTTCCTAAAATGAAAATGGGAAGTGCAGATATGCCTCAAGAGCAAACTAGGTGCCAATTTTTGCACTAGGTTCAGCCTTCATGCCAACCTCAACAACACCATTTTGCCTTTGAAGCAAAGCAGAAACCAGTCAGTCCACCATAATCTCACAACTGCACAAACACATAGCAGATGTGATGGCAACTGTGTCAGGAGTTTAGTGCGCCATTTTGTAGGAGTATTTTATATGAAGGCTGGTTCATTTCTCATTTTTATTCTTATTTTGATCCTAGGATTGTCATTAGGTTCTTGTTGCTCATATCTTTCTTTCTGCCTGGATTGTCTGTATGTATAGAAAAGTGCAGTATATCAATGTTAAAGGGAAGAAGCAGAAACACAAAAGAGATTTCACAGCCATACTGCTCTACAAAAAGCAAAAAAGAAAAAATTCCTAATTGGGTCTGAGCTCATTTTAGGCCATTGGAAGATGCTTTTAATGTTTCACTCTTCATTAAATTTTAAACAGGGTGAGTCTTTTAAAAGAGGTCCTGTGGAACATGGAGCTCTAAAGGGCAGGGCATTCTTTTCACACATGTTCCACAAGGCATCTTTTAAAAGACTCACCCTGTATGTGCTGGAAGCTGGTCAGAGTGGCTGGGGAAACCCAGCCAGATGGGTGGGGTATAAATAATAATAATTATTATTCTGGGATCCTTCCAAAACTCAACAATCCATTTCCTAAAGGCTCAATGCTCCTCCTTCTATTTATTTCCAGACCACGCCTCATGCAAGATGCACAAAGAGCTGTTGCCCTGGATATGCCAAGAAGATTCAGGAAGGGAAGCCTCCATGCTGCTATGATTGCACTCCCTGCTCAGAAGGGACAATCTCCACTCAGGAAGGTAGGACACGACACCAGTGGAAAGAAGCCATGGGTTGAAACTTCTCTACCAGTGAACACAGTGTTCTTTCTTGATCTCTCCCATATGCCAACCATTCCCCACAACTGTAACGGCATTCAGACTGCTCTAGGTGTATGACTAATGTTAACATACTGAAGTCTCTCTTTCTCTGTGCAGATGCCAGTGAATGCACCAAATGTCCAGAAGATCAGCATCCAAACAAAGAGCGAGGTCAATGTGTCCCCAAAGCAATCACCTTCTTGTCCTATGAAGAATATCTGGGGATCCTCCTGGCTTCCTTTGCCCTACTCTTATCCTCCACCACAGGCTTTGTTTTGGGAATATTCATGAAATACAATGAAACTCCCCTAGTCAAAGCCAACAACAGGGACCTCTCCTACATCCTCCTCTTCTCCCTCCTGCTCTGCTTTTTGTCCTCTTTCCTCTTCATAGGCCGGCCAAGGAAAGTCACCTGTCTTCTCCGACAAATGGTCTTCAGCATCATCTTCTCATCTGCCATCTCTTCTGTGTTGGCAAAAACCATCACTGTGGTGTTGGCCTTCTTGGCCACCAAGCCAGGGAACAGGCTGAGGAAATGGCTGGGGAAGAGTCTGGCCAACTCCATTGTCATTTCCTGCTCCAGTGTGCAAGTTGTCATCTGCACCACCTGGCTGGGACTTTCTCCTCCATTCCCAGACTCTGACATGAGCTCCCAACCTGCAGAGATCATCTTGCAATGCAATGAAGGGTCTGCGGCCATGTTTTACGCTGCCCTTGGCTACATGGGCTTTCTGGCTGCCATCAGCTTCACGGTAGCCTTTTTTGCCAGGAAGCTGCCTGGGGCCTTCAATGAGGCCAAGCTGATCACCTTCAGCATGCTGGTCTTCTGCAGTGTTTGGGTGTCCTTTGTGCCCACCTACCTGAGCACCAAGGGGAAATACATGGTAGCTGTGCAGGTCTTCTCTATCTTGGCTTCCAGTGCTGGGCTTCTGGGCTGCATCTTCATGCCCAAGTGCTACATTATTATTCTGAAGCCCGAACTGAACACGAAGGAGTTCCTGACAGCAGAAAACTAAACAGAGAGAGGGAGGAAGGGAGGGGGGAGAGGGAGAGAGAGATTATCCATCTTTCCTGAGGATGATTGTTTCTATATCACAGAGATCTGATTGGAAGAGTGAACAGGCTGGAGCTGGCCTCACCCAGCTGTGCCCACCTGGGTATTTGATGCAGCATCCGGGCAGACCTGAGGGTCGGGGAGGGGTAGTATCTGGGTCTAAAGAGAACCCGCCTCTCTGTCTAGTTTTGGGGGGGTAACTAGAATGTGTGTTCTCCTTTGTTACAATATATGTTCACGGCTGCGAAACTTTTATATGCACAAAGATGCAAGGACACATCATGACCAACAATGGAATAATGACTGTTAAAGCTAACAGGTTTAGCTGAGCTAGCAAAATTGACATGTTGAATCAGAGAAAGCCATTATTAACATTTTTAAAGACCGGAAACCTTTATTGCATCTATATAAAAGTCTTGGTTTGGTTTTAAAAGGGGAAAGTATATAAATTTTGTAATTTTCTCTGTAAACCTTAATAAACTATGTAGACATGTAGAAGTTGACATGTTCTTTAATCTTTCTTTAGCTTAACTTTTTACTAAACAATAGTTTGGATTTCTAAATATATCTGTTTTTATCGTTGTCTTTTCCCCAGAAATTTATTATCCTTCTTGGGTTATTTTTTGTAAACCTCTATCTACAATAAAGTGATATTTGAATTTTGTTTAAAATAAAAATAGAAATTTAGACCACATCATGGAGGTGGATAAGGCTATAAACAGACACTAGCCCTTATGAAGATGACCTCCCTCCACTGTTTGAGGCAGGAAGACTGTGAGTGCTAGTTTTTGGGAATCCCATGTAGGGAAAGGGCTGCTGCACTGACCCCTTCCTTGTGGGCTTCCCTTTGGGGCAACTGGCTGTCCATTTTGAGAAGAAGATGCTGGACTTTATGGGCCCTTCACCTGATCCAGCTTCAGGGCATTTTTGATGTCAATCATATTCAGCCAAACTCAACTTTCTACCTCCTTGAAACTTGTCAGTCTCTTGAGTCAACATGTTTTTCTCCAGCTCTGCACCTGCTCCTAGAGGAGACCTTTCTTCCCCTTACAATTATCAGAACCACAGTTATCTATTTTTATCCCCCATGAACACTTTTCCAATGTTGCCTTTAAGAACAATAACACAAACATCACAATCAAGAGCAGCAGGAGGTTATTTATTCCACCGTGCCTGAAAAGTTTTATATATAAAATATTTTATGTGCCTCAGAGTCCTTGTAGTCAAAGTCAGGTGAAAGGGTGGAGGAGACAAGTCCTTGTGTAGCTTAATCAAAATATAGGAAACTGCCTTCTAGCTTAGTACTATCTACTGACTGGTAACAGCTCTCCAAGGAAAGGATGCTCCAAGCCCTACCTGGAACAGTTAGGAACAGTTAGGAGAGGTTGAACCTGGCACTTTTTGGGTGCAAACCAATGCTCTACCACTCAGCTATATCCTTTCCTCTTTGTCTCTGGAGCCAGAGCTGGAAACGTCTTTACAGGAGTTTAGGCTTCTTCTGATTAGCTGGCTATGGAGTTGAGAGGAACAGTCAGAGGGGACGTGTAGCCGGTGGATTCAGAATGATATCACTGCTCTTGTTGCTCCCTCTTGTGACCTACGGGATGCAGCAGAAGGCCAAATGCTCACTGAATCTGATCAGGGATGTCAATTACGCTGCGAATTTTTACAGGCCAGGAAACCATCTCATTAGCGCATTAGTATCTGCAAAAATCATTGGAGAGCAGTACCCCTTCAACTTCTACAGAACCCCTTTGAACTGGATGTCTGCGTGAGTAATGTGTTGATGTGTTTCTGCTGCACTCCTGGTCTCATGATGCACCTGGGTCAGCCCCTCTGAGATGAAAGTGACTGAAGCAAGGGTGGGTCACTCCTGGAGGTCTACGGGCTCCTAGAGGTCTATGGAGGTCTATGGAATAGGCCTATTGCAGGTTTTCTGTAGTTAGCCAAATGAAATTCATTCTTTCATTGTGTCTCATGGAACCTTGGAGCATTTCTTGGCATGAAAACTGTGGAGTTCTCCCACTCTCAACTCAATAAAATCTTCTACAAGTTTATGAATTAGTGCCCCAAACGTGAGCCACTACCCTCACCTGGAGATGAACGGGAGATTGGTTCTCTCACTCAGAAAAGTGAAGGTTGAAAGGCAGGCTTGTCCTTTATAGCTGGGTGCAGTGATAGGCACAAAGGATCTGATTTATTTCTGCAGGGTCTGTAAGACAGAGTTGTTCTGCCTGGCCTTTGGCTTGGAATCAACTTGAACCCGTTTCCCTCTTTCTTTTTCTTTTCTCCTTCTGTGATGGAACTCCTATTTGGGGACTTCCCTGGCTTTTTTCTGGCCCATGTAGGACCAGTCTGGATAGTCGGCCATGGTGAAGGTTTGTCGTTTTCATCCCCAAAAAGTTTTTGATTTCAGGGTCTACTGAAATGAGGCTGCATTTTAATGTTGTATTTTAATCTTGTTTTTAAGTTGTATTTTAATCAATTGTTTTTATACTGGTGTTAGCTGCCCTTAGCCTGGTCTTGGCTGGGGAGGGTGGGGTATAAATAAAATTGTTGTTGTTGTTGTTGTTGTTGTTGTTGTTGTTGTTGTTGTTGTTGTTGTTAAAGCAATCTATGGAACTGTAAACTGTAACTCCCTACTATGCTTAGGCAGGTGCTCCTCTAATGCTTTGATTCCAAACATGCCAACCATTTTATGGGAAGCAATGTTTGTGAGATATATAATGCCTGGAGAAGATCTAAGATACAGTGGCAGCTACTGACCACTGGACAAAGTGGAGCCAGACTTCCCCAATCTTCCCAGCCCTCGCGTGGTGGAGGATTCTAAGACATGAAAAGCTGCTGAGTGTCAGAGATTTTATTGAAAAGAATATTAGAAACATTTGATTTATAAAAAGATAGGGTGAGAAAGAAATGAGGAAAAAAGTGAGTAAGAATGAAAAAAGAGAAAAAATACTGTTACATTACCATACAATAACCTAATATATTCTGTGTAAACACATTCCAAATACGGTACTATTGCATTTATACCAAGAAAGTCTGTGTCTATAAGCTGTCTGTTCATACGTTGCCAGTGTTGTCATGTTGTCAAGCCATTGATTAAGGGGAATTCTTTCCCAATTTTGAACCAATCAGTTGTTCCATATCCAGTTCTAACTGTAGCTTCTTGTCCCACATAGAGATTTCTCAGGAGACAGATGAGGTGATCAGGCACTCCCATTTCTTTAAGAACTTGCCATAGTTTGCTGTGGTCGACACAGTCAAAGTCTTTTGCATAGTCAATGAAGCAGAAGTGGATGTCTTTCTGGAACTCTCTAGCTTTCTCCATAAACCAGCGCATGTTTGCAATTTGTTCTCTGGTTCCTCTGCCCCTTTGAAATCCAGCTTGCGCTTCTGGGAGTTCTTGGTCCACATATTGCTTAAGCCTGCCTTGTAGAATGTTAAGCATAACCTTGCTAGCGTGCGAAATGAGAGCAATTGTGCGGTAGTTGGAGCATTCTTTGGCACTGCCCTTCTTTGGGATTGGGATGTAGATTGATCTTCTCCAATCCTCTGGCCACTGCTGAGTTTTCCAAACTTGTTGGCATATTGAGTGTAGCACCTTAACAGCGTCATCTTTTAAAATTTTAAATAGTTCAGCTGGAATACCATCACTTCCACTGGTCTTGTTATTAGCAGTGCTTTCTAAGGCCCATTTGACTTCACTCTCCAGGATGTCTGGCTCAAGGTCAGCAACCACACTACCTGGGGTGTACGAGACATCCATATCTTTCTGGTATAATTCCTCTGTGTATTCTTGCCACCTCTTCTTGATGTCTTCTGCTTCTGTTAGGTCCTTATCACTTTTGTCCTTTATTATGGTAATCTTTGTACGAAATGTTCCTTTTATATCTCCAATTTTCTTGAACAGATCTCTGATTTTTCCCATTCTATTGTTTTCCTCTATTTCTTTGCATTGCTCGTTTAAGAAGGCCTTCTTGTCTCTCCTTGCTATTTTTTGGAAATCTGCATTCAACTTCCTGTATCTTTCACTATCTCCCTCGCATTTTGCTTGCCTTCTCTCCCCCGCTATTTGTAAGGCCTCGTTGGACAGCCACTTTGCTTTTTTGCATTTCCTTTTCATTGGGATGGTTTTTTGTTGCTGCCTCCTGTATAATGTTATGAACATCCATCCATAGTTCTTCAGGCACTCTCTCCACCAAATATAAATCCTTAAACCTGTCCTGTGGTTTTTCCTACTTTCTTCAGTTTAAGCTTGAATTTTGCTATAAGAAGCTGATGATCTGAGCCACAGTCAGCTTCAGGTCTCGTTTTTACTGAATTTCAGTTTCTTCAGCACCAGTAGTTGGTGCATATACCTGGATTACTGTGATGTTAAAAGGTCTGCCTTGGATTCGTATCGAGATCATTCTGTCATTTTTGAGATTGCATCCCAGTACAGCTTTTGCCACTCTTTTGCTGACTATGAGGGCCACTCCATTTCTTTTATGGGATTCTTGCCCACAGTACTAGATATGATGGTCATCCGAACTGAATTCGCCCATTCGCATCCATTTTAGTTCACTGATGCCCAGGATGTCAATATTTATTCTTGCCATCTCATTTTTGACCACATCCAACTTACCAAGGTTCATGGTTCTTACATTCCAGGTTCCTATGCAATATTTTTCTTTACAGCATTGGACTTTCCTTTCGCTTCCAGGCATATCTGCAACTGAGCGACCTTTCGGCTTTGGCCCAGCTGCTTCATCAGCTCTGAATCTACTTGTACTTGTCCTCCGCTCTTCCTCAGTAGCATGTTGGATGCCTTCCGACCTGAGGGGCACATCTTCCAGCGTCATAACTTTTATATGCCTGTTGTCTTTGTCCATGGAGTTTTCTTGGCAGGGATACTGGAGTGGCTTGCTGGTTCCTGCTCCAGGTGGATCACATTTGGTCAAAACTCTCCACTATGACCTGCCCACAGCAAGGCAGTGATCCATGAAGGGGGTTCTGGTATTTATGTTGCTCATAATTAAGCCTCTTCAAGATTAGGAGTAAAATAACGTAGCAGAGACAATATTACCCAATTAGCCATCATTTTTGATCACACAGATTAGCATTGTTTGCAGTTTAGCATTATTTATGGAGACATCTCAGACCGGAAGTGTTGAGCGTGAGAAATGAGGAGCCATCGGCAACTGTGTTTGACTCAGTTCCCTGGCTCCTCCCAAAATGTCATGCATGTGATGTCATATGCGCAGCCATCCTCCTCAATCTTAGGTGCAAGTATTTATTTATTTATTTATTTATTTATTTATTTATTTATTTATTTATTTATTCAATTAATTTAGATACTGCCATTCATCCTAATATCTCAGGCCAATTCACAGAATAAAATACTGTTGGCACCTCTGCCACTGGAGCTAGTGGTGGGTTCAGGGGGCCGATTTGTGTCCTGGTTTTTTCTCCATTCTTCTCTCCTGCAAAGATACTGTGGACATTGCTACACTTTGCCCTACTTACTGTGCTCCTTTCCCATTGGCTTTGATTTATACAAAAAAGAATGTGACTCTCAATTTCACTGAATCTAACATGAATATGTGACATAATTATTTTTGCAGTTTTGTGACTAAGAGAGGATGGCAAATTCTTAGCTTTTTGCTGGCTGTTCAGGATGTCAATCATAACTCCAGGGTCCTACCCAGCATCACCCTGGGCTACAGCATCTATGAGACCCATTTTGATGGAAGAACCACTTCTGATGCCCTGACAGATCTGCTTGCTGGTGGGAGAATCAATATCCCAAACTACACCTGTGGAAGGCAGAAAACATTACTGGCTGTTCTTGAACGGGGTGAATCCGACATCTCCATGCACATTGCAGGCATGTTGGGCATCTACAAAATCCCACAAGTAAGAATGGTCTTCAAGTCAGGCACACCTGACATTTGCCATCTCATGAAACAACGAGTTTTGCTGAGGATAATATAACTATTTTATTAAATAAATTGAGCAAAATGATAGTAAGAAAGGAACTTAAAGCTAAATGTACAATTGTTTCAATATAGATCATCTTCAATATGCATTTACAAAACAATAAATAACCAAACCCCCCCCAAAAAAAGCCATGCTAAAGGTGGAATTATACTTGGAGGTGTTTCAATGTTATGATTTCATCTATGATCTGAAGCAAGGCAACGTAGTCAATACCATTATTATTATTATTATTAGTATTATTATTATTATCATCATCATCATATTTATATCCCACCCATCTTGCTGGGTTTCAAAAGCCACTCTGAGCAGCTCCAAACAGAATATTAAAAACACGATAAAACCTCATTGAAAGAAAATGGCTTTATAGATATTTGGAGATTCTACCATCCTACTGATAAAGACCTCTCTTTCTATTCACAATTCGTATATCCATAGAGATTTTCCTCCATTACTTCATTCGCAGTAGCAAAAATGACTGGAACTGAAATTCACCCAATGGCTTATGCTGATCGTGCCCCAATATTGATAAAATACAACTTGCAGAAGTTCTAGCTAACAAAATATTATGTTTGGACAACTACATCTTGCCAAATGAAAGAGTTAGAGGTGAGGTAGCACAATATCTTTATTAAGGTTTTTGGCCACAATATTACTCCAGAGGTAACCTGATCCATTCTGACTCATCTCTATTGACCTTATGCAGCCTGATGAAGATTTATTATTATTATTCCTGCAGGCATTTTAATTGAAGATTGGTTTAATAGATGTACCTTCTTGAGTTTTTCCCCTATCAACTCTTTCTTAACTGCTTAGGGACTATGGCAGTTAAGTGGAATACATTGCTAAAATAAAATAAAAATAGTTTATTTCAAATAAGGTTGATAATTAAATTTGTCCTGAAAAGCAAAGCATCAGTCTCTTTCCCTTATGTCACCAGCTCAGTTCTGGCTTTGTTCTTCGTGATAAAAAACAATCCCCTTTTGTCAACTCAATGGCCCCAAATGAAGAAGCTCAGTACAATGGGGTGGTCGAACTCCTCCTGCACTTCAGATGGACATGGGTCGGCCTCTTTGCTTCAGACAATGGCAATGGAGAAAGGTTCTTGAGCACCTTGACACCTCTGATGAGCAAAAGGGAAATTTGTGCTGCCTTCACTGAAAGAGTACAACGGAAAACTTCCTTGTGGTTTCCTCACGAGCCATCTGCCATGTGGAGACAAGTCAATGTATTTGTTTACTATACAGATTCTCAGTATGGATTTTATGCTATCATGGAGGTACAATCTTTCTTTGAAAGGACACAAACTGGGGGGAAAGTCTGGATCACCACCGGTCTTCAGGATAACATCTTGTTTTATGAGACGGAAGCCTTCCGATATGCCCATGGTTCTTTGTCCTTTGTAATGAAGCCCAAAAAGGGGGCAAAAAAGGACTACTATGAGCCAAGAGCTTCTGCTTCTTGGCATGAAGCATTTGGTTGTTCATGTTCAAAGCATGCCTTATCTGTGAGGAGTTGGGAAAGATGCAGAGAGAAGGATAATCAGATGCAGCTGCCCCAGGAGGAGATTGAAGGGATCCACTCCCAAGACAATTATATCACTTACTACAGTGTCCAAGTTGTGGCTCAGGCCTTGAATGCAGCCTATTCATCCAGATCAAAGCAGAGGTTGATGGTGGGTGGAGGAGACAAGATGGAGCTTCAAAGTCTACAGCCATGGCAAGTATGGCCTCTTGCTTTTGAAGATTGTGATTTATTTTCCAACTCTGGCTTCATCATGATAGGAGCATAGCATACCCTACAAGTGTCCTGGAAAAACTGGGACATCAGCCATGTACCCATGTGACAAATAGAAGGAATATCCAACCAATGATTTTCACCTTCAAAGGTCTTTATAATCTGTGACTACCAGGTTTCTGGTGCCACTGTATAGCCATCTTGTGGTCTAAACTACTGAATCTCTTGTCGATCGCAAGGTTGGCAGTTCAATCTGCACAACCGAGTGAGCTCCAGTTGCTCTGTCCCAGCTCCTGCCAACGTAGCAATTTCAAAGCATATCAGTACAAGCAGATAAATATCTACTGCTGCGGCAGGAAGGTAAACCGTGTTTCCATGTGCTCTGGGACTCGTCCCAGTCGTCTCTGCACCAGAAGTGGTTTAGTAATGCTAGCCACATGACTTGGAAAGCTGTCTGCGGACAAATGCCGGCTCCCTTGGCCTGAAAGTGGAGATGAGCATCACTCTCAAAATCGAATTCGACTAGATTTAACTGTCCAGGGGTCCTTTACTTTTTTTCTTTTTAAGCTTATAGCCTTTTTTTATATAGTTTCCTTTAAGACTGGTGCTATAGAAAACAGGATCCTGTAGCAGACAGATGACTCCATCCTTCTTAGAACTTTGTGTTCCACCTTTATTAATTCCATGATGACCATACATAATTTTACATAATTTCTCAAAATCATAACCAATCTTTTCTAATGGATGCCATCCAACATGGTTTTCTCTGTTGTTCTAGCTTCATTCATTCTTGAAGGAAGTCCATCTCTCTTCCAATACTTCAACTGATGGACAGTACTTGGATGAGAATGGGGCACTGGCCATTGACTTTGATATTGTTAATTGGGTGCTGTTTCCTAATAAGTCGCATGCTAGTGTGAAAATTGGGAGCATAGAGAGACAGGAGTCCTCAAATCTAAAGTTCACCATTAGCCCAGAAACAATAGTATGGCCCACACTGTGTAAGAAGGTAGGAGAAATGTTATGTGCCTTTTTAATATCTATGATTCCTGCTACACTCTAGCAGCTTGTTGAACAGTACAAAGGAGGCTTTTATTGCAAGCATGGACACTTCCCTGGAGCTAAATCCCATTGAGCTTAATGGATCCCCCTCTTGAATAAGCATCTATAAAAATTGACAATGAATAAGAGGCTTACAAAATGAACAGCTATAATAAATATATATTCATCCAGCTGGAAAAGCTTCCTAAAATGAAAATGGGAAGTGCAGATATGCCTCAAGAGCAAACTAGGTGCCAATTTTTGCACTAGGTTCAGCCTTCATGCCAACCTCAACAACACCATTTTGCCTTTGAAGCAAAGCAGAAACCAGTCAGTCCACCATAATCTCACAACTGCACAAACACATAGCAGATGTGATGGCAACTGTGTCAGGAGTTTAGTGCGCCATTTTGTAGGAGTATTTTATATGAAGGCTGGTTCATTTCTCATTTTTATTCTTATTTTGATCCTAGGATTGTCATTAGGTTCTTGTTGCTCATATCTTTCTTTCTGCCTGGATTGTCTGTATGTATAGAAAAGTGCAGTATATCAATGTTAAAGGGAAGAAGCAGAAACACAAAAGAGATTTCACAGCCATACTGCTCTACAAAAAGCAAAAAAGAAAAAATTCCTAATTGGGTCTGAGCTCATTTTAGGCCATTGGAAGATGCTTTTAATGTTTCACTCTTCATTAAATTTTAAACAGGGTGAGTCTTTTAAAAGAGGTCCTGTGGAACATGGAGCTCTAAAGGGCAGGGCATTCTTTTCACACATGTTCCACAAGGCATCTTTTAAAAGACTCACCCTGTATGTGCTGGAAGCTGGTCAGAGTGGCTGGGGAAACCCAGCCAGATGGGTGGGGTATAAATAATAATAATTATTATTCTGGGATCCTTCCAAAACTCAACAATCCATTTCCTAAAGGCTCAATGCTCCTCCTTCTATTTATTTCCAGACCACGCCTCATGCAAGATGCACAAAGAGCTGTTGCCCTGGATATGCCAAGAAGATTCAGGAAGGGAAGCCTCCATGCTGCTATGATTGCACTCCCTGCTCAGAAGGGACAATCTCCACTCAGGAAGGTAGGACACGACACCAGTGGAAAGAAGCCATGGGTTGAAACTTCTCTACCAGTGAACACAGTGTTCTTTCTTGATCTCTCCCATATGCCAACCATTCCCCACAACTGTAACGGCATTCAGACTGCTCTAGGTGTATGACTAATGTTAACATACTGAAGTCTCTCTTTCTCTGTGCAGATGCCAGTGAATGCACCAAATGTCCAGAAGATCAGCATCCAAACAAAGAGCGAGGTCAATGTGTCCCCAAAGCAATCACCTTCTTGTCCTATGAAGAATATCTGGGGATCCTCCTGGCTTCCTTTGCCCTACTCTTATCCTCCACCACAGGCTTTGTTTTGGGAATATTCATGAAATACAATGAAACTCCCCTAGTCAAAGCCAACAACAGGGACCTCTCCTACATCCTCCTCTTCTCCCTCCTGCTCTGCTTTTTGTCCTCTTTCCTCTTCATAGGCCGGCCAAGGAAAGTCACCTGTCTTCTCCGACAAATGGTCTTCAGCATCATCTTCTCATCTGCCATCTCTTCTGTGTTGGCAAAAACCATCACTGTGGTGTTGGCCTTCTTGGCCACCAAGCCAGGGAACAGGCTGAGGAAATGGCTGGGGAAGAGTCTGGCCAACTCCATTGTCATTTCCTGCTCCAGTGTGCAAGTTGTCATCTGCACCACCTGGCTGGGACTTTCTCCTCCATTCCCAGACTCTGACATGAGCTCCCAACCTGCAGAGATCATCTTGCAATGCAATGAAGGGTCTGCGGCCATGTTTTACGCTGCCCTTGGCTACATGGGCTTTCTGGCTGCCATCAGCTTCACGGTAGCCTTTTTTGCCAGGAAGCTGCCTGGGGCCTTCAATGAGGCCAAGCTGATCACCTTCAGCATGCTGGTCTTCTGCAGTGTTTGGGTGTCCTTTGTGCCCACCTACCTGAGCACCAAGGGGAAATACATGGTAGCTGTGCAGGTCTTCTCTATCTTGGCTTCCAGTGCTGGGCTTCTGGGCTGCATCTTCATGCCCAAGTGCTACATTATTATTCTGAAGCCCGAACTGAACACGAAGGAGTTCCTGACAGCAGAAAACTAAACAGAGAGAGGGAGGAAGGGAGGGGGGAGAGGGAGAGAGAGAGAGAGATTATCCATCTTTCCTGAGGATGATTGTTTCTATATCACAGAGATCTGATTGGAAGAGTGAACAGGCTGGAGCTGGCCTCACCCAGCTGTGCCCACCTGGGTATTTGATGCAGCATCCGGGCAGACCTGAGGGTCGGGGAGGGGTAGTATCTGGGTCTAAAGAGAACCCGCCTCTCTGTCTAGTTTTGGGGGGGTAACTAGAATGTGTGTTCTCCTTTGTTACAATATATGTTCACGGCTGCGAAACTTTTATATGCACAAAGATGCAAGGACACATCATGACCAACAATGGAATAATGACTGTTAAAGCTAACAGGTTTAGCTGAGCTAGCAAAATTGACATGTTGAATCAGAGAAAGCCATTATTAACATTTTTAAAGACCGGAAACCTTTATTGCATCTATATAAAAGTCTTGGTTTGGTTTTAAAAGGGGAAAGTATATAAATTTTGTAATTTTCTCTGTAAACCTTAATAAACTATGTAGACATGTAGAAGTTGACATGTTCTTTAATCTTTCTTTAGCTTAACTTTTTACTAAACAATAGTTTGGATTTCTAAATATATCTGTTTTTATCGTTGTCTTTTCCCCAGAAATTTATTATCCTTCTTGGGTTATTTTTTGTAAACCTCTATCTACAATAAAGTGATATTTGAATTTTGTTTAAAATAAAAATAGAAATTTAGACCACATCATGGAGGTGGATAAGGCTATAAACAGACACTAGCCCTTATGAAGATGACCTCCCTCCACTGTTTGAGGCAGGAAGACTGTGAGTGCTAGTTTTTGGGAATCCCATGTAGGGAAAGGGCTGCTGCACTGACCCCTTCCTTGTGGGCTTCCCTTTGGGGCAACTGGCTGTCCATTTTGAGAAGAAGATGCTGGACTTTATGGGCCCTTCACCTGATCCAGCTTCAGGGCATTTTTGATGTCAATCATGTTCAGCCAAACTCAACTTTCTACCTCCTTGAAACTTGTCAGTCTCTTGAGTCAACATGTTTTTCTCCAGCTCTGCACCTGCTCCTAGAGGAGACCTTTCTTCCCCTTACAATTATCAGAACCACAGTTATCTATTTTTATCCCCCATGAACACTTTTCCAATGTTGCCTTTAAGAACAATAACACAAACATCACAATCAAGAGCAGCAGGAGGTTATTTATTCCACCGTGCCTGAAAAGTTTTATATATAAAATATTTTATGTGCCTCAGAGTCCTTGTAGTCAAAGTCAGGTGAAAGGGTGGAGGAGACAAGTCCTTGTGTAGCTTAATCAAAATATAGGAAACTGCCTTCTAGCTTAGTACTATCTACTGACTGGTAACAGCTCTCCAAGTAAAGGATGCTCCAAGCCCTACCTGGAACAGTTAGGAACAGTTAGGAGAGGTTGAACCTGGCACTTTTTGGGTGCAAACCAATGCTCTACCACTCAGCTATATCCTTTCCTCTTTGTCTCTGGAGCCAGAGCTGGAAACGTCTTTACAGGAGTTTAGGCTTCTTCTGATTAGCTGGCTATGGAGTTGAGAGGAACAGTCAGAGGGGACGTGTAGCCGGTGGATTCAGAATGATATCACTGCTCTTGTTGCTCCCTCTTGTGACCTACGGGATGCAGCAGAAGGCCAAATGCTCACTGAATCTGATCAGGGATGTCAATTACGTTGCGATTTTTTTTTTTAAATCATATTTTTATTAAATTTTACAAAAGAAAGTCACAAAAACAACAAACAACACACATCAAAAATACAAACAGAAAAACGGGGGGGGGGGGAGAGTCCATTCCCAGACTCTGACATGAGCTCCCAACCTGCAGAGATCATCTTGCAATGCAACGAAGGGTCTGTGGCCATGTTTTACGCTGCCCTCGGCTACATGGGCTTTCTGGCTGCCATCAGCTTCACGGTAGCCTTTTTTGCCAGGAAGCTGCCTGGGGCCTTCAATGAGGCCAAGCTGATCACCTTCAGCATGCTGGTCTTCTGCAGTGTTTGGGTGTCCTTTGTGCCCACCTACCTGAGCACCAAGGGGAAATACATGGTAGCCGTGCAGGTCTTCTCTATCTTGGCTTCCAGTGCTGGGCTTCTGGGCTGCATCTTCATGCCCACGTGCTACATTATTGTACTCAGGCTGAGCTGAACATGAAGGAGCATCTGACAACAACTAAACATGGCATTTGATATTTAGCACTGGGGGTAGGGCTGGGTCATTACATTTTGGCACCTGAAGCAAACCATAAAATGATACACAAAGGCACACACCAGGGAAGAAGGGGTGATTGAAGATCGACATTGGGAACAAGCGAGGAATCAAATCAACTTTACAAGCCTCGCTTGTCTACACATACAGGTACCTGTAACTATGCTCCATTAATTTCTTCACTGCCACCCATTCCCTCAGAATGCTTCAAAGAAATGAATGAGGTATAGTGGAGACTGGTGTCTTTGTGTTACATGGTTTATTTACATATATGTACAACCTGAGCCTGCCATAGAGAGGTTCACAGCTCTGACTCTCTCGCTTCCTGGCTTACTACTTTGCCACCCATTTGGCCTCTCGCACAGAGCCCCATCCTTTGTTTCTCTTAATGGCACCTTGCCCTTGCTATCACCTCACCAGGAAGCTAGCCTGGCTATTAGAAGGGAGACCAATCGTTCAGCCCAACCTCACTGAATTCATAACAGTATTAACAACTGAAAATCATTATCTAGCAGAGTGCATTCCAGTTGCTTAACAGCTTCCAGAAAAGCCATTGTTGTTGTTTGTTGTTTAGTCGTTTAGTCGTGTCCGACTCTTTATGACCCCATGGACCAGAGCACGACAGGCACTCCTGTCTTCCTCTGCCTCCCGCAGTTTGCTCAGACTCATGCTGGTAGCTTTGAGACCCCCTTAGCCCCTTTCAATTGGTCCAGAGTGGCAGAGGGAGTTTGGGAACATTTTAGGCAAATCCTCTATACTCCTTGTTGACTTGTGAGGTAATCTGATTATAAATTTAGTTTCAAACTGTCACTATTTTTTATTAAAGCTAGTTGGAGCTTCCACAAATGCCTGTTATGGGGCTTTGCCTCAGGAACAAAACACAAAAATACTTTGAATCCTCACATGACAAAACTCCTGAGGTAATTTGTATTTATTCAATTATTTTAATGTGCCCCCCTAGAAAAAGGAACAACCCTTCCCTCTTCAGACCTTGCGTGGAAAGAGGGCAGCATTTCTCCACAGAGAGACCATTTGGGCATGACCTTTCAGCACCCTCAGGGAAAAAGAGCGGGAGACTCCCATGTGTCTGCCCAGATGGTTCATATATCCCTGCTTGTTCTGAGGAGAAAAGTTTAACTTTTTCTCCACAGAAGCATCCAAATGCATGGCACCACTCCTTGGCCTAAACACCCAACATTTTAGGTCTGAAAAACGAGGAAGAAAGACTGTGCCAAATGTAGAGGGTTATTCACCACAGACTAGTCAATCTCCCAAACTTTTGATTAACACCATTTCCAGCAGCTGACAGACTGCATCAGATACAGCATCAGCTATCAAGGCAGGAAACTAGTAACCAACTGAAATGGGGCTTTTTTTCCAGCTGGAGCTTTGCCGGAACAGAGTGGGTGCCATTGCTATTATAAGAGAAAGAGTGATGCGTTCGTGGTGAGTTCTGGCACCTCTTTTTCTAGAAAAAGAGCACTGAACTTTACCCTGATGGGAAGGGAGGGAATCCACTCAGCCAGCCAAACAGTTTGGAAGGCTTGTGGGAAAGTACTGCAAGAGGGTATTGTGTGTGTCAGACTGCATACGCACGGTATCCTTAAAGGGGCATTTAAATAACGCCCCCCCATCCCTTGTAAATAAGGCTGGCTGTAAGCAAGAAGATAGGCAGGTGGCGGGTGGAAGAGGCTGAGGTTGGTGTGGCAGTGCCCTAGTTGTCTTACTGGACAAGCCTCCATTGGTCATCTGGACTGATCCAGGTGTAGGGTTTTTCTAACGCTCTTGTCCGCAAAGTTCAGGCCAAACTCAAACACCTGACTGATGACAAACTTCATGCCCAAGTGCTATATTATTATTCTAAGGCCTGATCTGAATATGAAGGAGCACAAGATGACAAAACACTAAAGATGGCATCTGATCTTTATCAGAGCTGAACTCTAATAAAGAGGTCGAAGCAACATCTTGCAGGAATGAACTCTCTTGTTCAGGTGTGGGAATGACACGGAGCATCTCCTTCAAGTTATGAAAAATAAGATTCCGACTTTTATTTTATTTTATTTCTGTATAGAAATGACCAGGAGAGATTTCTTCCCAAATTCTCTGGCCCCGTTCTAATGCATTCCATACCATTTTATACATTGATAAACCACATTCCACAAATTACATTAAGTTTAAATTTTCTATCCAATCCAAATACTAGGTTTCCCTCACTCCATTTTCCGTATAAGGAACTAACCCATGTGATTGCTCTAAAGTTACCACAGTGGAAAGCATGCGTACTGACTACCAGTTTAAGCAAAGGGGCTTCCTCATGATCTGCTAAAATTTTATTGCAGGATCAGATTTCACCTCCAGTTACCAACCACATCCTTCTGAGCATGCTCAGTAAGTCAAAAGCTTATATGGTATGATTCTCTAATACAGACTCTCCTTCATTTGAGGTTTTAAAGAAAAGGTTGGGTGGCCACAGTCCATTTGTCCACTGGCTGTATGGACTGACCCATTGGTAGGGCTCTTCAAATCCTATTGTCACAAAAGTTCAGGCCAAACTCTCTCTCACACTCACACAAACACATGGCTGATGTCAGACGGAAAGTTGCATCTGCTATCCCTCACAAACACATTTTTCTCCAGCTCTGTCCCTTCCCCTCAAACCTCAAGGATGTCACAGAGATGAGCTTTCTCCCTATTGTAATTACGGAAATCATGGTGATTTTCTATAGCCGAAGCCCAAGAGAGATTTATGGATGTTGCTCAGGCTTCAGAGTCAAGGCCAACATGAGGTTACTCATTGCATCATTCCTGGGGGAATAATATCTGTGTCGGAGGCAGAGTGAGTCAAGATTTAGAGCAGGTGTAAGTGGGGGAGATGTGTGTGTGATCTTTAAAAGCTCTGAAGTCACCAGTGTCCACTAGCTCCATGGGTGATGACACTGCAGCTTTGGTCTTGCATGAGATTTCCCTTGCATAAGTTCACAGGAGAGGTGCAGGAGCTACTGCCAGAATGGTATCCCTGCTGCTACTTCTACTGGTCCTATTGATGCCTCACAGGGTCTTTGGAAACCCCAAGGCAAAATGCCCCCTGAATCTGATCAGGGAAGAAAAGGGAGCGCTGAATTACTTCCGGCCTGGAGACTTCCTCGTTAGTGGGATCATCTCTCCAAAACAATTTTTCGATCAACTTCCATATGTCTTTTCTCAGCCCCCGTTAACTAGGTTTGATGAGTAAGTAACTGTATTCTGGTGTCTCTTATGCTTCTTTACACACACACAAACACACACACACAGAGAGAGAGAGAGAGAGAATTCGGAAGCAGAAAATGGATTTTCACCTTGAAACAAGGATATGTCTCTTCTCACGACAAACATACAAGCTGTTCTTCGGTGATCAAATCACAATTCTTTTCATTAAATGGTGAAGAGCAGTTTCAAATGGTTTAATTAATCTGTTTATTGCAGTTTATTGCAGTCAGCTAGACATTACTGGCACATTTTGTCTTTCCTGTTCACCATCCAAGAGATCAACAGGGACCCCAGGATCTTACCCAACCTCACCCTGGGCTACAACCTCTATGAGAACTTTTTCGATGCAAGGATGACTTCCGATGTCATGTTAGACCTGCTTTCGGGTGGGGAAAGCAACATCCCAAACTATACCTGTGGAAAAGGGAACAATAACCTGCTGGGTGTTCTTGAAGGGGCCAATTCTGTAATCTCAAAACAGATTTCGACCATGTCAGGCATCTACAAAATCGCACAGGTATGAAGGACAGAATAAAATCCAACTTTTTATTCAGGGGAGTCAAGATCTGCATCCTGAGACCAAAACAAATCACTAATTTCTCCCTTCCCTCACTAGATCAGTTATGGCTTTAATGCTCAGGCTATGGATGATAAATCCCAGTTCCCTTTTGTCTACCGGATGCTCCCCAAAGAAGATATTCAGTCCCAGGGGATTGTCAAGTTGCTCCTGCATTTCGGATGGATGTGGGTTGGCCTCTATGCTTCGGACAATGAGAATGGAGAAAAGTTTGTGGGTGCCCTGTCATCTCTGATGATCCTCCGTGGAATCTGTGTTGCCTTCACACATAGGCTAGCAGAAAGCAATCCATATCGATCACTCGGGCCAAAGGTGCCATTTATCATATGGAGGCAAGTCAATGTATTTCTTTACTATGAGAACACTTACACGGGATGGGCACCAGTCATGGCACTACAAAATATAATCATGGGAGGAGCTGGGGCAAGAGTTTGGATCACAACAGATTTTCAGGACATCAACATGAATTTGCATTCAGCTCCAAAGGATTTTGAGAACATCCATGGTTCCTTCTCCTTTGTAATGAACACCAAAAAACTGACCAAACGTGATTACTATGCACCATCTTCATATCTTCTTTATTGGTTTTGGAGAAAAGCATTTTATTGCTTATATTCGAAGCATACCTTGTCTGTGAAAGGTCGGACAAAATGCACCGAGAAGGAGAAGCTGGAGACTCTGCCCCAGGAGGAGCTGGAGAGATCCCTGTCCCAAGACAGCTACAGCACTTACTTCCATGTCCAGGCCGTGGCGCACGCTTTACATGCTGCATGTTCATCGAGATCAAAACGGATGCCGAGGATGAGTGGGACAGACAGTTTGGGGTGTCAAAGTCTACAGCCATGGCAGGTATTTCCTTTCACCTTTTTGCAAACTTCAATCCATCCTCACAACTGTGAAATAAGATCTAGTAGCAGGACAAGAATTTGTCCTTTCCTGAGGCAAATCCAATTGATGAGGTTCTGGTGCAGATAAATATTTCTGCCCACCATGGGGATTTCATAAGAAGACCATCCCACTTTCCTATGGTTACTCCTTAGTGCTCTGAGAGGAACCCAGTCATCTTAACTGTGAGTACTGTGTCCAGTTCTGGGCACCACAGTTCAAGAAGGACACTGACAAACTGGAACGTGTCCAGAGGAGGGCAACCAAAATGGTCAAAGGCCTGGAAACGATGCCTTATGAGGAACGGCTAAGGGAGCTGGGCATGTTTAGCCTGGAGAAGAGGAGGTTAAGGGGTGAAATGATAGCCATGTTCAAATATATAAAAAGATGTCACATAGAGGAGGGAGAAAGGTTGTTTTCTGCTGCTCCAGAGAAGCAGACACGGACCAATGGATCCAAACTACAAGAAAGAAGATTCCACCTAAGCATTAGGAAGAACTTCCTGACAGTAAGAGCTGTTCGACAGTGGAATTTGCTGCCAAGGAGTGTGGTGGAGTCTCCTTCTTTGGAGGTCTTTAAGCAGAGGCTTGACAACCATATGTCAGGAGTGCTCTGATGGTGTTTCCTGCTTGGCAGGGGGTGGGACTCGATGGCCCTTGTGGTCTCTTCCAACTCTATGATTCTATGATTAACTGATGTTGGTGTGTCCTCATCTCCTCCTCTGTCTCTGCTGGCCTTCAGTGAGCAACTGCAACATTGACAGAGCAGGGACACAAGCCTTCTGGTCACACAGGTCTTCCCCACGATGCTGAGATGTACACTCATTTAGCTTTTTCTATTTTAATGTTTATATACTGCCCTTTGTTCTCTCTCTCTCTCTCTCTCTCTCTCTCTGTGTGTGTGTGTGTGTGTGTGTACACTGGTTGGTTTATAATATATCAACAGAACGCAATTACTAAAAGTGCTGAAAGCTTCAAAACAATACCAACTGTGTATAGGATAAAACAGAAGAAACCAAGTATAGCCATAGCAAGGACCTTTTCCACGTACTAAAAATACTTATTGAAACAAAGATATTAAATAATAGGAACTTTCTAACTTTGTGTCCATGTGCAGAAATTAGCACCAGGTGTGTAACAAAGCAGCAATTGGCACAATTGGCCTGGTTTCTGTTCTTCTCCAATATGTTGTTTCCACTAAGATGCACACTGCGATGGAATGACTGGCTCTCAAATTGCTGTTAAAATTCAGTAACAAATCACCCCATATGTCCATTAGCATAAGCCAGGCATAGACAAACTCAGCCCTCCAGATGTTTTGTTACTTAATTCCCATCATCCCTGACCACTGGTCCTGTTAGCTAGGGATGATGGGAGTTGTCGTCCCGAAACATCTGGAGGGCTGAGTTTGCCTATCCCTGGCATAAGCGTTGATTCTGCATTCACCGCTCTTGTCTCCAAGAGCTCTAAGAGCTCTGGCCAGCTGGTCATTAATGCGCAGAGTGTCCAGGGCAACCCAATCAAATGGGTGGGTACAAATATCATCATCATCATCTAGGTCAGTGGTTCCCACTGGGGGTCCATGTAACCCACCCAGGGAGTCTGTGGCACCATTCACATTATAAAAACACTCTGCCTGCCTGTGACTCTCAGCAACTTTCATTCCAGCTTCACCCCTTCTTAAGAGCAACCCAGTTTTCTAATACCTCCATGGGTGGAATGTATTTGGATGAGAATGGGGATCTGCCAGGCAACTATGACCTTGTGAACTGGGTGGTGTTTCCCAACAAGTCTCGTGCCAGAGTGAAAGTTGGTCGTATCGAAAGAGAGACATCCACTGACACAAAGTTCACTATCAACCCAGATGCTATTCTGTGGCCCCAGAGGTTTAACCAGGTGGGGGAAACTTTTTCTATATGGCATCTGTTGGTATGTATTAAGTTGTGGAATAATTCACACAGGACTTGGACTGCAGTCCTTTGCCCAGTGCAGGGGTGGGAACTGGCATACAAGGGTGTCCCCCTCATACCGGGAGCCCCATATCAATGAAATGGACATGGAATATCCACATTCCATTTTGAAATCTGGAAATTTGGGTTTGACAGTGACACCATATATAGGCATAGAAACAAGGAACAATGAATGTTGAAACAGGCAAGGAAACACACCAAAGAGGTTTTTCAGGAATGTGCCAGATGTCCTGGCAGGGCTAGTGGTCCATGAGATGCTGTTGGGCCCATTCCAGACTCTATAGAGAGAAATTGTCCCCTTGATGCACCTTCCTCTCTTTGTGCTTAGACTGTGCCTTGCTCCAGATGCACTGAAAGCTGTCACCCTGGATATTTCAAGGTGATCCAAGAAGGGGAGCCGGTTTGCTGCTATGTTTGTTCTCCATGTGCGGAAGGGACCATCTCCACCCAGGAAGGTGGGTGACTCCAAGAGAGAGGCCATTTCTTGGGGGACTAGAGAGAGGGCGAAGATTCACTCAGATACATTTTCTGTTGAGATCTGAGAGCAATTTCTTAACAAGGATCTTGGGCTGAATCTAGACATACCAAAAACGTTTCAGGAAAATGTGTTGTAAACATAATAATGGGAAATCACTCTACAGTGTCATCTGTGTCACAGTGTTATAACACATTTTAAATGCTTTAAAAAAAAAAACCCACTGTAGCTGAGTCCCCTTCAGAGTTTGTAATCATCACCCCATCAGAGTTTGTAATACCTTAACTGCCAAAGCTGAAGGTACAGAAATGTGTCTTCAACCAGGCAAAGAGAGTGGGAGAATGAAGACAGTAGACACACCTCTGGAGGATGGTCATTGCCTCTCAGCTTTACCTACATCCCAAGGGGATGAAAAGTGAGAAAAATCTTGTGTGTCAACTCTCTGTCCTTGGAGGAAAGGAGGGGTGCAACAGTGAAAATTAAATAAGTACACAGATAAAACTAAATAAGTACACAAATAAAACATTGTTATTTCCTGAACTCCAGAACATCAGCACCCCCCCTCCCCCCAAAAAAGTATTAGAAGCTCCAAGGTTATGGATGGAAGGAATACTAAAGCCACTCTTTTTCTCATTCTCAGATGCAACGCACTGCACCAAATGTCCAGAAGATCAGCATCCAAACAAGGACCAAGATCAATGTCTTCCCAAGACTATCAACTTCCTAGACTACGAAGAGAATTGGGGGATCCTCTTGGCTTCCCTAGCCCTCTTCCTGTCATTAGCTGCAGGCTTTGTGTTGGCAATCTTCATTAAATTCCTAGAAACTCCAATAGTCAAAGCCAACAACAGGGACCTCTCCTACATCCTCCTCATCTCCCTCCTGCTCTGCTTTTTGTCCTCCTTCCTCTTCATTGGACGGCCAAGGAAAATGACTTGCCTTCTCCGACAGACAACCTTCAGCATCATCTTCTCTGTTGCTGTCTCTTCTGTCTTGGCTAAAACCATCACTGTGGTTCTGGCCTTCCTGGCCACCAAGCCAGGGAACAGGCTGAGGAGATGGCTGGGAAAGAGTCTGGCCAACTCCATTGTCATTTCCTGCTCCAGTGTCCAAGGTCTCATCTGTACCATCTGGCTAGGGATCTCTCCTCCATTCCCAGACTCTGACATGCACTCCCAGCCTGGGGAGATCATCCTGCAATGCAATGAAGGGTTTGTGGCCATGTTTTATGTTGCCCTCGGCTACATGGGCTTCTTGGCGGCCATCTGTTTCATGGTAGCTTTCCTAGCCAGGAAGCTGCCTGGGGCCTTCAATGAAGCCAAGCTGATCACCTTCAGCATGCTGGTCTTCTGCAGTGTTTGGGTGTCCTTTGTGCCCACCTACCTGAGCACCAAAGGGAAATACATGGTAGCCGTTCAGGTTTTCTCCATCTTGGTCTCCAGTGCTGGGCTCCTGGGCTGCATCTTCATGCCCAAGTGCTACATTATTGTACTGAGGCCTGATCTGAACACGAAGGAGCATCTGACGACAAAACACTAAACATCAGATCTGTAATAGGGCAGAACTCTAATACAGCGGTACCTTGGTTCTCAAACGCCTTAGTACTCAAACAACTTGGAACCCAAACACTACAAACCTGAAGTAGGTGTTCCGGTTTGCGAACTTTTTTGGGAAGCTAAATGTGCTCCATTTTGAGTCTTACGCTTCCTATTCGAGTACCACACTTCTGTTTTGGGTGCCACAGTTCCGTTTTGAGCGTTATGCTGAGGTCTGTCTGTTTTTGTTATTTATTTTGCGTTTTGTTTTTGCAGCTCCATTTTATTTTTGCGACTGTGTGGAACCCAGTTCAGCTACTGATTGATTGATTGATTGATTGATTGTGTGACCGCAGTACATTGTTTATTGCTTTCAATTTATGGATCAATGGTCTTGTTAGATAGTAAAATTCATGTTAAATTGCTGTTTTAGGGGTTGTTTTTAAAAGTCTGGAAGGAATTAATCCATTTTGCATTACTTTCTATGGGAAAGTGTGCCTTGGTTTTGGAACGCTTTGGTTTTGGAATGGACTTCCAGAATGGATTAAGTTTGAGAACCAAGGTACCACTGCAAAGAGTTTGAAGCAGCCCCATGCAGAATTGAACTCTCTTGTTCAGGTGTGGGAGTGAATGGAGCATTTCCTTCTCCTGTCACCCTCTGAACCATATATTTAATTGGACTTAATTTAGGGCTAGATCCAGGGGGGTATGCCCCTAATTGGCCAGGGTTGGGTGGAGGAGGAGCTGTGTGCTACTTCTCAGTAGTAAGTAAAATACTTACTAAAATACTTACTAATTAATACTTCGTACAGCAGAATCTGGACCAGAACCATGGCTTCCTGTTGGGACAAAAAACATTTCTGGATGGGATCCATTCCACAATTCTGTGAAATATATTTGTGTTAATTTTTTTTATTAGGGATCAGATCTCCCTCCACCTCTGGAAAATGATCTGTATTGCAATCAGAGTGACAATATTAAGGAGAAATGTTTGTGGTGTTCATAATCAAACTACCCTCTATCCTGGCAGAATTCCTGGTTTCAATAATTATTTTAACTTTGTAATGCATTTTATTGTGTTTTAAGTTTTTGTTTCTTGTAACGGCTTCAGCTACAGAAATAAATAATATTCATATTTGGATGGGATCCAAGGCCTGCGGCTTTCTATTTTGCTTCTTTTTCCACAGCACAATAATTACTTATTTCAAACTTCCATACGTCATATAGAGTGTGAAATTGTTTGTCCTTCTTTTGGTTTATATTCAAAGCATCGTCCATCGTTTTCAGCAGGCGGTGCTGAGTTGTAGTGTTTCTCCAAGGAGTTCAACAGATCTGATGTTGTAAAGGACCCCTGACAGTTAAGTCCAGTTGCAAACAAAGACTCTCCTCCCTGAAAGAGAGGGGAGTGGTTGGGGACGGGAGCCCGAGCACCGCTCCTAGCAGGGGGCGTTGCCCCCTGCCTCCAGCTCACCTGGCTGGCACTCACGCCCCCCCCCGGTGGCCATCCAACCAGGTTCCATGGGGGGGGCGTGTCCAGCAGCCTTTATGCTGCAGTGCCAGCCTCCCCCCGGCCTCATTTCTCTTTGTCGTCCTCTGGAGGCCTTTTCAGCTTTGGCCCAGGAGCTGGGAGTTCCCCTCACAGCAGATAAGGCCGACCATCAACGGATCTTACTTGCCTGGGTATAGAGCTTGACACAGCAGCTCAATCCGCCCGCCTGCCAGTGGGAAAAATAGTTGCCCTTAAGGAAGCAATTCGTCAAACCCTTCCCAAAATAATAATAATAATAATAATAATAATAATAATAATAATAATAATAATAATAATAATAATAAAAGTCGCACTTAGACAGGTCCAGTCCTTGCTAGATCATTTCAACTTCGCATGTAGAGTAGTTTCCCCAGGCCAGGTTTTCAGCGGGCCTCAAGCATCCGCACCATAGAGTAAGACTTCTCAAGTCGGCCAAGGCGGATTTTGAGATGGGGATCAGATTTCTGGAACACTACAACGGAGTCTCCCTATGGCTGGAAATCCTTAATTTGGCCTCTGATTTCCAGGTCCACTCCAATGCGCCTTCTGTGCCCGCCTAGCCAGGCTGTCAGTTGGTCTTAGACACCCGCACCACAGGGTCTGCCTCCCCAGGTCGGTCAAGGCAGATCTGGAGGTATGGACGACTTTTCTGTAGAACTACAATGGGGTATCTCTATGGCAGGATGTCTTGAATCTGTCAGCAGACTTCCAGGTCCAATCGGACACAGCTGGGTCCTTAGGCTTTGGCTTGTACTTCAAGGGGTGCTGGTGTGCACTACGATGGCCGACGGCATGGCAAGGTCAGGCCATCACGCGGGATCTCACCTTTCTTGAGTTCTTTCCAATAGTGGTGGCCGTTCACATCTGGACAGAAGATTTTCGAGATCACCCCGTGTGCTTCAGGACCGACAACCTGGTGGCCATGAACATTCTAGCCAGGCAGTCATCTCGGTCTGAGAGGATCTCCTCCCTTCTGCGGGCGTTCATCCTTCGGTGCCTTGAGTACAACATAATATTTAAAGCCAAATTCGTACCCGGAGCCAATAATGACATAGCCGAAGCCTTGTCTCGATTTCCGATACCTCGCTTCCGGTTGCTTGCACCTGGAGCACAACTGTTGCCTTTCCGGAGCACCTGTGGAACGTGGGAGACGCAAAGTGATACAGGGAGTATTGGCGTCCGTGGCACCCTCCACTCTCAGGTCCTACAAGAAGGCCTGGTGTGATTTCCTTGGTTTCAGGTCTGGGTTATCTGGGCTCTCACATGACGTACCTCCTACCTCTGACGATGTCTTGCAGTACCTTTCCCATCTCTATGATCTGGGACGTGCTCCTAAAACCTTAAAGATTCATGTAGCCACCATCAGCTTCTTTTCAAATGCTACATTTGCTCATGACCTGGGTAGCGACTTCTTGATCCGTAGAGCCATTGAGGGTTGGGGCAGGTTACAACCTCACAGGGCCGACGGCCGTAAGCCGATTCCTTCCGAGTTGTTATCACAGACACGCATAAAACTCAGGTCAATTTGCTACGCTATCGCCTTTTTGGCGCGCTTAGAGTTGGTGAGGTGGTGTTTGAAGTTAGTGCACGAGGTCCAACACGCGGCCTCCTGTGCGAGGACGTGCAGTTGTCCGATTCTAACATGACAGTGCGTATATGTCAGTCCAAGACTGATCAGGCTGGTAAGGGTGTCCTAGTTAAGCTCACGGCGTCGGCACAGCAGGGCCCATGCTTGGTAGAGGACACTAGGCGGTACCTCTACCTCAGACCGCCCAGCCCGGGTCCATTTCTGGTCCATGAAGATGGGTCACCCTTGTTGAGGCACCAATTCACCAGAGTACTTCGCAAGGCTATTGAGGCTTGTGGTCTATCCTCCCAGGAGTACGCTGCACACTCATTTAGGATTGGCGCTGCAACCACGGCCGCGCACCTGGGGCTACCGGCGGACAGGATCAAAGAAATGGGCCGGTGGGAAATCCAATGCTTATAAGTCTAATATGCGACCTGCAGCGCTTTACCCTACTTATCCGCCTTTTCTTTTCTGTCTTTTACCCCCAGCTATGCTCAGGAGAAGCGTGTGGAGTTGCGTCCACAGTATAGTTCATTGGGCCCGCGTACAAGCGGTGAGCTGCGGCCTTGCACACAATCTTGGCCTTCCACATGGTGTTCGAGTTTCCTGGTTTTCGACAAGAGGCATGCGTTGGGAGGAGCTTATGCCATTGCTGTGGGAGAAAGTAGCCAAGTGCGGCCCTCCCGACATCCTTGCAATTCATTTGGGGAGAATGACCTCGCCAACAGAAGGAGTGTGGACTTGTTGTGGAGCATAAAAAGAGACTTGAATGCATTTGCAGCCTTGTGTCCCAGAACAACGGTGTTCTGGTCCTGCTTCTTGAAAAGAACTGTTTGGCGCGGTGCGCAAAGCTGTATGGCCATTGAAAGAACCAGGAAACTCGTAAATCGGGCGGTAGCCCGTTGGGTGCGCTTTATGTATGGCCGAGTCATTTATCATGACCGTATCCGGATCGGCGACCAAGCTTTATACCGGAATGACGGCATCCACATATCGGATCTGGGGATCGACATTTGGTTAGCTAGCGTCAGCAGAAGCATCTGGGATTGGTTGCAGCGTTGAAGGTATTGGCGGCGAGCCTTTAGCTCGGGTGGCGGTTAGGCATTGGAATAATCTGTTGTGGTGTGTTGAAGTGCTAGGTGTGGCCATCGCCTATGCCTTCAATTTCTAGGGGTATTCCGTTAATGGAATCTGGCGGTCGTGTATTCCGTCCGAAGCCTGCTTGGCGGGAGGCCATGGCACGACCCTCGGTGACATCAGGGGTGAGCCTATAGTTGGATTAGCATCAACTGGTGATGAACCCCTGGTGAATAAACCCACTTGTTTCGCGATCCAATGCCTAAGCCAATACCTTTTCATTGCTGTAATCAATAAAGTTGTGGCCTTTTCTAGCCCATTAACCTTATATCACGTGTCCCTGTGTCTTCATTTTACTTCGCGGGGGTCGGTTCCTCGAACCACAAAGACTCTCCTCCCTGAAAGAGAGGGGAGTGGTTGGGGACGGGAGCCCGAGCACCGCTCCTAGCAGGGGGCGTTGCCCCCTGCCTCCAGCTCACCTGGCTGGCACTCACGCCCCCCCCGGTGGCCATCCAACCAGGTGCCATGGGGGGCGTGTCCAGCAGCCTTTATGCTGCAGTGCCAGCCTCCCCCCCGGCCTCATTTCTCTTTGTCGTCCTGGGCGAGTCACCCACCCTCCACTCCCTTTGAGTTAGGGCTTAGGTCATTGGCCTTGCTATGGACCTTAGGTTGGTCGCCCCGGTTGCCCGGGGGGCCTGGTAGGAGTTTTTCCATTTGGCATTAGGCTTTTTGGTTTTTTCGCCTACCTCGTAGCAATCGTCACAACTTTTTGGTGGTATTGGTGGGTAGGTTAGGCATTGGAATAATCTGTTGTGGTGTGTTGAAGTGCTAGGTGTGGCCATCGCCTATGCCTTCAATTTCTAGGGGTATTCCGTTAATGGAATCTGGCGGTCGTGTATTCCGTCCGAAGCCTGCTTGGCGGGAGGCCATGGCACGACCCTCGGTGACATCAGGGGTGAGCCTATAGTTGGATTAGCATCAACTGGTGATGAACCCCTGGTGAATAAACCCACTTGTTTCGCGATCCAATGCCTAAGCCAATACCTTTTCATTGCTGTAATCAATAAAGTTGTGGCCTTTTCTAGCCCATTAACCTTATATCACGTGTCCCTGTGTCTTCATTTTACTTCGCGGGGGTCGGGTCCTCGAACCACAACTCTGTGGTTGCGGTGCTCATCTCGCTTTATTGGCCAAGGGAGCCAGCGTACAGCTTCTGGGTCATGTGGCCAGCATGACTAAGCCGCTTCTGGCAAACCAGAATAGTGCATGGAAATGCCGTTTACCTTCTCGCCAGAGCGGTACTGTGGCATCTGAATATAGACTGCATTTTTAATCAAGACTTATATTGGCTTATATCTTGATCAGGTTCCTAAATTAAATGGGCTTAGATTTTCAAAATGTTTCATGCCAGGCAGAAAAAACCTTGGCAAGAGGTTTTCTCCTAAGACAAGAGGGCCCCATTGATTTATGGTAGAAAAAACAATTCTCAAAGTCATAAAAAGGGAGAATTACATATGCTGCCCCAAGGCTGAAAAAACACTATTAAGAATGGGTAAATAAGTAAAATGATACCAATGGGCCTCACGTTAAACCTTGAGCTGAATTCTCTAAGGCCAGAAGCAAATGGGAAAAACATTTAGCTGACAGAAAAAAGAGAACATTTTTAGGAAATCTTCTAAAGCTGTTTCTTTCTCAAACTGAGAGAGTTAAAAAGGGCAATAAAATGTTGGGGAAAGGCAACTGGCTTGGCTGGAGAAGAAGCTTCTTTCTACTTTATTTTTAGGCTGGAAAGGGGGGTGAAAGGAGGAGTGTAAACTAAAGAGGCTTCTTTTAAAAGCTGTTTTTTACTGAGTTCCTTCCTTTTTACTTTGAGAAGCTTTATTCTTTTAAGAGGCTACCTATGATAATGTATGAAATATATTAGCTTAAATATATTGGCTTAAATGTAATTATGCAAAGGATTTAAGGAATGCTAGATTCTTATTTCATATGGTTGTAAGAGTTGTATTTATCCTGAAATTAAGTCAGCCACCAGCCTAGCCCCCCTGCCAGACAGAAGACGCCATCCAAGCACTCTTGATATATAGTTGTCAGGCATTTGTTTAGAAACCTTAAATGAAGGAAATCTTTCAATGTTGATGTGAACTCAAGATCCTTGACATCTGTTGAACATAAAAATGTAAGATTAAACATTTGTTTTAGAAGGCAATAGGGCAAGAGGTGAGCTGGTAATTAAGATTCCATGTAAGATATATTATTACTTATATGTCATATATATAGCTCTTTGTCTCCCTTATAAGGGCAAGGAAATGGGTGTATCTTTTGTGGGTGTATCTTTTGTGATTGGTTCTACCAAACAGCCAATAGGAATTCCAACCAGGCTGATTGGACAGAGGCAGCCACAGGAGGAGCAAAGGGGGCTGGATTAAGGGAATATAAGTGCTGGCCAGAATGGCAGGAGGCAGGCCAGAGCTTGGTAACCATATACCACTGTGCCTCTCATTTATTTGTCTGACAAATAAATTAATATTTTAATTTCTCTATTGCTGCGTTGAATATTTCATTCCAGCTAAGCGTTAACCACAAGCAGAGGTGCTACATTTTATGGTGCCCTGTGACTCGGATAAGTGGTCTGCTGGAACGCAGCCCCTTCGCCCTACTGGGCAGGGTACAAGAGAGAGGACAACTGCTTACCCAAAGCGCGCACTGGTAAATTTTTCCAGGGGGAACGCAGAAGACTCGTCTGTCTGATACCCTGCTCACTGGCGGCGACGGAACCGGGGGAAACAGGGAACCAACCAAGGGTAAGTGCACAAAGGGATTTTTGGCCCTCCAATTAATTAGGAGGAAGAGAAGTCTTGATCAAACTTCTGCGTCTCAGTAAGGGGAAACTGAGTACGCTAGGTGGTTGGGTACATCAGATGGTGGTCTGGTGGAGGAAAAGGGAAAATTGGGAGGTAGAGTGTGGTGAAGTATCCAGCGCATTGTATGTGTGAGAAAGTACAGAGCAATCTGTAGCTGACCTGAGTGTGGAGTGGGCAGTACTTCGGTTCCTAGTAAGGCGACTTCACTAGGCAAGGAAACCCACAAAGCGTGTCTGTGAGTGACTGAGTGGATACTTCACAGGGCCATACAATGGGAGTTGGGGGTTCAAAGGGGGAAAATACACCTCTTGAGTGTATGTTAAATAATTTTAAGAAAGCCTTCTCAGGGGCATATGGAGTCAAAATGACGCCAGAGCGCTTGAGAACGTTATGTGAACTAGAATGGCCAAAACAAAATACTGAATGGCCATCCCAGGGAACCTTTGATATAAATTTAGTAAGCAAACTTTGGTCTGATATCGCCAAAGAAACTGGAGGGTGCCCAGAACAATTTCCATATATAGATTCCTGGCTGAGCACATTAAATAAAAATCCTCCATGGATAAGGGAATGCAAAGTCCAACGATGCAAATTATTGGCTGTAAAAGCTGAAGCTAGGAAAGGAATCTTGCCAAATAAACTTAAACCCATTTTTGAGGGACCAGAGGAAGAGGTGCTTCCACCTCCCCCCTATGCTCCACATCGAAGGGAGCCTAATCCAAACACTCCACCAGTTGTAACCCCGAGGCAAGAAAGTGGAATGAATAATGGGGGTGGAGTCACAGAGCTTGATTCCTTGATAGATTATGATAAATATCTTCAGGAGGCATTGGAGTCCTATAATAAAGCCCAAGCAGAAGTGGTTATTCCACCTGTGACTCCTAATAGACCTCCATCTAAAGTCTCCTTTAGTGGAACAACTGATTGCCCACCCCAAACCCCTGTACATCCAAGTCCTAGAGAAATATTACAGAAGTTACAGGGAGACCTTGATCGGTCAGCAAGCAATACAGCCAGGCGTATAAAGCTGCTAAAAGAACGCCTTGGAACAGATACCATCCCTTATGATTTGAGGCCCCTAGAGCAAAGTGAAGAGAAAGGTCACGTAGTAGCCCCTCTTAGAAGAGTATTTGATGCACTTGAGGAGCCTGCACTGGTTAACGGGCAACCCGGACCACGGCCACCTCGAACTTCGACCCTGCAGTACATTCCATTCACAACTACGGATCTGATGAATTGGAAAACACACACCCCATCTTTTGCAGAAAAACCTCAGGCTATGATGGACTTGGTGACTTCAATAGTAAATACTCATAGCCCTACTTGGACAGATTGTCGCCAGCTCCTAAATACTCTTTTCACCACTGAGGAAAGGAGAGACATAATTGAAAAGGCACAGATATATTTGCGTGAGCAGGCCAGAGTGGGAAATATTTTTAATATTGACCGTCATCTCCAAGACAACTTTCCCTTGGAAGATCCTAATTGGGATCCAAACAATGCAATTCACCTGACCAGACTTACCACCTACCGCCAGACGCTTGTGCAAGGTATCCGCAGGGCATGTCAGAAGCCCACTAATATGTCTAAAGTTTCAGAAGTAGAACAGAAACCAAATGAGAGTCCGGGAGACTTTTTAGAGAGGCTGCAGGAAGCCTATCGTATATGGACTCCTTTTGACCCTGAAGCCCCTGAAAACAGCAGAATGATTACGGCTACATTTGTGGCCCAGTGTGCTTCTGACATTCGTAAGAAAATTCAGAAATCAGAAGGATGGGAAGGGATGCTGATGAGCCAAATTATGGCCATTGCACGCCGAGTTTATCGGAATAGGGATGAGGCTGAGAAACAAGAGAAGAAGAAGTGGCAGAAGGAAAAGATGGTGATGCTAGCCACAGCAGTGAAGCAAGACCACCGCCCCTTAAATGGAGGGAGAGGGCGAGGAAGGAATCCACCATTGGGAAGGAATCAATGTGCAAATTGCAAGAAGGAGGGTCACTGGAAGCGGGAGTGTCCTGAACCCTTGAGGTTGGAAGAAGTACGCCCAGGCCCAGGCCCAGGCCCAGGCCCAGGCTCCGGCCCAAGAAACCAGGGACGGGGACGGGGAATGATCCGAGATGGAAGATATCAGAGACCAGGACAGGGACGGAGTAGAGACAATTTTATTGGACTGGCAGAAGAGGATTTTACCCAAGACTAGGAACGACCGGACTCCATAAAGTTAGGCTTCCAGGAGCCCACGGTCACGATTCAATTAGGGAGCCATTTAATAGACTTTATGATTGATACTGGGGCTGAATACTCAGTACTCCCAGAACTATTGCAGAAAAAGGCATCCAAAAGTGTAGTCATTAAAAGTGCCACTGGACAGTCAGCTAAGAGGTCTTTCCTCCAACCTTTGGAATGCCAGATTGGGGGACATCGTTTAACCCATCAGTTTTTGTATATACCTGAGTGTCCAATACCTCTCTTAGGCAGAGATATGCTGTCCAAATTGCAGGCCCAAATCACCTTCACTCCTCGAGGTCCAGAAATGAAACTGCCATCAAAAGCAGCAGGAATAATTACCCTCTCAGTACCTAAGGAACAATCATGGCGCCTAATGTCAGCCTTGCAAGTCCAACCCACATTGGATACAGAATTAAACAAGCTCCTCCGAACTCTACAGGTGCCACCAGGAGTATGGGCCGAAAATAGCCCACCAGGAATGGCTAAGAATATAGCTCCAATTGTAGTAACCCTAAAACCTATGGCTACCCCTGTATCTGTAAAGCAATATCCCTTACCCCGGCGAGCAGCAGAGGGCATCCAGAAACATTTGGACCGCCTATTAAAATATGGTCTGCTTAAGCCTTGCCAATCAGAATGGAACACACCCCTTTTGCCTGTTCGAAAACCTGGGACAGATGAATACAGGCCAGTGCAGGACTTGAGGCTCGTAAACCAGGCTATCGAGACCTTGCACCCAAATGTACCAAACCCATATACCTTGCTGAGTTTGATCCCACCAGAAGCAACATTTTTTACTGTATTGGACTTGAAAGATGCATTCTTCTGTTGCCGGCTGGCACCACAGAGCCAACCTATATTTGCCTTCCAGTGGGAAGACCCTTTAACAGGAACAAAAGGCCAGCTAACCTGGACAAGATTGCCCCAAGGATTCAAAAATTCCCCAACTTTATTTGGCACTGCCTTGGCGAGGGATCTAACAAGTTACCCCTCAATACCGGGAGAAAAGGTGGTTCTGCAATATGTAGATGACCTTATATTAGCGGCAAAGGATTTTGATACCTGTAAAGAAGGGACAGAGGAACTGCTCCACTTGCTCTGGGAAGCTGGCTACCGAGTTTCCCAGAAAAAGGCACAGTTATGTTTAGAAAAGGTCAAATATTTGGGCTTTGACATCTCACACCAACAACGAGCATTGAGACCAGAGAGGAAAGAAGCTATTTGCCTTATCAAGGAACCTACCACAAGAAAACAACTTAGAGGATTCCTGGGAACAGCAGGGTTTTGTAGACTATGGATACCTGATTTCAGCAGTCTGGCCAAGCCCTTACATGAAAGCACTCGAGGTGCAGAAAAGGACCCATTCGTATGGGGACCTGAGCAGAAACAAGCCTTTTTAGTTATCAAACAACAACTTATGGAGGCACCAGCCCTTGGATTGCCTAATTCGGAAAAACCCTTTCAGCTGTATGTACATGAACAGAATGGGATTGCAGCGGCAGTCCTGACCCAGAGACTAGGAAGTTGGAACCGTCCAGTAGCTTATTTGTCTAAACAATTGGACTCAGTAGCAAAAGGATGGCCTCCATGCCTAAGGGCAGTAGCGGCCACTGCAAGCCTTGTCAAAGAAGCTGATAAATTTACCTTTGGCCAGACGATGTATGTGAATGTACCTCATGCTGTTCTGACACTCATGGAATATAAGGGTAGTTATTGGCTAACGAACCCAAGGATGGCTAGATACCAAGGCCTATTGTGTGAAAATCCCAGGATTCATCTACGAGTAGTGAATATGCTCAATCCAGCGACTTTGCTGCCCCTACCAGAGGTAGATGATGAAGAATCACATGATTGTCTCCAAATAATGGATGAAGTTTATTCCAGTAGACCTGATCTGAAAGATGAGCCATTGAAAAATCCAGATGTTGTATATTATACGGATGGTAGCAGTTACCTGCATGAAGGTGCCAGACGAGCAGGATATGCTGTGGTCACCAATGAGGAAGTTGTGGAAGCTGAAGCTTTGCCTGCTGGCACCTCAGCACAAAAAGCTGAACTTATAGGCTTAACTAGAGCTCTGCAGTTGGCAGCTGGATGTAAGGCAAACATCTATACTGATTCTAAATATGCCTTCTTAACCCTGCATGCACATGGAGCTCTATGGAAAGAAAGAGGTCTAATCGGAGCCCACGGGAAGGCCTTGAAATATGGACCTGAAGTAGAAATCCTGTTAGAAGCAGTATGGGCTCCAGAACAGATTGCTGTAATGCACTGCAAAGGTCATGGACGAGGAAGGGATCCAATAACCAGAGGAAATCATGCTGCTGACAAAGCAGCCCGAGAGGCAGCCCAAAAGCCTGTGGGAGGATTTATAGCAGCCCTCATACCAGAGGTAGTTCCAGAAGAAGTTAAACCTCACTATACCCCAGAAGAGAGGAAGTGGGCTGAACAGGAAGGAGCGGTTGTGAAGGACGGTTGGATGATCCTGCCGGACAATAGGATTTATGTACCTCATCATCTAGCAGGCACAATTGTAAGAAATTATCATGAATCTACTCACCTTGGCGGTACTGCAACCAGAGAGAGTCTCAGTCGGAAGTTGTATATTATTAACCTATCACAATTAGCAACTTGCATTTCACAGAAATGTGTTCTTTGTGCTAAAAACAATCCCAGGCAGGGACCGGTACAACCTCCTGGAATTCAGCATGTGGGATACGTCCCCATGGAAAGCCTAATTGTGGACTTCACAGAGCTGGTCCCTTCTAAGGGATTCAAGTATCTCCTTGTGTTTGTAGATACTCTTACCGGATGGGTTGAAGCTTTTCCCACCCGAACTGAAAAAGCACGAGAGGTAACTAAGAGACTCCTCACTGAATTGATCCCAAGGTTTGGATTACCTAGATGCATTGGAAGTGATAATGGGCCAGCGTTCATTGATCAAGTAGTACAAGATGTATGTCGAGTCCTACAAGTAAAATGGAGACTGCATGCAGCATATAGGCCTCAGAGTTCAGGGAAAACTGAAAGAATGAATCGGACTCTGAAAACCCAATTGGCAAAATTAACCCAGGAAACGGGATTGGGATGGGTAGATGTGTTACCCATAACACTGTTTCGTGTTCGGTGTGCACCCACAAAAAGACTTAAGTTGTCACCTTTTGAGCTCCTGTATGGGAGACCGCCCTCCTTTGTTCAGGATATTCCAGCTGACCTTAAACAAATAGGAGACCATGTGACACAGGGACAAGTGCAATCTCTCTCCCGTGTTTTTGTTTCTCTTAACAGGTGGGCCCTCGAACGCACGCCGTGCAGCATTGCTGAGCCGATTCATCAGTTCCAGGCTGGCGATAGCGTATGGGTGAAAGAGTGGAAACGCGATCCACTTGCACCTAAATGGCGTGGACCTTACACCGTCTTGCTCTCTACTCCAACAGCGGTGAAGGTAGCTGAGGTGACCCCCTGGATTCATCACTCTCGTTTGAAGAAGTCCGAAGGCAGTTGGACATGCAAAGGTGACCCCTCTAATCCTTTAAAACTAACTCTCTCCAAAAACCCCTGTATCTAGCCCTACCGGGAACGGGCTAGGTCACGGGCAACATTTGACGACCGGCCTGCTGCAGCCACAACCTGGAAGCTGGCTGACCTGCGCACGCCTGAAGCTTGAGGAGCGTCTAAACCAGCGATTGTGAACGGGAAGATTCTCTTATACAATCGATTGACTGCCCCCTTGTGGAACAATTATAAGTGATATTACTCATTGGGGATCCTCGGGATATATGTTTTGGTCTTGGTGGTTCCCCATTTCTGTCATTGGGGGAATTATATTGGGGCTAATAATTATTTGCTATCACAATAAGGTAATCTTTTGTGGAAGGAATGCATATGCTAGACATCAACATGATTTCATTATTAATCCTGATCCCTTGGGAAGGGGAAGGGTCCATGAATCTGACCAAATTTGCTAAATATGGATTCCGCCATGACCACAATATGTGGGTAGGCTTAGCTGAGATGGTAGCCAATGTTGCAAATAGGACTAATTGCCTTGTTTGCTCTCTTGGGCCAGATGATTCAGAGGGAGGTATGCCCTTATTACCAATACCATTAAGTGCCATTGGTATGGTAAGCGAAATGCCACACCAAACAGAAGTACAGAATTTCCCCGGATGGAACTCAACTAAACCAATACGAGTTATACCTGTGCAAGGGGAAATCTGTGTGCATAAATCATCAGATGCAGCTGATCCTACCATGATAGGCTCTTCTCATTGTCACTATACTTGGGATTATATTAAGAATAGTCAAACCTGGGCAAACGGTACTACGTATCGAACTCGGAATACCTTGCCCTGTGCACCTCCTTTTATTCATGCATGGAAAGTGGTGTGGAACATAACTGTGACAGAAAAAGGCAATCTAACATACTGCACTGTGAACTCTCTACCCCTTTTGATATTTCGCCTTATGCACTCCACGTACCAAAAACCTCAGACCCGATGGTTGTGGTGGATATGTGGAGAATGGGCATACAAGAAACTCCCTTCCAAATGGAGTGGGACTTGTTTCTTGGGTTGGGTATTACCACCAATGTGGATTATGCCCACTAGTTCGGCCAAGCGTACACGAAGAAACGCTGATATTTCTCATATAGCAGGAGGAAGTACCCAAAGTTGGAGCGGTACTGATGATTGGCCGCCAGAGCGCATTATAGCCTATTATGATCCTGCCTCCTGGAATCCTGGTGAGCTCATACAAGGGGCACGGGATCCTATTTATAATCTAAATAGAATAATTCGATTGCAAGCAGTAGTGGAACTTGTAACCAATGCAACGGCCCAGAGTTTGAGACTTATTGCACAACAGTTGGATGAAAGTAGAGCCGCCATTTTGCAGCTGAAAATGGGAATGGATTATGTACTTGCCAGGCAGGGAGGCTTATGTGGAGTCTTGAACTTGACAGGGAATGCCTGTTGCTTTAACATTTCAGATAATGGTGAGGCAATCCGTGTGTTGGCTACAAAGATGGAGAATATAGCACATGTCCCAGTACAAACATGGGAAGGATGGGATATGGGATGGCTCACCAATTGGTTACCTAATGTCACAGGACTTAAAGGGATACTATTGTCTTGCTTGTTTTTCTTGACAGTAGTGGTAATGGTTTTATGTATGATGCCATGTATCATTTCATGTTTTAGAAGTACAATTAGCAAGATGGTTTCAAATGAAACTCTACCTCATATCATGGCCCTATACAGAGCTTTACCTCAGGAATATGATGAAGGTCAAGCTATCAAGGACACTTGGGATGAAGGTCCTTGAGCTTGAAAGGGGGGAATGTGGCATCTGAATATAGACTGCATTTTTAATCAAGACTTATATTGGCTTATATCTTGATCAGGTTCCTAAATTAAATGGGCTTAGATTTTCAAAATGTTTCATGCCAGGCAGAAAAAACCTTGGCAAGAGGTTTTCTCCTAAGACAAGAGGGCCCCATTGATTTATGGTAGAAAAAACAATTCTCAAAGTCATAAAAAGGGAGAATTACATATGCTGCCCCAAGGCTGAAAAAACACTATTAAGAATGGGTAAATAAGTAAAATGATACCAATGGGCCTCACGTTAAACCTTGAGCTGAATTCTCTAAGGCCAGAAGCAAATGGGAAAAACATTTAGCTGACAGAAAAAAGAGAACATTTTTAGGAAATCTTCTAAAGCTGTTTCTTTCTCAAACTGAGAGAGTTAAAAAGGGCAATAAAATGTTGGGGAAAGGCAACTGGCTTGGCTGGAGAAGAAGCTTCTTTCTACTTTATTTTTAGGCTGGAAAGGGGGGTGAAAGGAGGAGTGTAAACTAAAGAGGCTTCTTTTAAAAGCTGTTTTTTACTGAGTTCCTTCCTTTTTACTTTGAGAAGCTTTATTCTTTTAAGAGGCTACCTATGATAATGTATGAAATATATTAGCTTAAATATATTGGCTTAAATGTAATTATGCAAAGGATTTAAGGAATGCTAGATTCTTATTTCATATGGTTGTAAGAGTTGTATTTATCCTGAAATTAAGTCAGCCACCAGCCTAGCCCCCCTGCCAGACAGAAGACGCCATCCAAGCACTCTTGATATATAGTTGTCAGGCATTTGTTTAGAAACCTTAAATGAAGGAAATCTTTCAATGTTGATGTGAACTCAAGATCCTTGACATCTGTTGAACATAAAAATGTAAGATTAAACATTTGTTTTAGAAGGCAATAGGGCAAGAGGTGAGCTGGTAATTAAGATTCCATGTAAGATATATTATTACTTATATGTCATATATATAGCTCTTTGTCTCCCTTATAAGGGCAAGGAAATGGGTGTATCTTTTGTGGGTGTATCTTTTGTGATTGGTTCTACCAAACAGCCAATAGGAATTCCAACCAGGCTGATTGGACAGAGGCAGCCACAGGAGGAGCAAAGGGGGCTGGATTAAGGGAATATAAGTGCTGGCCAGAATGGCAGGAGGCAGGCCAGAGCTTGGTAACCATATACCACTGTGCCTCTCATTTATTTGTCTGACAAATAAATTAATATTTTAATTTCTCTATTGCTGCGTTGAATATTTCATTCCAGCTAAGCGTTAACCACAAGCAGAGGTGCTACAGTACCTATTTATCTACTTGCACTGCATGCTTTCAAACTGCTATGTTGACAGGAGCTGGGACCGAACAACGGGAGCTCCCCTCGTTGCGGGGATTCAAACTGCTGACCTTCCAATCGGCAAACCCTAGCAGTGATTTCTCTACTGAAAAACCAAAAATGCACCAGTCTGTACTCAAATGCTCCAAGCTCTTTATTATTCCAGGAATCTTTTCCTGTGTCCCTCACTTCCCTGAAATACTTTTTGAGAAGTAACTCGAATGGCAGACAGCATCTTTAATATCTTTGCAGCAAAGACCCTAGGCTGAATCTTTCACATATGCAATCAAAAGAATCTCAGAAAGTCCAGGGAAGACCGCTGTAAATATGTGGGTCAGAAATCCCATCCCCCAAATGTCTTCTAAAAGTTGTGTAGTTATTTATGTCCTTGACATCTGAAGGGAGGGTTTTCCACAAGGAGGGTGCTACCACCGAGAAGACCCTCTGCCTGGATCCCTGTGACCTCACTTCCCACAGGGAGGGAACTGCCAGAAGGTTCTTGGAGCTGGACCTCAGTGTCCGGGCTGAACGATGGAGGTGGAGACTCTCCTTCAGGTATACTGGGCCAAGGCCATTTAGGGCTTTAAAGGTCAGCACCAACACATTCAATTGTGCTTGGAGCCAATGTAGGTCTTTCAGGACCAGTGTTATATTGTCTTGGCGGCAACTCCCAGTCACCAGTCTAGCGGATGCCATCATTGGTCATTGGAGCTGGACCTCAGTGTCCAGGCTGAATGATGGAGGTGGAAACTGGACTGAGATCATGTATGATTTGATCCCCAGATATAGGCCTCTGGCTTTGTGATGAGGGAGAAAAGGCATATCCTCATTGCAAGGTGAAAACCCATTTCCTACTGCAATCCAAGCACATCAAACCACAATTGTGACCTTTATATTAGGAATTTCTGCTGTAGGTTGACAGAATAATCTGTGCACATGCTTTTGTTTTATCACATTGTATGTGATCCTACCTGGATTAGGTGCTGCCTTAGTGTTCAGGGAGTCCCCAACATGCCTCTTTTTTTTTTTTTTTAGAAAGTTACAAAAACACCGTGGATTTGATTAGAAAAAATGTTGTGTCAAAATTATTCAGATAGTCATAAATATATATTAAACAGGGTAATCCAAAGTTTATTTTGGTGTGTAGAGACCTAAAAGTCAGAACTTTATTGGGGCAGCTCATTCAGCTAGTTGGAGTCCAGCTGAGTTTTCAGATCTAAAGTACAGTGGTACCTTGGGTTACATACGCTTCAGGCTACATACGCTTCAGGTTACAGACTCCACTAACCCAGAAATAATACCTCGGCTTAAGAACTTTGCTTCAGGATGAGAACAGAAATCGTGCAGCGGCGGCGCAGCAGCAGGAGGAGGCCCCATTAGCTAAAGTGGTGCTTCAGGTTAAGACCAGTTTCAGGTTAAGAACAGACCACCAGAATGAATTAAGTACCACTGTACATGATGGAAAATATCACTGAAATATTCTCCTGCCCTTCAAACTTTGCCAGGCTCTCAGGGGCATCTGAGTATTTGACACATAGACATGAAAACTACTTACTGTTGCTCTTGATTGTGATGTTTATATTGCTAGGCTCAATGATGAGCGTTGTGGCAGGTTAAGGGCCCTTTGTGCTTTGGCAAGAACAAGAATAAATGACAATGACTTTGGTAATTATAGGGGGAATAAAAAAGCGCCTTGCAACATCATCTGACTCAATGATATAATAATAATCATAGTTTATTATCTGTACCCTGCCCATCTGACTGGGTTGCCTCAGCCACTCTGGGAAACTTCTGATAAATGGCTCACAAAGGGAAAGTTGGGTTTGGACTGGCCTTTACTAGTCCAAACAGGGGTCATCAACATGGTGCCCTCCAGATTTTGTTTGATTACAAGTCCCAGCAGCCAGCACAGCCAATGGTTAGGGCTGATGTGAGTTGTCTTCCCGCAATATTTGGAGGGTCACAGCACATGGCCCACCCCTCTTGTTTATGAACATCTACATAACAAAGAGTAACTGGCTTCCTTTGATGAGGTCTATGTGGTACTGCCAACTGGTCTGGTCTTCTGTCAACATTCAATACCATACTTTCTGATTTTGTTATATTAATTTTATATCCCAACATCCTGCTAATTTAATCAAGCAGAGTCATGACATCCCCAAGTGTTTCTTTCAGGTTTCCCCCGCAATTTATGCAACATGGTCATTGCAGAGATCAATTTTTCTCTCTCTCTACTAGTTGTAACTCTGTGGGTTATATCATTACATCTGATTGCCTCTGCTAATTGGGAATGTAAACAACAAGGGGAATAAAGGACAGTCTCTGCAAAATCTGAATGAATCTGATTTTGTCCTTTTTCTCTGAAATATTGACTTTAGAATTAAAATATATGAACTTAATCCATGTGATAGATTCCCTGCCTAGTCCAATATAATCCAATACACGATATATAAAGCCCCATTCTACACGATCAAAGGCTTTCTCTGCATCAAGAAATAATATGCCATATGGTTGTTTCACTTTATTGGTAACAATAATGTAAAGTAACACCTTATATATGATTGAAGAGAATTTATGTCCAAGGAACATGAAATAGATTCAAAACTGAATTATTGTCAAATATACAAATACATATTGACTGGAAAATACCCCAGAGCAATCTAGAAACCCATTGGATCAAGTAGCCTCCAAGGGTGGACCAACTGCAAAGAGGAAAAGGTGCTGATAGCCTTAACCTTAACAAGAAGTGATCTGAACTTGACAAGGAACTGATGGCAATGTCCCCCACTTTCAGATCACCCTCTTCCTGCCCAGTTGGAAAATACAAGGTCCAGAAGGTAGCCTGTCACATACGATGGGATGGTGACATGTTGGGACAGCCCCATGACAGCCATAAAGTCCTGAGCCACCCTGGAATCATTTGCCTCGGTCTGGATGTTGAAGTCCACCCAAAGCAACAGTCTGGGAATCCTCTACACTGCCTCCAAGATGAGTTCTGTCAGCTGAGGTAGAGAGACTGCTGGGGAGTGAGATGGGTGGTGAACCAGCAGAGTCCCTCATCTGTCCTGACTACTCATTGCCAGGAACACACAATCTAAATCCCCCAACTTGACAGAAAACTTGGGGGGGGAGAGATGGGATCTCTACAGATTACAGCAACTTCCCCTCCCTGACCCTGAGGTCTACCCTGATGCTGCCCTGAATACCTAGGTGGGCATAGCTGGGTGAGACCAACTCCACCCTGCTCACCCACCCAGGTTTCTATGATATAGACACGATTGGCCTTGTCATCCACAATGAAATCATGGACAAAAGAGGTCTTACTGTGAGCTGACCTGAGATGCAACAGCAGAAGCCGTAGGCTGAAGAGCTGGCTGATAGGACAACAGGTTGGAAGACCAGATAGCACACAGCACAATCACTAACTCCCTGTGCCATTTGCTCCTGGTCCGGCCTGCCTCACCACCCACACTATACCTCCCCCTACTCTGAACAACTGCAACTGGGGGCAGCCTGCTCTCCCCAGCTCCTCTCTTCCCAGAGACATCGCCCTTCCTTCAATAGAAACAAAAAACCCCACACACGTTAAAACCAGTTACCGTATTTTTCGCTCCATAAGACGCACTTTACCATAAGACGCACCTAGTTTTTAGAGCAGGAAAATAAGGGGGGGAAATTATGAATCAAATGTTGTACTAAACTATTTAAAACAGCAAAGCAGGTGGCTCCTGTCCACTCTGCTGCTTTAAAGCGAGCCACAGTATATAATGAAGAGAATGGAAAAAGGATAGACATTCCATTACAATGTGGCTGTTTTCATTATCACTGGGAAGTCAGTATTGGCAGCTGTCACATAAACTAAAATTTGAGCATTTTACTGTTATTAATCAAGAATAGTAATAGTCAGGGAGAGAAACCAGGGCTATACAAATGAGAAGTGCTTGGATTATGGAGGAACAGCAAAGAGATCAAATGATTGCACTCCAGTTCCTAAATATGTGAAGTTTTCTCAAAACAGGCATGGTTGTTTTGAAAGGAAGATTCAAAGAGTGGGAAATGGAGTGATTGAACAAAGAACAGAGGAGGGAAAGAGGACAGATAAATAGCTTCCATTCAATACCAAGATAACACAATGTTTTTGGTCTGGTATAGGTGGACTGAACTTGTAAGAATTTGTATAATGAATTATAGATTTGGAGTGGAATATCAGTGCCTCTTTTCAGCAATAAAGATTAGCTGCTAGGAACATGGTCCACACACAAACACACAGAATGTCCGGTTATAGCTGTGCAGTTTAAACTGTTACTGAGCCAGATGCCTGCTCAGTTTTAGCTGAGCTCACTATTACTGGTTTTTGGAGATGCTTTGCATGTATTGATGACTAGTTCCGCAAAACTGCTACTTGAAGAAATCCCCAAACTTAATATTTTTAAACTTCAAATGGAGCTCAGAATCCAGTTAGGCAATCAAGCCTTTGCAGTTGAATTAGGAGGCACTGAGAGACGGCAAATTCACTTTAAAGCAACAAAGCTGGACAGGAGCGTGGCTCCCCAGCCCACCCCCAAAGAGCAGCCCAGGAGTGCGGAGCAACGGTGCACAGCCTGCCCGCTGCTCCAAAACCTTCCCGGGGCTTCAGGGAGAAGAGGGGGTTGCCGGCAGAGCAGCGTGGCTCCCTCCCCCACCCCCAAAGAGCAGCCTAGGAGCATGCCGCACTCGGGCGATTTGGCTCCAAGGACCACACATTCGCTCCATAAGATGCACAGACATTTCCCCTTACTTTTAGAAGGAAAAAAGTGTGTCTTATGGAGCGGAAAATGCGGTAACTCTCTAAACAAGATCCCAACCCAACCCAAAATGTTGTTCAGCAGCCTCAGCCTTTAGAGCTGGTCAGTCAAGACCCAGTGCTGTCTAAGGCCAGGTGGGAGAAGGCTTGTTAAGCAGAGTGCAGGTCTAGCAGGCCTCACAGCCAGGAGGCAACTGAGGAATAGATAGTGGGGAGAGATTACAGTGAGAAGGGAGGGACGTGGACAGACAAAATGTGGTTGTTTAAACCACTGAAAGAGATTAGAGAGAGACTGAAAGGAAAATGACAATTTTAAACAAAAGCTGAATGCCTGAACTCCCTGGAGGAACACAAGAACTCAGCATCACCAGTTGAAAGTGATTGACAATGCTTTAAATACAGACAAAAAGGTAAGATTGATTATCTATCTCTCTCCCCCCTTAGTTTTTTGCTGTCAGGAACTCCTTCGTGTTCAGTTCAGGCTTCAGTATGATTATGTAGCACTTGGGTATGAAGATACAGCCCAGAAGCCCAGCACTGGAAGCTAAGATAGAGAAGACCTGCACAGCTACCATGTATTTCCCCTTGGTGCTCAGGTAGGTGGGCACAAAGGACACCCAAACACTGCAGAAGACCAGCATGCTGAAGGTGATCAGCTTGGCTTCATTGAAGGCCCCAGGCAGATTCCTGGCTAGGAAAGCCACCGTGAGGCAGATAGCAGACAGGAGACCCATGTAGCCGAGGGCAACATAAAACATAGCAACAGACCCTTCATTGCACTGCAAGATGATCTCTCCAGGCTGGGAGCTCATGTCAGAGTTTGGGAATGGAGGAGAAACTCCCAGCCAGGTGGTGCAGATGACAACTTGGACAGTGGAACAGGAAATGACAATGGAGTTGGCCAGACTCTTCCCCAGCCATTTCCTCAGCCTGTTCCCTGGCTTGGTGGCCAAGAAGGCCAACACCACAGTGATGGTTTTTCCCAACACAGAAGAGACAGCAGATGAGAAGACAATGCTGAAGACCATTTGTCGGAGAAGACAGTTGACTTTCCTTGGCCGGCCGATGAAAAGGAAAGAGGACAAAAAGCAGAGCAGGAGGGAGAAGAGGAGGATGTAGGAGAGGTCCCTGTTGTTGGCTTTGACTAGCGGAGTTTCATTGTATTTCACGAATATTCCCAAAATAAAACCTGTGGTTGAGGATAAGAGTAGGGCAACGGAAGCCAGGAGGATCCCTAAATAATCATAGGACAAGAAGTTGGTTGCTTTCGGGACACAATGATCTTGCTCCTTGTTTGGATGCTGATCTTCTGGACATTTGATGCATTCATTGGAATCTGCACAGAGTAAAAGAGACATAATTAACCTAACATTAGTCACACACCTAGAGCAGTCTGAATGCTGTTACAATTGTGGGAATTGGTTGGCATATGGGAGAGATAAAGAAAGAACACTGTGTTCAAAGAGAACCTTCAACCCATGGCTTCTTTCCACTGGTGTCGTGTCCTACCTTCCTGAGTGGAGATTGTCCCTTCTGAGCAGGGAGCACAGTCATAGCAGCATGGGGGTTTCCCTTCCTGAATCTTCTTGGCATATCCAGGGCAACAGCTCTTTGTGCATCTTGAATGAGGCGTGGTCTGGAAATAAATAGAAGGAGCAGCTTCAAGGCTTTAGGAAATGGATTGTTGAGTTTTGGAAGGATCCCAGAATAATAATAATTATTATTTGTACCCCACCCATCTGGCTGGGTTTCCCTAGACACTCTGGGCAGCTTCCAGCACATACAGGTTGAGTCTTTTAAAAGACGCCCTATGGAACATGTGTGAAAAGAATGGTCTGCCCTTTAGAGCTCCATGTTCCACAGGACCTCTTTTAAAAGACTCACCCTGTTTAAAATTTAATGAAGCGTGAAGCATTAAACGCATCTTTACTTCCAATGGCCTAAAATGAGCTCAGACCCAATTAGGAGTGATCTCTTTTTTGCTTTTTGTAAAGCAGCATGGCTGTGAAATCTCTTTAGTGTTTCTGCTTCTTCCCTTTAACATTGATATACTGCACTTTTCTATACATACAGACAATCCAGGCAGAAAGAAAGATATGAGGAAGAAGAACCTTATGACAATCCTAGGATCAAAATAAGCATAAAAATGAGAAATGAACCAGCCTTCATATAAAATACTCCTACAAAATGGCGCACTAAACCCCTGACACAGTTGCCATCACATCTGCTATGTGTTTGTGCATTTGAGAAATAAGACTGGACTGACTGATTCTGCTTTGCTTCAAAGGCAAAATGGTGTTGTTGAGGTTGGCATGAAGGCTGCACCTAGTGCAAAAATTGGCACCTAGTTTGCCCTTGAGCCATATCTGCACTTCCCATTTTCATTTTAGGAAGCTTTCCCAGCTGGATGAATATATATTTATTATAGCTGTTCATTTTGTAATAAGCCTCTTATTCATTGTCAATTCCCAGCTGGATGAATATATATTTATTATAGCTGTTCATTTTGTAATAAGCCTCTTATTCATTGTCAATTTTTATAGTTGCTTATTCAAGAGTGAGATCTATTAAGCTCAATGGGATTTAGCTCCAGGGAAGTGTCCATGCTTGCAATAAAAGCCTCCTATGTACTGTTCAACAAGCTGCTAGAGCGTAGCAGGAATCATAGATATTAAAAAGGCACATAACATTTCTCCTACCTTCTTACACAGTGTGGGCCATACTATTGTTTCTGGGCTAATGGTGAACTTTAGATTTGAGGACTCCTGTCTCTCTATGCTCCCAATTTTCACACTAGCATGCGACTTATTAGGAAACAGCACCCAATTAACAATATCAAAGTCAATGGCCAGTGCCCCATTCTCATCCAAGTACTGTCCATCAGTTGAAGTATTAGAAGACAGATGGACTTCCTTCAAGAATGAACGAAGCTAGAATAACAGAGAAAACCATGTTGGATGCCATCCATTAGAAAAGATTGGCTATGATTTTGAGAAATTATGTATGGTCATCATGGAATTAATAAAGGTGGAACACAAAGTTCTAAGAAGGATGGAGTCATCTGTCTGCTACAGGATCCTGTTTTCTATAGCACCAGTCTTAAAGGAAACTATATAAAAAAAGGCTATAAGCTTAAAAAGAAAAAAAGTAAAGACCCCTGGACAGTTAAATCTAGTCGAATTCGATTTTGAGAGTGATGCTCATCTCCACTTTCAGGCCAAGGGAGCCGGCATTTGTCCGCAGACAGCTTTCCAAGTCATGTGGCTAGCATTACTAAACCACTTCTGGTGCAGAGAGGACTGGGACGAGTCCCAGAGCACACAGAAACGCGGTTTACCTTCCTGCCGCAGCAGTAGATATTTATCTACTCGCACTGATATGCTTTCAAACTGCTAGGTTGGCAGGAGCTGGGACAGAGCAACTGGAGCTCACTCTGTTGTGCAGATTGAACTGCCAACCTTGCGATCGACAAGAGATTCAGTAGTTTAGACCACAAGATGGCTATACAGTGGCACCAGAAACCTGGTAGTCACAGATTATAAAGACCTTTGAAGGTGAAAATCATTGGTTGGATATTCCTTCTATTTGTCACATGGGTACATGGCTGATGTCCCAGTTTTTCCAGGACACTTGTAGGGTATGCTATGTTCCTATCATGATGAATCCAGAGTTGGAAAATAAATCACAATCTTCAAAAGCGAGAGGCCATACCTGCCATGGCTGTAGACTTTGAGGTTCCATCTTGTCTCCTCCACCCACCATCAACCTCCGCTTTGATCTGGATGAATAGGCTGCATTCAAGGCCTGAGCCACAACTTGGACACTGTAGTAAGTGATATAACTGTCTTGGGAGTGGATCCCTTCAATCTCCTCCTGGGGCAGCTGCATCTGATTCTCCTTCTCTCTGCATCTTTCCCAATTCCTCACAGATAAGGCATGCTTTGAATATGAACATACAAATGCTTCATGCCAAGAAGCAGAAGCTATTGGTTCATAGTAGTCCTTTTTTGCCCCCTTTTTGGGCTTCATTACAAAGGACAAAGAACCATGGGCATATCGGAAGGCCTCTGTCTCATAAAACAAGATGTTATCCTGAAGACCGGTGGTGATCCAGACTTTCCCCCCGGTTTGTGTCCTTTCAAAGAAAGATTGTACCTCTATGATGACAAAAAATCCATACTGAGAGTCTGCATAATAAACAAATACATTGACTTGTGTCCACATGGCAGATGGCTCATGAGAGAACCACAAGGAAGTTTTCCGTTGTACTCTTTCAGTGAAGGCAGCACAAATTTCCCTTTTGCTCATCAGAGGTGTCAAGGTGCTCAAGAACTTTTCGCCATTGTCATTGTCTGAAGCAAAGAGGCCGACCCATGTCCATCTGAAGTGCAGGAGGAGTTGGACCACCCCCTGGTACTGAGCATCTTCATTTGGGGCCATTGAGTTGACAAAAGGGGCCTGTTTTTCATCATGAAGAACGAAGCCAGAACTGAGCTGGTGAGAGAAGGGAAAGAGACTGGTGCTTTGCTTTTCAGGACAAATTTAATTATCAACCTTAACCTTATTTGGAAAAAAAAGTATTTTAATTTTATTTTAGGAATATATATACCACTTAACTGCAGCAGTCACTAAGCAGTTAAGAAAGAGTCAATAAGAAAAGAACCAAGAAGGTACATCTATTAAACCAAACTTCAATTAAAATGCCTGTAGCAATAATAATAATAAATCTTCAGCAGGACACATAAGGTCAATAGAGAAGGGCCTTGTTTTACCTAAAGTGGAAGGAGGTTATAGAAAATTGGTCCCACAATAATATGCACACAGCTCAGGGTGGAAACAAGCTGTGCATCTGAGCCACTGGGGACCACAAACCATGACTTACCCTTAAAGCTTAGTGATTGAGCAGAGTCATAATGGATCAGGTGGTTCTAGAGGTATCCTGGACGCAAATAGTTAAGCATCTTTTAAACAAATACAAGAAAATTGAACCTAGCCCTGGTGTTACATGCTAGCAATAGCCAGTTCTTGTCAGTGGTCTAGCTGGAGAAGATCAGTCTACATCCCAATCCCAAAGAAGAGCAGTGTCAAAGAATGCTCCAACTACAGTACCGCACAATTGCACTCACTTCACACGCTAGCAAGGTTATGCTTAAAATTCTACAAGGCAGGCTTAAGCAGTATGTGGACTGAAAACTCCCAGAAGTGCAAGCTGGATTTCAAAGGGGCAGAGGAACCAGAGACCAAATTGCAAACATGCGCTGGATTATGGAGAAAGCTAGAGAGTTCCAGAAAGACATCTACGGTACTTCTGCTTCATTGACTATGAAAAAGCCTCTGACTGTGTTGACCGCAGCAAACTATGGCAAGTTATTCAAGAAATGGGAGTGCCTGATCACCTCAGCTGTTTCCTGAGAAATCTCTGTGTGGGACAAGAAGCTACAGTTAGAACTGGATATGGAACAACTGATTGGTTCAAAATTGGGAAAGGCGTACGACAAGGCTGTATATTGTCTCCCTGCTTATTTAATTTATATGCAGGATTCATCATGCGAAAGGCTGGGCTGGACGAATCCCAAACCGGAATTAAGATTGCCGGAAGAAATATCAACAACCTCAGGTATGCAGATGACACAACCCTGATGGCAGAAAGTGAGGAGGAATTAAATAAACTTTTAATGAGGGTGAAAGAGGAGAGCACAAAATATGGTCTGAAGCTCAACATAAAAAAAAAAAAATGAATATCATGGCCACTGGGCCCATCACCTTCCAGCAAATAGAAGGGGACGAAATGGAGGCAGTGAGAGATTTTACTTTCTTGGGCTCCATGATCACTGCAGATAGTGACTGCAGTCACGAAATTAAAAGACGCCTGCTTCTTGGGAGGAAAGCAATGACAAACCTAGATAGCATCTTAAAAAGCAGAGACATCACCTTGCCAACAAAGGTCCATATAGTTAAAGCCATGGTTTTCCCAGTAGTGATGTATGGAAGTGAGAGCTGGACCATAAAGAAGGCTGATCACCAAAGAATGGATGCTTTTGAATTATGATGTTGGTGGAGACTCTTGAGAGTCCCATGGACTGCAAGATGATCAAACCTCTCCATTCTTAAGGAAATCAGCCCTGAGTGCTCACTGGAAGGACAGATCCTGAAGCTGAGGCTCTAATACTTTGGCCACCTCATGAGAAGAGAAGACTCCCTGGAAAAGCCCCTGATGTTGGCAAAGATGGAGGGCACAAAGAGAAGGGGACAACAGAGGATGAAATGGCTGGACAGTGTTCTCGAAGCTACCAGCATGAGTCTGACCAAACTGCGGGAGGCAGTGGAAGACATGAGTGCCTGGCGTGCTCTGGTCCAGGGGGTCACGAAGAGGCGGACACAACTAAACGACTAAACAACAACAACATGTCCAAACTATCCCAAAGACCCAACCTGTTATTTTGTATGGAGTCCAACCCCATCCAGAACTTTTGTATTAAAGGTCAATCCGTTTTTTGAATTTGCAGCTGAGATTCATTTGACGGATGGCCATTCCTAGGTCAGAAGGGTTCCTTTCTTAGTATCATTTTGCTCAATTTATTTATTAATATAGTTCTATTATCCTCAGCATAGCTTGTTGTTTCATGAGATGGCAAATGTCAGGTGTGCCTGACTTGAAGCCCATTCTTACTTGTGGGATTTTGTAGATGCCCAACATGCCTGCAATGTGCATGGAGATGTTGGATTCACCCCGTTCAAGAACAGCCAGTAACCTTTTCTGCCTTCCACAGGTGTAGTTTGGAATATTGATTTTCCCGCCAGCAAGCAGATCTGTCAGAGCATCCGAAGTCGTTCTGCCATCAAAAAGGGTCTCATAGATGCTGTAGCCCAGGGTGATGTTGGGTAGGAGCCTGGAGTTATGATTGACATCCTGAACGGCCAGCAAGAAGCTAAGGATTTGCCATCCCCTCTTATTTAAATAACTGCAAAAATAATTGTGCCACATAGTCGTATTTGATTCCATGAAATTGCAAGTCACGTTCTTTTTTGTATAAATCAAACCAAATGAGAAAGGAGCACAGTAACTAGGGCAATGTGCATGGTATTTTTTGCAGGAGAGGAGAACGGAGAAAAAACTAGGAAACAAATCAGCCTCCTGAACCCACCACCAGCTCCAACGGCAAAGGTGCCAACAATATTTTATTCTGTGAACTTCCCGGATATCTTAGGATCAATGGCAGTATATAAATCAAATAAAAAAATAAAAATAAAAACTGCACCTAAGATTGAGGAGAACGGTTGCACATATGACATCACACACGACGCATGATATCACATGACGTTTCGGAAGGAGCCAGGGAATGGAGCCAAACACAGTTGCCGACGGCTCCTCATTTCTCCCGCTCAACATTCCGGTCCGAGATGGCCCCATGAGCAGATACTTCCTTCTCCTTTCTCTGCTAAATATCTTCCGGACTTCTATAATACTTCTATAATACTAAGCTGTGCAAACAAAAATCATGGCTAATTGGGTAATATTGTATCTGCTACCTTATTTTACTCCTAATCTTGAAGAGGCTTAATTAAGACCAACATAAATACCAGAACTATTGCGGAAGATGGAGCCCCTTCAACTGTGCATGCAATAGCCGATCCAAAAAGGGGGGGGCTAGAACCTATTTGAATCCCACTGCCCTAAAATAGCTTATGGAGATTTTATAAACTGATGCAGCAAGATTTGGCTGTTATAATACACTATACTGCTCAAGCTATGGAGGAACATTCTCAGATGCACAGAAAATGGAACGCTTTGAATGGTGAACACTTTGAACACATGAAACAATTACAAAAGTGAGTCTAAACATGTAGACATATAGATTTACTAGTAGCAAAACTTCATTGATTGTATGGAGAGATATTTGATAAGGGTACCCCATCTACTGTATTTCATCAGGCTTATATTACAGTTCTACCCAGGTAAAGATCATACCAACTGTGGGAACTGTTGACCCACATCATTGATTAATGTTGTTACGAAGATTTTAACAGTGATTTAAGCAAATGCATTAGGTAATAATGATAGTTTTTAAGAATGACCAGACTGATTTTATACCAACAAGACAAGCTGCAGATAATAATAGACTAGTGGTGAACTTGATAGATTTAAATAGAAATAAGAATCAAATTTTTATAATATCATTAGACACTGAGAAGATTTTTAACAAAAATTATAAAGACTACATAGAAGTAGATTTAACTAAATTTGGATTTCCACTGGTTTTTATAAAATGGATTAAAGTACAGTATGTTTCAGCTACATGGGACGCAGGTGGCGCTGTGGGTTAAAGCCTCAGCGCCTAGGACTTGCCGATTGAAAGGTCGGCGGTTCGAATCCCTGCGGCGGGGTGCGCTCCCGCTGCTCGGTCCCAGCGCCTGCCAACCTAGCAGTTCGAAAGCACCTCCGGGTGCAAGTAGATAAATAGGGACCACTTACCAGCGGGAAGGTAAACGGCGTTTCCGTGTGCGGCTCTGGCTCGCCAGAGCAGCGATGTCACGCTGGCCACGTGACCCGGAAGTGTCTCCGGACAGCGCTGGCCCCTGGCCTCTTAAGTGAGATGGGCGCACAACCCCAGAGTCTGTCAAGACTGGCCCGTACGGGCAGGGGTACCTTTACCTTTACCTATGTTTCAGCTACAGCTAAAGTGAACAGTCTTGTGCCTGCTCTTTTTCCACTGGTCCGAGGAACTAGACAAGCATGTTAAGAACCCCTGGCTTGCACCATTAGACAACATTGTAAGATTCATGGAGCACTTCACAATTCTGTTGAATACAAATCGGTGTTCTTTGCAGATGATAGTCTTCTGTTTATTTCAAAGCCTCCATTGTGTATCCCCAATCTGTTGCAAACAACTGATGCTTTGGGTAAAATGTCAGGATACTCTATCAATTGGTCCAAATTAGAACTGATGCCAGTAGGTGAAAAATTAATTATCCATTCAATATCAATTTTGAATTTGTACCGAAACTATCACATATTTAATTACGTTAATACCAAGAGTCGGTAACTCAGTCGTTGTTGTTTAGTCGTGTCCTACTCTTCGTGACCCCATGGACCAGAGCATGCGAGTTAGTTACAGTTAATACAACCAAAATAATCAGAGGCCTCCCAAGATATTGATAGATGGGTGTCATTAAACCTTATCCTTTGGGGAAATGGTGAATGCTCTAAAAATGAACATTATCCCCAGATTCATTTATATTCTGAGAGGACTTCCAGTTTTTATATCCCAATCATATTTCCAAAAGAAAAACTTCCTGTTTAGGAAATGTCTTTGGAGGTCAAATGTACTGAGAATATCATTGCAGAAAGTGCCATTACAAATTAAGGAAGGTGGCTTTGGACTTGCAAATCTGGAATTATACCATCATGCTTATTTATTGTTAAGTATCAGACACTGGAGACCTGCTGGTGGTCTTAATCTCAAGAGTTGGGCAACTTTAGGGAATACATACATACATACATACATACATACATACATACATACAGTAAAGCCTTTGGTTAGGTGGACAGTATTAGGATTCATTCTGTGGGGAAATCCTACTTTATACTTTTATTTATTTATTAATGAAATGCTTCTAATATTTTTTAATAGAATCTCTCACACCCAACATCCTTCCACAGCATGGAATCCTCCACCCCGTTACAGGAAGGGAAGATTGGGGAAGCCGGGCTTCGCTTTGTCCAGCGGTCAGTAGCTGCCACTGTATCTTAGATCTTCTCCAGGCATTATATATGTCACAATCATTGCTTCCCATAAAAGGGTTGGCATGTTTGGAATCAAAGCATGAGAAGAGCACCTGCCTAAGCCTAGTAGACAGTTACAGTTTTCAGTTGCATAGATTGCTTTGTGCCTGGGGAAAATAATTGTGCATTAAAAATTGTGCTCCCCATCTATCATTGCACCCAGCTATAAAGAAAAAGCCTGCCTTGCAACTTTTCTGAGTGACAGTTTTCATGCCAAGAAACGCTCCATGAGACACAATGAGAGAATGAATTTCCTTTGGCTAACTACAGAAAACCTGCAATAGTATTACCCCATAGACCTTCATAGACCTCCAGGACCCCATAGACATCCAGTAGAGACCCACCCTTGCTTCAGTCACTTTCATCTCAGAGGGGCTGACCCAGGTGCATCAAGACAACGGGAGTGTAGCAGAAACACATCAATGCACTACTCACGCATCAACCCAGTTCAAGGGGGTTCTGGAGAAGGTGAAGGGCAAACGATCTCCAATGAATTTTGAAGATACGATTCCACTAATGAGATGGTTTCCTGGTCTGTAAAAATTCACAGCATAATTGAAATCCCTGACCAGATTCAGTGAGCATTTTGCCTTCTGCTGCATCCCGCAGATTAAAAGAGGGAGCAACAAGAGCAGTGTTATCATTCTGAATCCACCTGCTACACTTCCCTTCTGACTGTTTCTCTCAATTTCATAACCAGCTAATCAGAAGAAGCCTAAACTCTTGCAAAGACATGTCCAGCTCTGGCTACAGAGACAAAGAGGAAAGGATACAGCTCTGTGGTAGATCTTTGGCTTGCACCCAAAAGTGCCAGGTTCAACCTCTCCTAACTGTTCCAGGTAGGGCTGAAGATGTCCTCTACTTGGAGAGCTGCCACCAGTCAGTAGATAGTACTAAGCTAGAAGGCGGCTTCCTATGCTCCGATTAAGTTTCACAAGGACTTATCCCCTACACCCTTTCACCTGAACTCTATATTGACTGCAAGGACTTGTTGTGGCACACAATACATTTTATACATCAAACTTTTCAGGCACAGTGGAGTAAATAACCTCCTGCTGCTCTTGATTTTGATGTTTGTGTTATTGTTCCCAAAGGCAGCATTCGAAGGGTGTTCATGGGGGATAAGAAAAGATCACTGTGGTTCTGATAATAGTAAGGGGAAGAAAGGTCTCCTCTGGGAGCAGGCGCAGAGCAGGAGAAAAACATGTTGACTCAAGAGACTGACAAGGTACAAATCGGGAGAAAGTTGAGTTTGGCTGAACATGATTGACATCAGAAGAGCCCTGAAGCTGGATCAGGCGAAGGGCCCATGAAGTCCAGCATCCTCTTCTCAAAATGGACAGCCAGTTGCCCCAAAGGGAAGTCCACAAGGAAGGGGTCAGTGCAGCAGCCCTTTCCTTACATGGGATTCCCAAAACTAGCACTCTACATGATTCAGGTAGTTTAGGTTCATTTGTGTAATTATAGCTTCTGAACTCTAGGAGGTTTGGGGGGAAAGATTTGTAGATCATTTTTGTATTAACTTGATATTTTATGCGTGGGAAGTTTTAAAAAGGTTGTTTTTGTTTTGCAATGAATAAATTATGTTTTGCACCTCTTCCTCGGTGACTTATGACTCTAGGAATAAGACTTTGAGATACTGAGCTGAAACTTTAGGCTTGAGCATTGCCTCTTTACACTCCATGGCCACAGCCACAGCCATGGCCTTCTGCCTCTGCACAATCTATGAGGCCTTCGAGGAAGACAGAGTCCTCTTGATGTTGTCCAGCCTGGCTGCCGCTGCCATGGAAGACTTGGCCTACCTGCTGCCCATGCTGCAACATCTGCTGGCCGCAGAGGAAAAAATACAAATGGTAGCAAATCATCATTGTCCTTTAGTAAGGCAATAAGCTTATGAAATACAGCCACCAGCCCAATAATGTATAAACCTTTGCTACAAAGATATTGAGGATGCTGTCTGCCATTCAAGTGACTTCTCAAAAAGTATTTCAGGGAAGCGAGAGGCACAGGAAAAGATTCCTGGAATAATAAAGAGCTTGGAGCATGTGGGGACAGACTGGTGCGTTTTGGGGTTTTCAGTAGAGAAGAAGCTAGAATGTAATCAAGTTCTGAACTCCTTGGAGAAACACTAGAACTCAGCACTACCTGGTGAAAATGATGGACGATGCTTTGAATACAAACTAAAAGAAGGACAAATAATTTCACTCTCTCTATATCTTTCTTTAAGATTTTTCACTTGCTCTCTGCCATAAAGCCCCAGAATGGATTACAATATATAATTAAAACAACAACAACAACAAACTGTTACAATAATTAACCAATAAGAACAACTCCAAAGAGAACAGAATAGTATGACATATGGAAGTCTGAAATAAGTAATGATTGTTGCTGTGGAAAAAGTGAAACAGAAAGCCACAAGCCTTGGATGCCATCCAAATATGAATATGTATATTATTTATTTGTGTGGCTGAAGCCATTACAAGAAACAAAAAATGAAAACAGAATAAAATGCATTACACAGTTATAATAAATATTGAAACCAGGAATTCTGTCAGGGAAGGGTTTGCTCCTCTGAATAATCTAACTTATAAACACCACAAACTTACAGATCCAATGTTACAGATCCAATGTTGTCTTTAGTACTTTTGTACTATTTTATTGTTGTTAGCCGCCCTGAGCCCGGCTTCGGCTGGGGAGGGCGGGATATAAATAAAATTTATTTTATTATTATTATTATTATTATTATTATTATTATTATTATTATTATTATTAGTGTTTTGTCGTCAGATGCTCCTTCGTGTTCAGATCAGGCCTCAGTAAAATAATGTAGCACTTGGGCATGAAGATGCAGCCCAGAAGCCCAGCACTGGAAGCCAAGATGGAGAAAACCTGAACGGCTACCATGTATTTCCCTTTGGCGCTCAGGTAGGTGGGCACAAAGGACACCCAAACACTGCAGAAGACCAGCATGCTGAAGGTGATCAGCTTGGCTTCATTGAAGGCCCCAGGCAGCTTCCTGGCTAGAAAAGCCACTGTGAGGCAGATGGCAGACAGGAGACCCATGTAGCCAAGGGCACCATAGAACATGACCACAGATCCTTCGTTGCATTGGACAATGATCTCTCCAAGCTGGGAGCTCATGTCAAATTCTGGGAATGGAGGAGAGATCCCCAGCCAGATGGTGCAGATGACAAGTTGGACACTGGAGCAGGAAATGACAATGGAGTGGGCCAAACTCTTCCCCAGCCATCTCCTCACCTTGTTCCCTGGCTTGGTGGCCAGGAAGGCCAGGACTACAGTGATGGTTTTTGCCAAGACAGAAGAGACAGCAACTGAGAAGATGAGGCTGAAGGTTGTCTGTCGGAGAAGACAGTTGACTTTCCTTGGACATCCAATGAAGAGGAAGGAGGACAAAAATGAGAGAATGAGGGAGATGAGGAGGATGTAGGTGAGGTCCCTGTTGTTGGCTTTGACTATTGGAGTTTCATTGTATTTAATGAAAATTGCCAGCACAAAGCCTGTGGTTAAGGATAAGAAGAGAGCAAGGCAAGCCAAGAGGATCCCCCAATACTCTCTGTAGTCTAGGAAGTTGATAATTTTGGGAATACATTGAACTTGGTCCTTGTTTGGATGCTGATCTTCTGAACATTTGGTGCAGTGCGTTGCATCTGAGAATGAGAAAAAGAGTGGCTTTAGTATTCCTTGCATCCATAACCACGTAGCTTCTAATACTTCTTGGGGGCAGGTACTGATCTTCTGGAGGTTAGGAAATAACGATGTGAAAGATTTAGTTTTATTTGTGTATGGAGTGGTACCTCTGGATACACATTCCTCTGGTTGTGTATCCTTCGAGTTACACACGCAGTAAACCAGGAAGTATTTTTCTGGGTTTCGCCGCACACGCATGTGCAGAAGCGCTCACCACACTGCGCGCATGCGCAGAACAGGCACCTCCAGCTGCAAATTCCTCGGGATCCAACCGGAGCTCCGGAACGGATCCAGTGCCAACTAGAGGTACCACTGTATATTTAGTTTCCACTGTTGCACCCCTCCTTTCCTCCAAGGACATAGAGCTGACACAGAAGATTTTTCTCACTTTTCATCCCCTTGGGATGTAGGTAAAGCTGAGAGGCAATGACCTCTCTGTAGAGGTGTCTCTGCTATCTTCATTCTCCCACTCTCTTTGCCTGGTGAAGACACATTTCTGTACCTTCACCTTTGGCTGTTAAGGTGTTATGTTTTGTGGGAGATGATTACAAACTCTGAAGGGGACTCAGCTACAGTGGGGTTTTTTTGAAAAAGCATTTAAAATGCGTTATAACACTGTGACACAGATGACACTGTAGAGTGATTTCCCATTATGATGTTTACAACACATTTTCTTGAAACTTTTTTTTGTATGTCTAGATTCAGCCCTAGATCCTTGTTAAGAAATTGCTCTCAGATCTCAAGAGAAAATGTATCTGAGTGAATCTTCGCCCTCTTTCTATTCCCCTAAGAAATGGCCTCTCCCTTGGAGTCACCCACCTTTCCAAGTGGAGATGGTCCCTTCCGCACACAGAGAACAAACATAGCAGCAAACTGGCTCCCCTTCTTGGATCACCTTGAAATATCCAGGGTGACATCTTTCGGTGCATCTGGAGCAAGGCACAGTCTAAGCACAAAGAGAGGAAGGTGCATCAAGAGGACAATTTCTCTCTATGGAATTGGTTGATAGAGTCTGGAATGGGCGCAACAGCATCTCATGGACCACTAGCCCTGCCAGGACTTCTGGCACGTTTCCTTGCTTGTTTCAACATTCATTGTTCCTCATTTCTATACCTATATATGGTGTCACTGTCAAACCCAAATTTCCAGATTTTAAAATGGAATGTGGATATTCCATGTCCATTTCATGGATATGGGGCTCACGGTATGAGGGGGACACCCTTGTATGCCAGCTCCCACCCCTGCAGTGGGCAAAGGACTGCAGTCCAAGTCCTGTGTGAATTATTCCACAACTTAATACATACCAACAGATACCATATAGAAAAAGTTTCCCCCACCTGGTTAAACCTCTGGGGCCACAAAATAGCATCTGAGTTGATAGAGAACTTTGTGTCAATGGCTGTCTCTCTCTCGATACTCCCAACTTTCACTCTGGCACGAGACTCGTTGGGAAACACCACCCAGTTCACAAGGTCATAGTTGCCTGGGAGCTCCCCGTTCTCATCCAAATGCATTCCACCCATGGAGGTATTAGAAAACTGGGTTGCTCTTAAGAAGGGATGAAGCTGGAATGAAAGTTGCTGGGAGTCACAGGCAGGCAGAGTGTTTTTATAATGTGAATAGTGTCAAAGACCCCCTGGGTGGGTTACATGGACCCCCAGTGGGAACAACTGACCTAGATCAGTTTGAGAACCAGTCATTCCATCCCAGTGTACATCGAAGAAGAAGAAGAAGAGGAGGAGGAGGATTTGATATCCTGCTTTATCACTGCCCTAGGGAGTCTCAAAGCGGCCAACAATCTCCTTTCCCTTCCTCCCCCACAACAAACACTCTGTGAGGTGAGTGGGGCTGAGAGACTTCAGAGAAGTGTGAGTAGCCCAAGGTCACCCAGCAGCTGCATGTGGAGGAGCGGAGATGCGAACCCGGTTCCCCAGATTACGAGTCTACCTCTCTTAACCACTACACCACACTGGCTCTCATCTTAGTGGAATGAAACATTGTAGAAGAACAGAAACAGTGCCAATTGTGACAATCACTGCTTTGTTGCACCCCTGGTGCTAATTTCTGCACATAGACACAAAGTTAGAAAGTTCCAATTTTTATTTTTTTATTTTTTTAAAACATCTTTGCTTTCAATAAGCATTTCCAGCACTTGGAAAAGGTCCCTACTATGGCTATTCTTTTTGTCTTCTGTTTTATCCAACACACAGTTGGTGTTGTTTTGAAACTTTCAGCATTTTTAATAATTCTGTTCTGTTGATATATTATAAAACAACCAGTGTTTACACATACACACACACACACACACACACACACACACACACACATAAATAAAGGACAGTATATAAAGATTAAACTAGAAAAAGCTCAATGAGTGTACATCTCAGCATCGTGGGGAAGACCTGTGTGACCAGAAGGCTTGTTTCCTGCTCCATCCGTGTTGCAGCTGCTCACTGAAGACCAGCAGAGACAGAGGAGGAGATGCAGACAGACCAAGTGGGTCTCTCTCAGAGCGCTAAGGAGTAACCACTGGAAAATGAGAGGGTCTTCTTCTGACATACCCATGGTGGGCAGAAATATTGCTCTGCACCAGAACCTCATCAATTGGATTTGCGTCAAAAAAGGACAAATTCTTGTCCTGCTACTAGATCATATTTCATAGTTGGGAGGTTGGATTGAAGTTTTCAAAAAAGGTGAGAGGAAATACCTGCCATGGCTGTAGATTTTGACACCCCAAACTGTCTGTCCCACTCATCCTCGGCATCCGTTTTGATCTCGATGAACATGCAGCATGTAAAGCGTGCGCCACGGCCTGGACATGGAAGTAAGTGCTGTAGCTGTCTTGGGACAGGGATCTCTCCAGCTCCTCCTGGGGCAGAGTCTCCAGCTTCTCCTTCTCGGTGCATTTTGTCCGACCTTTCACAGACAAGGTATGCTTCGCATATAAGCAATAAAATGCTTTTCTCCAAAACCAATAAAGGAGATATGAAGATGGTGTATAGTAGTCATGTGTGGTTCTTTTTTTGCTCTTCATTACAAAGGAGAAGGAGCCATGGATGGGATGGAAAAACTCTGGACCCAAAAGTAAATTATAGTTGATGTCATGAAAATCTGTTGTGATCCAAACTCTTGCCTCAGCTTCTTTATGGTATCTTTGTTGTAGGGCCATGACTGGTATCCATCCTGTGTAAGTGTTCTCATAGTAAAGAAATACATTGACTTGTCTCCATATCATAACTGGCACATTTGGCACAAGTGATCGATATGGATTGCTTTCTGATAGCCTATGTGTGAAGGCGACACAGATTCCATGGAGGATCATCTGAGATGTCAAGGCACCCACAAACCTTTCTCCATTCTCATTTTCTGGAGCAAAGAGGCCAACCCACGTCCATCCAAAATGCAGGAGCAGCTGGACAATCCCCTGGGACTGAGTATCTTCTTTGGGGAGCATCCGGTAGACAAAAGGGAACTGGGATTTATCATCCAGAGTCTGAGCATTAAAGCCATAACTGATCTAGTGAGGGAAGGGAGAGATTAGTGATTTGTTTTGGTCTCAAGGTAAAAATCTTGACTCCTCTGAAGAAAAATGAGGTTTTATGACCTCCTTCATACCTGTGGGATTTTGTAGATGCCTGACATGGTCGAAATCTGTTTTGAGATTACAGAATTGGCCCCTTCAAGAACACCCAGCAGGTTATTATTCCCTTTTCCACAGGTATAGTTTGGGATGTTGCTTTCCCCACCTGAAAGCAGGTCTAGCATGACATCGGAAGTCATCCTTGCATCGAAAAAGTTCTCATAGAGGTTGTAGCCCAGGGTGAGGTTGGGTAAGATCCTGGGGTCCCTGTTGATCTCTTGGATGGTGAACAGGAAGGATAAGATGTGCCAGTAGCGTCTATCTGACACACTGCAATAAACAGATTAATAAAAACAATGTGAAACTGCTCTTCACCATTTAATGAAAATAACTATGATATGATCACCAAAGATCAGCTTGTATGTTTGTAGTAAGGGGTGAGAAGAGACATATCCTTGTTTCAAGTTGAAAATCAATTCCCCACTTCAGAATAAAAATGGTGAGGTGTACTCTCTTCATTGAAGCAGCAGAAAAACCCACAACTTTCAAAAATCAAAACTGAATGAAGACATTCTTTTTTGAAGGTTCGTGAAATGTAGGGGCCTTGTTGCCAAGGTTGCAGTTGCTTTGGGGGTATCGTTGTCTTGCATAGATGCCCAGTTGCTGAAATGGAGAGCTCAGCCTACAAGTTTATCCCCACCACAACCACCATATCCAGTCCTGGCATCCTCTTCCCTCACCTCAATGCATCCTTTTCATCCCTGATCAGATTCCTTTGAGCAAGCAACACAGCAGGGATGACAAAGGGAAACAGGGCAGGTGTGTGATAAACCTGTGTCCCTCCATATGTTGCAGGACTCCAATTCCCATCAGCCCCCCCGGCAGTATAGCCAGTGACCAGGAGTCAGGGAGATGAAGTCCAGCAACATCATGATGGTCCCAGTCATGAAATAGGGGCAATTTCCCTAGCAAGTATGGAGTGTGTGTGTGTGTGTGTGTGTGTGTGTGTGTGTGTGTGTGTGTAAAGAAGCATAAGAGACACCAGAATACAGTTACTTACTCATCAAACCTAGTTAATGGGGGCTGAGAAAAGACATATGGAAATTGATCGTAAAATTGTTTTGGAGAGATGATCCCACTAACGAGGAAGTCTCCAGGCCGGAAGAAATTCTGCGCTCCTTTTTCTTCCCTGATCAGATTCAGGGGGCATTTTGCCTTGGGGTTTCCAAAAACCCCGTGAGGCATCAATAGCAGCAGCAGAAGTAGCAACAGCAGGGATACCATTCTGGCTGTAGCTCCTGCACCTCTCCTGAGAGCCAGTGTGGTGTAGTGGTTAAGAGCGGCAGTCTCGTAATCTGGTGAACCGGGTTCGCGTCTCCACTCCTCCACATGCAGCCGCTGGGTGACCTTGGGCCAGTCACACTTCTCTGAAGTATCTCAGCCCCGCTCACCTCACAGAGTGTTTGTTGTGGGGAAGGAAGGGAAAGGAGAATGTTAGCCGCTTTGAGACTCCTTAGGGTAGTGATAAAGCGGGATATCAAATCCAAACTCTTCTTCTTCTTCTTCCTGTGAGCTTATGCAAGGGAAATCTCATGCAAGACCAAAGCTGCAGTGTCATCACCCATGGAGCTAGTGGTCACTTATGACTTCAGAGTTTTTAAAGATCACACACACATCTCCCCCACTTACACCTGCTCTAAATCTTGACTCACTCTGTCTCCGACAGAGATATTATTCCCCCAGGAATGATGCAATGAGTAACCTCATGTTGGCCTTGATTCTGAAGCCTGGGCAACATCTAGAAATCTCTCTTGGGCTTCAGCTATAGAAAATCACCATGATTTCTGTAATTACAATAGGAGGAAAGCTCCTCTCTGCAACATCCTGGAGCCGTTCTGTGGTTTGAGGGGAAGCGACAGAGCTGGAGAAAAACATGTTTGTGAGGGATTGCAGATGCAACTCTCTGTCTGACATCAGCCATGTGTTTGTGAGGCATCTAATCATAGCCTGCATTTTTATCAAGGCTTATATATTGATCAGGATCTGTATTTTAAAATGAGCTTAAAGATTTTCAAATGTTTTATGCCAGGCAGAAGACCAGCTGCCTAAATGTTTATCCTCCTGGACAAGGGGGCCCCCTGATTTATAGCAGAAAACAATTCTCAAAGTCGTAAAAAAGGGAATTACAGGCTGAGAGCAAGGTTACACTGACCCTACAAATTAAGAGTTGGTAAATAGTAAAATGAGCCATATCTTTCTAAGGTTAAAAGGCCAAGAGCAAATGGAAAAGCAGCTGGCTTGGCTGGAGAATGGGGTGTAAACAGAAGAAGAGATTTCTTCCTATTTTATTTTGAGGCTGTAAACTGTTCCTTTTTACTTTGAGAAGGTTTATTCTTCTAAAAAGCTATCTATGATAATGTATGAAATATATTAGCTTAAATGTAATTATGCAAAGGATCTAGAAAGAAAGAAAAGTTAAATTCTTATTTCATAGAGTCATATTGCTGTAGGAGACCAGAGGGGCAAACGAGCCCAGCCCCCTGCCAGACAGGAGACGCCATCGAGCACTCCTGATATATGGTTGTCAGGCGTTTGTTTAAAGACCTCCAAAAAGGAGATCTTTCATTGATGATGCATGAGGATGTGAACTCAAGATCCTTGACATCTGTTTAAGATAAAAATTTAAAACTATTAACCATCTGTTTTGGAGGGCAATAGGGCAAGGAGGGCAAGAGGTGAGCTGGTAATTAAGGTTCCTTGTTGAGACAAATGTAAGATATATGACTACTTATTTGTCATTTATAGATAGAAGAATATATAGCTTTTTGTTTCCCATAAAAGGCAAAAGGAAATGGGTGTATCTTTTAGGATTGGTTCTAGCAAACAGCCAATGGGAATTTCAACCAGGCTGATTGGACAGAGGCAGCCAAAGGAGGAGCAAGGAGGCTGGGCTGAGGGAATATAAGTGCTGGCCATAATGGCAGGAGCCCAGGCCAGAGCTTGGTAACCATATACCACTGTGCCTCTCATTTATTTGTCTGAAAAATACATTATTATTTTAATTTCTCTATTGCTGCGTTGAATATTTCATTCCAGCTAAGCGTTAACCACAAGCAGGGTGCTACATTTGCATGTGAGAGAGTTTGGCCTGAACTTTGCTGACGATAGTATTAGAAGAGCGCGACAACAGTTCCCTTTTTTTAACAGTTAAGATCAGCTTGACAGTGGAATGGTCTCCCTTGGGGAGGGGAGTTTGGACTCTCCTTCCTTTGGGGTTTTTTAAAGGGGAGGTTGAATGGCCGTCTGTCACGGATGCTTGAGCTGAGGTTCCTGCATTGCAGGGACTTAGACTAGATGGCACTTGGGTTCCTCTTCGACCTCTACAATTCTATGATTTACACATATATATGCTGTGGGTTAAACCACAGCGCCTAGGACTTGCTGATCAGAAGGTCGGCGGTTCGAATCCCCGTGATGGGGTGAGCTCCCATTGCTCGGTCCCTGCTCCTGCCAACCTAGCAGTTTGAAAGCACGTCAAAGTGCAAGTAGATAAATAGGTACCGCTACGGCAGGAAGGTAAACGGCGTTTCCGTGCGCTGCTATGGTTCGCCAGAAGCGGCTTAGTCATGCTGGCCACATGACCCAGAAGCTGTACGCCAGCTCCCTCGGCCAATAAAGCGAGATGAGCACCGCAACCCCAGAGTCGGCCACGACTGGACCTAATGGTCAGGGTTCCCTTTACCTTTTACATACACCTGAGTCCAGGCGTAGAGAGAGTCCAAAGCTTTCGCATGACACAAGGGTCTGTTAGGATTTTTATCCACCTGTGATGCTCCACTATGTAGCACTATGTTTGTTTGTATCATGTGAGTGCCTGAGTGCATGAGACAGGAAGTCTGAACACTGTTGGAAGATTAGTTTCACTTCTGTGTGTGATGCTGTTCTGTACTGTTGCTGAGAGAGCACAGACATACTGATGGATTATTTGTGTATAGACTGTAAAATAAAGTAGTTTAGAGCTACTGATTGACTCTTTCTTCTGCTATGAGATGCCATAAGGTAAGTGTGCCCCTCTCAGGAGGGAGGGGTCGCTTATTGCCGGTCTCTCTGGACTGAGGGAGATTTACAGCCAGAGAGTGACCATCGGAGAGAAGCCTTGGTGTCCTGGGAAGTTGGCGGCCTTCCCGGGCGTTTTCCAACAGGGTCCTCTCAACTCCAGACACCAACCGCCAAGCTCTGGCCCTCAACTGCCTCCTCATTCACATTCAACCTTCGCTTTCAAACTCCCAGCCAATCATCACTCACCACCAACATTCCAATTCCCTCTCCCAGGGCCGGCCCACCTATGAGGCAAGGGGCTGCAACTGCTCCAAGTGGCAGGATCCACAGGGGCAGCAGATCTGGCCTCCAAGGGATGCATCGCCTGCTGCTCCTGCCAAAGTGGCAACAACAGCTGAGGCATTGCCCCTTCGAAGCCAGATCTGCCCCTTCCATGGCATCCCTGCCCGTGCTGCCACTTGGTGAACAGGAGGGGCTGAGAGCCAGTGTGGTGTAGTGGTTAAGAGCGGTAGTCTGGGGAACCGGGTTCGTGTCTCTGCTCCTCCACATGCAGCTGCTGGGTGACCTTGGGCTAGTCACACTTCTCTGAAGTCTCTCAGCCCCACTCACCTCACAGAGTGTTTGTTGTGGGGGAGGAAGGGAAAGGAGAATGTTAGCCGCTTTGAGACTCCTTAAAGGGAGTGAAAGGCGGGATATCAAATCCAAACTCTTCTTCCCTCCCCCTCGTTCCCAATGTAGCTCTTTGTCCCCCCCCTTGTTTCCAACATAGATCTTCACTCACCCCATCTTCCTTGGCAGGTGGAGACCATTTTGTGGTTCTCCTCAGGTGCCAAAATGTCTTGGGCCGGCCTCTGTGACTGAGCCTTAAGGAGGCTGTGCTTATATAAATAAAGGCCCACTTTTCCACTTAAATCGTTGGTCCGCTGGCGTTCCTCTGTAGAATCAGGAGATTCATTTGGGAGACCATGAAGGTAGAGGAAATAAAACCCTACCGAGGAAATAGGGGTGATGTATTTGAAGGCTTTATTAACCCAACCTACAAAAAAACCACCATAAAATAACACCCACTCAGGTTAGGAAGCTATCGGATATTAGATCGATAGATATAGGCAAGCTCTAACACTTACACGGGTTTCTCAGTTAGGAGAAGGCAAGCAGTTTTAATTAAGAGTAGAAATCCAGTAAATGAGAAAAACATCACAGGAAGACAAGACGGCAAGTTTCCAGCAGGGTCCACAGCATGCCAAAAATGAGGGAGGGCGCTTCCCTTCCACGTAGATGAGGTCAGGTGTTTTTGAATAGCCTGCCCACCCCATGTAAAAAATAATGACGATCAAGTGTCCTCGGTTTTCTAAATATTCTCCTCATCACGCTCTACACAAAAGCTTTGACATCCTTATATGATGGAACATGCACAGGGACCGATTCTGAGCGTTTTGCTCCCTCTCCAAGAAATTAACCAAAAAGATGCACGTGTAGCAAACGATGGAAGTGCCAGGTTTTGAAGTAGAAGATCCGCCGGGTCTGATGGCACATGAACCCAAAAGCCTTTGAGCTTTGCCAGTTACCTGAGGTTTTCGTGGCTGCCTTCCCAGGACTTCCGGGGTTCCTCCTAGCCACAAGGTCCCCATTGAGAAGGCGCACTGAGAAACCCCCAGGGTAAAAGTGAGAGCTGCAATGGAGTGCTTCCATCCAGCGCTACAGCCAGCCACGAGAGCCTGCCCTTTCCCAGGTCACTCCATTCCCTATCCCTTCTGCTCCAACATTCAGCATCGAGTCACAGGACCGAAATTTGGCTGTTTCAGGTCCTCCCAACCCCACTGCTATCCCTGGCCCCAAATGGTGTGTTGTGCGTTTCCCAAAGAGGAGGGTGGGGTTATAGGCAAGGGAGTGGCGGTGGGGCACTGGAGGTATAAATGACTGACGACTTTGAAAAGCTGGTATCAATGAACCTAAAGAGTTTTAACTAGCTTCTGAATAAATGTGCAGTAAATTGTTACTGTTTGGAAACTTAATTGCGTCCTTAGCTGCATGTTTTGGTCTTCCCTCAAGCCAGCAGATCCACTCCCTCCCAGACAAAAAAATGCATGTGATGGGGCCATTTTTACTTCACAAGGATCCATGCTATGAGGATCCTATAGATGCAGAGCTCCTTCAAGGCCGTGTTTTCTTATTGGGGTGGGCTGGGGAGGGAGTGCATTTGCGGCATGAAAATGCATAAGATTTCCACAGGAAACTACAGGAGGTGCCTCGACAGGAAGCAGTGTAGGGATCCAGGAAATTGCAGGCCTTAACAGCTGCTCTGGGTAAATTGATGGAAAGCATTAATAAAGATAGAACAACCAAACGTATTAGAAGAACAAGTCTTGCTGTAGAAATGCCAGCATGGCTTCTGCTATTGAAATAGTTCTTTGAAGAGTCCAGCAAGTAGATACAGGGAAGGGGATGATCCAGCTGACATTGTGTAGCTCGGTTTTGTGAAAATGTCCCCCACCAAAGACCCCAGGGCAAACCTCTGCTTGGTTGCTGTGAGAAGCAGCATGCAGCCCAGGACTCCCTGCACCTCTGCCCCCGAAGGTATTCACTTCCTTGGTGTGATGACGAAGCAACGTAAATGAATAAACGACGGCAAAATAAATGCCCACAGGTAAGAAAGGGGATCCATCCTTGCGGTCATGGATACTTACGCTGAAACCAGGAGACAAACAGGATGGGATCACACAACAGCAGCCTCCACCTTTTTCACACCTTGGACCCACCTTTCACCGAAGGATCCATTTCTTAATTTTGTGCGGTGCTAGTGCCGCTGTAGTGACCCACCTTGAGACCGAGACACAACCTGGTAAAAGGGTAAGAGAACTTCCTCATGCAGCGCACAGTTTAACCACGGGACTCCCTGCCACCGGAGGCAGGAACGGCCACCAACTTGGATGGTTTTAAAAGAGGATTAGACAAATTTGTGAAGGAGTGGGCTATAAATGGCTCTGAATACCAGTTTCTGGAAACCACAGGAGTTGCTCTTGTGCTTGTGGATTTTCTATGGGCCCCCGATTGGCCCCTGTGAGAACAGGATGCTGGACTAGATGGTCCATTGGCCTGATCCAGAAGACACTCCTTACGTTTTTATGTTAAGACAAAATGCCAGACAACATGGAGCCTCTGAGGGCAGCTGATTTCTCAACCCCGCACATTATCTAGAGGACAGTTTGCATGCTGGTTGGGTCCATTTGCCCGGTCACCTTTGCCTGTGGTTGGGCCTGACAGGCTAAGAAAGCTCATCTAATTACAGTGGTATCTCGGGTTAAGTACTTAATTCGTTCCGGAGGTCCGTTCTTAACCTGAAACTGTTCTTAACCTGAAGCACCACCTTAGCTAATGGGGCCTCTGGCTGCCACTGCGCCACCAGAGCACAATTTTTGTTCTCATCCTGAAGCAAAGTTCTTAATCCGAGGTGCTATTTCTGGGTTAGCAGAGTCTGTAACCTGAAGCGCCTGTAACCTGAAGCGTATGTAACCCGAGGTACCACTGTATTCATACATTTCTTCTTGGAAGGTGGTAGGCTCTCCTTCACTGGAGGTTTTGCAAAGGAGTCTGGGACGCCACCTGTCAGGGGTCCTTTTGCTGTGATTCCTGCACGGCAGGGGGTTGGACTAGATGACCTTTGGGTCACCCTTCCAACTCTATGAGTCTATGACCACCAGAGACACAAGTCATTTAAAAGGTAGGACCAATGCACCATCTCAAGTTCTGAGTGTTTCTAAAAATTCCCCAGAGTTTCCCCCATTTAAAAAAATTACCACTGATCTATTGTTTCTCTTCCGGCACAAGTTCAACGCACTGAACATTTATGTGGTGCTTCAAGTGATAAGCGAGGCTGTTGCTTCGGCTGAAGCTTTTCCCGCACTCGGAGCACTGGTACGGTTTTTCCCCCGTGTGGGTCCTCTGGTGCGAGGTGAGGTTGATCCGCTGGCTGAAGCCCTTCCCGCACTCGGAGCACTTGTAGGGCTTCTCCCCGGTGTGGATGGTGCGGTGCAGAGTCAGGCTCACCCTCTGACTGAAGCTCTTCCCGCACTCGGTACATGGGTACGGCCTCTCCCCCGTGTGGACTGTCCGGTGGCGGGTGAGGTTGATCTTCTGGCGGAAGCTCTTCCCGCAGTCCAGGCATTTGTACGGCTTCTCCCCGGTGTGGACCCTCTGGTGCTTGTACAGCGTGGAGCTCTCGCTGAAGCGCCTCCCGCACTCGGAGCACTCGAACGGCTTTTCGCCCGTGTGGATCCTTTGGTGCCTCAGGCGGCTGTTGCTGCACCGGAAGCTCTTCCCGCACACCGTGCAGATCCACCACTCCTCCCCTGTGTGGACTCGCTGGTGCCGAGTGAGGTGGTACCTCTGGCTGAAGCTCTTCCCGCAAACCGAGCAGATCCACCACTTCTCACCCGTGTGGACTCTCTGGTGCCTGGTGAGGCTGTAGCGCCGGTTGAAGACCTTCCCGCACTCGGAGCATTCCAGGAGGGTCTCCCGCTTGTTGATCCTCTGATGCCTTCGGACGCTGGGCTTGCTCGCCATACTTTCCGCGCACAAGGGAGGGAGCGCCTGCATTTCATTCCCATCCCAATGTTTTTCTTGCGTCGGAGCTTCGTGGAAGTTGGCTCCTTCAAGCAAGACACCCCCCGCCTTGCAAACCGGTTCTCGCGGCTCCAAGTCACTTCTCTGCTGTTTGGTAAGGATCCCACTCTCCATCGCTTCACCTGAAGGGAGAAAAAGGAAAATGAACCTCACGCCACCAAGCAAAAGCCCAACTCACTTCTACAGTGGTACCTTGGTAGTCGAACAGCTTAGTTGTCGATCAAATCGGCTCCCGAACGTCGCAAACCCAGAAGTGAGTGTTTGCGAACGTTCTTTGGAAGCCGAACGTCCGACACAGCTTCCATGGCTTCCGATTGAGTGCAGGAAGCTCCTGCAGCCAATCAGAAGCCACACCTTGGTTTTCAAACCATTCCAGGAGTCGAACGGACTCCCGGAATGGATTAAATTTGAGAACCGAGGTACCACTGTATATCCCAGTTGTATCATAACTTTTTTATTTAAAACTGTGATGCGACTACATTTGGAGTATTGAGTACAGTTCCAGTTGCCACACCTCAAAAAGGATATTGTAGAGCTGGAAAAGTTTCAGAAAAGGGCAAGGGGATGCAGTGACTTCCCTTTAAGGGAATGTTACAGCACGTGGGACTTTTTAGTTTAGAGAGAAGATGAGTAAGAGGCGATATGGGAGAAGCAGATATGGAGGAAATGGGCAGAGAAAATCTTTTCTTCCATCCTTACAACACTGTGGGCAAATTAAATCTGCATACCGCTCTTTATCAGAAGATACCAGGGTGGTTCACAACAGAAAAATACAAAATGAGAACAATGCGTACATAAGGAAACGAAAACAAAACAAAGAGCTCCCCTCCTACAAACACATTTTAAAAGTCATAGCATGTTAATCAGCCAAACACCTGATTGGAGAGAAATGCTTTTCGCCTGGCGCCTAAAGACATGTAATGAAGGTGCCAGGCAAGCCTGCCTGAGGAGAGCATTCCGCAATAGGGAGCCACTGCAGAAAAGGCCCCGTTCTCATTTTGCCACCCTCCATCCCAACCCTTTTCTTGCGTTGGTAAGAAAGAGATGGCACACGGAGAAGTGCCTCCAGAGGATGATGATCGCAGGGTCCAGGTTGGTTCATAACTATGGGCCTAACCCCACACAGGAGACAGTGATGGCCTCCAACCTAGATGGCTTAGAAAGAGGATTGGACAATGCCATGGAGGAGAGCTCCAGCTATCAATGGCTACTAGCCATGATGGATATGTTCTGGCTCCCATCAGAGGCAGCAACGCTTCTGAGTACCAGTTACTGGAAACCACAGGAGGGAAGAGTTGCCCTTGTGTTCGTGTCCCGCTTGCAAGTTTCCCATAATAAGGATCTGGTTGGCCACCGCGAGAACAAGGGCTTCCATGGGCTTCCAGCCTGATCCAGCGGGATCTTCTTACATTCTTCAGTCTGGATAACTGGTCCATTGCCTGTTTTTCGATGGCATTGTACCCCCACTCATCACCCGAGACCCAGTGGCTAAGAGTGCCTTGGACCAGCTTCAGCGGATGGGACAGCTACAGCTGTTTCTTGACCAGGATAGCTTGACCTCTGTGACCCATCACTGCATGGCTTCTGTTAACAGGGGGAAAGGTGAGCCTTACCCAGAGAGACCAAGTTCCCATAATTCTCTACCATGACCTCCCACTGCAGGGATCTTTGGTCTGGATGCAGCAGAGCCCACTCCTCCTCTGTGAAGTACACGGCCACCTCCTCAAAGGTCACCGGGCCCTGGAAAGAAGAGGAAAAGAAAATGCTCATCGCAGCTAATGGAACAATTAAAAAGAGAGAGCTGTGAGCCCTACATACGCAGGCTGAGACCCTACCTGCCCGCAAACTGTCTCGCCAGAGTGGTGAATGCTCTAGTTATCTCCCGCTTGGACTACCGCAATGTGCTCTACATGGGGCTACCTTTGAAGGTGACCCAGAAATTACAAATGATCCAGAATGTGGCAGCTAGACTGGTGACTGGAGTGGCCACAGAGACCACAAAACACTGGTCTTGGAAGACCTACATTGGCTCCCAGTACGTTTCCGAGCACAATTCAACGTATTGGTGCTGACCTTTAAAGCCCTAAACAGCCTCGACCCAGTATACCCAAAGAAGCATCTCCGCATCTCCACCCCCATCGTTCAGCACGGACACTGAGGTCCAGCTCCAAGGGCCTTCTGGTGATTCCCTCCCTGCGAGAAGTGAGGTTACAGAGAACCAGGCAGAGGGCCTCCTGAGTAGTGACGTTGGCCCTGTGGAATGCCCTCCCATCAGCTGTCAAGAAAATAAACATCTAACTATCAGAAGACATTTGAAGGCTGTTTAGGGAAGTTTTTAATGTTTGATATTTTATCGTGATTTTAATATTCTGTTGGGAGAACAAGAAGAAGAGTTTGGATTTGATATCCCGCTTTCTCACTACCCTAAGGAGTCTCAAAGCTGCTAACAATCTCCTTTCCCTTCCTCCCCCACAACAAACACCCTGTGAGGTGAGTGAGGCTGAAAGACTTCAGAGAAGTGTGACTGGCCCAAGGTCACCCAGCAGCTGTAGGTGGAGGAGTGGGGAATCGAACCTGGTTCACTAGATTACAAGTCCACTGCTCTTAACCACTACACCACACTGGCTGGGGAAACCCAGCCACATGGGCAGGCTATAAATAATATGGTGATGATGATGATGATGATGATGATGATGATGTTCTTACAGGGGACTGGACTAGATGACCCTTTGGTTCCCTTCCAACTCCACAATTCTATGATAAACCTGTGAAAGGGATGGAGGCTCTCCCTGCAAGATCCCGAGCTCCCTCGGGGACGCTCAGATCCTTCCCAGCTTAGGAATATCCTTTGAAAGGGGTCAAGAGACACATACTTTCAGGCCCACAGACGTGTGCAGGTTATGGAGGCACCCAAGTTGACCCTCCTTCCTCAGTTCCCCAGTTCTTCCGCTCCTACCTGTCCGGGCAACTGCGCAGCAACCATTTCCACTCCGTCACACATTAAGGAAGGGCTGAGACCATCCGCCAGAGGAGCTTGGCTATCTGTGAAGGAAGAGAAAGGAAGTGGGAAGGAGGCGAGATGCTGCACCCGCCACCTCAGTTGTTTCTCAGTCCTGAACTGCCTGGGGCTTAATTACCACATTGGCCCAAATATAAGCCACACTTTTTTCTCCGATAGTGAAAAGTCAAAGTGTGCCCCCTCCTTCGTGTGCCCCCTCCTTGAGAGGTCTGGAGAGTGGCAACATAAGAACGGGCCTTCTCTACAGTGGCTCCCCGTCTATGGAATGCTCTCCCCAGGGAAGTTCGCCTGGCGCCTTCATTATACGCCTTTAGGCGCCAGGCAAAAACGTTTCTTTTTAACCAGGCCTTTGGTTGATCCAATTTACATCCTATGCCCTTTTAGAATGTTTGTGTTTTTGTGGTGGGTGGGGCTATTAGGTGGTTGTTTTTATTTTTATTAGGTACTTTGTGGTTTTATATCTTGATTTTATTCTGTGAACCGCTCTGAGACTCCCGGGTATAGGGCAGTATATAAATTCTAATAATAATAATAATAATAATAATAACAACAATAATAATAATAATAATACAATTATACAAAAAAAACTTGGATTCCCACCCCTCACCCGTTTTAAAAAGGGCTGGAGATGAGGGCAAAATTCTCACCTCCCCACCCTTTCACCACTGATGGAAGGGAAACTGCAAGTTTCCCATTGGGGCATGGGAGGGGCACCGTGAGAAAAGGATGGTTCATTATGTGGGCAAGGCTATTCTTACATACCCAACTTCCCATTTTATCCTCACAACAACCCTGCAAAGTAGGTCTGGCTACGTGGCAGTAACTCTTCTTATGTCCTAAAAAGCAACGTCCCATTCTAGGCAACCCCTTCGAGAGACCAGGATCAGGCCAAAATGTGCTCCCAATTCCTCCTTACCCAGCAAGGTAGAAGTATCCCCTCCAACGCCCCCCGGAATGGCTCCTCGGAACAGCTGCCTCCTCCTGCTGGCTGGCGGGACCTTATCTACTTTGGGGGAAGAAGGAGCCCCTTTTCTCGTACCTTGAACCTGAAACAAAATTTGGGGATCCTCAAGTGGGGAATGGAGAAAAGGGATTAGGAAGAGGGATTTGGATGGGAACTTCCATCCGCCTGTTGGAATCGGTTTTGGCATAGAGTTCCTCAGCAAATAGGTAATGTGATTCTAAAAGAAATATTTTACAAGCTTCTGTTCCACTGTAACAGTGTCATTAAGCCCGGACACTGAGGTCCAGCTCCGAGGGCCTTCTGGCGGTTCCCTCGCTGCGAGAAGCAAAATTACAGGATATCAGGCAGAGGGCCTTCTCGGTAGTGGCCCTGTGGAACGCCCTCCCATCAGATGTCAAGGAAATAAACAACTATCTGGCTTTTACAAGACATCTGGAGGCAACCTTGTTTAGGGAAGTTTTTAATGTTTGATGTTTTATCATGTTTTAAATATTCTATTGGGAGCTGCCCAGAGTGGCTGGGGAAACCCAGTCGGTTTTATGTATGCATGCATGTTTGTGTGTATGTATGTATTTTTATTATACCTAACACCACCACATCTTACCTGGATATACAGAATAACCAATGTTGCTTGTGGAGGTGTAAAGCCACAAAAGCTGGGGTATGGCATATACTCTGGGCATGTCCCAAAATCAGAAAATTCTAGGAAGATACGGCGAAGGAAACTCAAGTAATAGCTTGCTATATTTTTACCCATGGACCCCCAATTTTTGCTATTCAGACATATTAAACAAACAACCAAGAGATAACAGGGAATGAATGCAACACCTCTTAACTGCTTCTAGAATTATTATTTTTGTCAAATCTGGGTAGGGTAGGGGAATGAGAAGACCGTCCACGACAGAATGGATAATGAAAATCAGGAGCACAGTGAGCATGGTTAAGCTAACGTATGCTGCAAAAACCAGAAAGGACAGAAAACAATATAATGTATTTATTGAGAAATTGAGTCTCCAGTAAAAGTACTGGAGCAGTAACATGCAGGATAAGGTAAATCCATTTGTGCTACTAATTGATTGAATTTTGCTCCTGTCTCGTTAGTTTTAGATACCCCGTCTGCTTTTGCTTTATTTTATTTGGCCTCTGTTATTAAACTTTGCTTTCTTTTATTATAACAAATTAATGGGGCGGGCGGGGGGGAGGAAATTCCAGGGGGTTGGACTCTGGCTCCTTCCCAACTCCCATGATTTAAAGAAAGTGCTCTCACCTGCTCCCTTTTTTCCTGCCTCTTCTCTTCCACCTGACTCAGGAGGAAGCCTTCTGCCAGGGCCACCGCCTGGGAGCTGGTCTCCGCTCCGCACTCCCTGACCCAGCTCTCCATCTCTGGGGGGAGGATAGTCAGGAACTGCTCCAAGACCACCAGGTCCAGCATCTGGGCCTTCGAGTGCTTTTCTGGCTTCAGCCACTGGCGGTAGAGGTGGTGGAGGCGGCTGCAGACCTCGCGGGGTCCCTCGGCCTCCTGGTAGCAAAACGCCCGGAAGTGTTGGCGCTGGACGTCTGAGCTGGCATTGCCCTCGCCCAGGATCTGCTGCACGTTCCTTTCCCAGACCTCCCCAGTGCTCCCAGTCTGGAGGACGTGGGGGTCCTTTCCTCCCCAGGGAGCCGCTGAGTCTGGCTTTTCCATCTCCCAAAGTTCCCAGAAGGAATCGAAGGATTGCCTTGCTCTGTGGAGAATTCTGTTCCCAAACCAAAGGCTGCTGGAATTTGACTGGCGTTGGAGGGGAGGGTGTTGATGTCCGGCAAAGTCTGCAAGCCCCCCCTCTTGCACACGCCTAAGGGAAAGATGCTTTGCTAGGAGGGAAGGGTGACCCCGGCTGGGACCTGTAAAAAACGGCAGAGACTTATAAGCAGCCAATACATTTTTTTTTTTTGCAGAGAAGTTGGTAAAACATGGGCTGGATGAGGTAACTGGTAGGTGGATTTGTAGCTGGTTGACTGACTGAACCCAAAGAATACTCACTGGTGGTTCCTTGTCATCCTGGGGGGAAGTGACAGCTGGGGCGCCGCAGGGTTCTGTCCTGGGCCCGTTGTTGCTCAACGTCTTTATAAATGACTTGGGCAAAGGAATTTGAGGGGAAGTTCATCAAATTTGCAGATGTCATCACATTGGGAGAGGTAGCTATCACTGAAGAAGGCGGAATCGGGATTCAAGGTTCTTACACTTGGGCAAGAATAACAGCTGCACAAATATGAGATTGGGGACACCTGGCTTACTAGTAATACATGTCAAAAGGATCTAGGGGTCTTAGTGGACCGCAATCTTAACATGAGTCAACAGTGTGATGCAGCCGGGGGGGGGGGATTTAATGCTATTCAAGGATATCAACAGAAGTCTAGTGTCCAGATCAAGGGAAGTCCTAGTACCACTCTATTCTGTCTTCGCCAGACGACACCTGGAGTACTATGTACAGTTCCGGGCAGCATAATTTAAAAAGGATGTTGACAATCAGGAACGTGTGCAGAGAAGGGCGACCATGATGATCAAGGGTCTGGAAACCAGGCCTTATGAGGAACGATTGAGGGAGCTGGGCAAGTTTGGTCAGGATAAGGGGAGACTGAGAGGAGATATGATAGCCATCTTCAAATATCTCAAGGGCTGATGCATGGAGGATGGAGCAAGCTTATTTTCTCGTGCTCTGGTGGGACAGTCTCCCTGGGAAAGCTGTGGACTCTCCTTCACTGGTGGTTTTTAAGCAGAGGTCATGGATGCTTTGGCTGAGATTCCTGCATGGCAGGGGGTTGGGCTAACTCTACCATTCTATGATTCTATGAATTTAAGGGACTAGAAGTAGAAGAGGCAGTGTGGTGCAGTGCTTAGTGTGTTGGGTGTGGAGGTGGGAGACCAGGGTTAAGAACATAAGAAGAGCCTGCTGGGTCAGGCCAATGGCCTGTAAAGTCCAGTGTTCTTTTCTCATGGGGGCCAATCAAATGCCTGATAGAAACCTGCAAGCGGCATCTGAACAGAATGCTTTCCAGCAACTGGCATTTGGAAGCACAGATGCTTCCAATTGTGAGGGGAGATCATGGCCACTGGTCCCATCACCTCCTGGCAAACAGAAGGGGAAGAAATGGAGGCAGTGAGAGATTTTACTTTCTTGGGCTCCATGATCACTGCAGATGGTGACAGCAGCCATGAAATTAAAAGATGCCTGCTTCTTGGGAGAAAAGCTATGGCAAACCTAGACAGCATCTTAAAAATCAGAGACATCACCTTGCCAACAAAGGTCTGTATAGTTAAAGCTATGGTTTTCCCAGTAGTGATGTATGGAAGTGAGAGCTGGACCACCAAGAAGGCTGATGGCTGAAGAATTGATTATTTGAATTCTGGTGCTAGAGGAGACTCTTGAGAGTCCCATGGACTGCAAGAAGAAACCTATCCATTCTTAAGGAAATCAGCCCTGAGTGCTCACTGGAAGGAGAGATCCTGAAGCTGAGGCTCCGATACTTTGGCCACCTCATGAGAAGAGAAGACTCCCTGGAAAAGACCCTGATGTTGGGAAAGATGGAGGGCACAAGTAGAAGGGATGGCAGAGGACGAGATGGTTGGACAGTGTTCTCGAAGCTACAAACATGAGTCTGACCAAACTGCAGGAGGCAGTGGAAGACAGGAGTGCCTGGCATGCTCTGGTCCATGGGGTCACGAAGAGTCAGACACGACTATACAACAACAACAATAGGTAGCCCTCTCCACTTTGAATCTGTCTAGAGTAATCCTCTTTCAAAGCCATCCAGGTACCACTTGGCTCCCCCCCAAAGAATCATGGGAACTATAGTTTACCCCCTCACCGAACTACAAATCCCAGAACCCACTCAGTCATGAATCTGGCACCATCCCACACTCCAACCTACCCCAAGGGGCAGTTGAGAGGTTTAAAACTTGGGACGGGAGGCCTCTCTTTGGAGAGAGAAAAAACGAACTGCAAAAAATCAAGACCAATCAGCAACAAAGGAGGCTAAAACCAGCTTTCTGCTTGCCAACCCCACAGCGGGAGGTTCTGCCCTTGCCCCTCCCTGCCCTTGAACCCCAGCCGCAACCGGTGCGCTCCCCCAACACCTATTTCTCTCCTCCTAATGCAAACTGGTTTGATACTGGTTCCAGTGCAAATCTTTTGTTCTGACGCTGGCAGCCGGGAGAGGAGGTGGGAGAGGGCTGGCCAGAGCAGCCCACCTCTTTTTGGAGGAAGGGAATAACTGGAGTGGGACGGGGGGGGGAGCGGGGAGAAGATCTCCCCCAGCCTTTCTCCCCAGCCAAGCGCCTGGTACCCCTCCCTCCTTTTGTCTCCACCCGCTGCTGAGCCTTTTCCCCTCTTCTCCCTACCCCCACCCTTGCAGCCCGCCCCCAAATGAATTTGCCACTCACCTGCTCCCCACTCCCACCCCCAGCTTGGAGGAAGATCCAACCTGAGAGGGTGGCTGGGGGGTGCCGGTGGTGGTGGGAGGAGGGGAGAAAGACCCCAGGCTCGTTGGATGCTCTGTGCGCCGCGCAGCCACCCGCCCCCTCCTTCCCTCCCGTGCCCCCTCCCCTCCTCCTCCTCCTTGCACGCCTCTCCAGGAACCCAGCCTCGCTCGCTGTAACCCCTTCCTCGCCGCGGACCCACACAGAGAGGGCCTCCCTCCCCATCGCCCCCCACCCACCCCCGGGATCCCTTTGCAAAAGCCCGAAGAGAATCCGCAAGAGGACTTTGCAGCTGGGGACGCGGCAGAGGGGCCCTCCTTCTCTCCAGGGTCTTGCATACAGAAGCCCACGCACCCACCCCTCTTCCTCTGCCTGCTGCCACCCCCCCCCCACGCTAAGGGGTCCACCGCGGCTTGGGGCAGCCCCGTGACGTGCAGCCCCCAGAGGTTTTGCCCCTGAAGTCAGCTGGGAAAGGAATCCACTTTCTTGAAAGATGCCTCGTGTCAAGACACAAGAGGGGATGAATCCGCAAATCCTGCGCCCCAAGGATTGGGGGTGGGGGGGAGCAGATCTTGGCAAGATCCCAGATCTCATGCCCGAGATCCCCATAACCTTCCTAATCGGCCAAAGTCTTGGATGCTAAGCTCTTCTAGTTCGGCGTTTCCCAACCTGGGGTCATCACCAGCTGTTTTTGGACTACAACTCCCATCATCCCTAGCTAGCAAGACCGGTGGTCAGGGATGATGGGAATTGTAGTCTGGAAAAAAAAGCAGCTGGAGACCCAAGGCTGGGAAACGCTGCAGTCTAGTTGGTCTTCTCCCGGTTTGTGGGGGCATCTCGTGTTTTGTTCCCCTCCAACGTTTCTCCGATGAAAATAGGCACATCCTAGACATCGTGGCCATTTTAATATTTACACCCCGCTCCTCTGAGTGGGTTGCCCCAGCCACTCTGGGCAGCTTCCAAGATATATAAAAACATAATACAACATTTTTTAGAAAAACCTTCTCTATACAGGATTGCCTTCAGATGACTCAGGGGTCAGATAATTCCATCCCCTCCAACATTCCTCCGATGGAAACACGGAGGTCCTAAGGAAAAGTTGGGCCTTCTGGGATCAAATCAAAAACCGGGGCGGCTTCTCTAAATCAGGGACTGTCCCTGGAAAACAAGGACACTTGGAGGGCCTGTCTACTGGGACGTTTTTAATGTTCGATGTTTTACCGTGTTTTTAATATTCTGTTGTGAGCATCCCAGAGTGGCTGGAGAAACCCAGCCAGATGGGCTGGATATAAATAAATTATTATTATTATTATTATTATTATTATTATTATTATTATTATTATTATTATTATGGCACTTTCCAGATCCGTACTTTCCAAACCCTAAATGTCACATCTGCTGCGTTTGCAAAGCCGACTGGTTCTGCTACTGGGGCAGTTTTGTGCTTCAGGGAAGCCATAATGAAGCCTTCTACCTAAAACCTTTGCTATATGGGAGGGGAAACAGTTACAGGAAAGCAAAGGAAATTGTTGAAAAGCCTGGAAAAGTCTGTTAATAGCAGCTGCCCACTTTGGTCCACCCAGGCCTAGATGCCTTCTGGCTGGCGATCCGATGGATTCCAGAAAGACGAGGGGAGATCCCCTTCTTCTAGAGCCCAAAGACTGAAGCAGCCTTGATGGGGGGCCATCATTCAGCCACTTGGTCCTTGAGGTTCATACACAGTACAAAATTGTGTGGAGACGGAAGATGTCCCAAGGGTGATCTAGTCCAACCCCCTGAAACTCAGGAATCATATCTGTGTTATATATTATGCACACAGAGAATCATAGTTGGAAGGTATTAAGTTGTGGGTTGACATAGCAGACGACACAGAGATTTCTGCAAGCAGTTCTTTATAAGCATGCTGGAACTGAACTGAACTGAACACAGCTCAACCAACCTGCTTTTATAGGCAGCTGGCTGTCAACATTGTAACAACACCACCCCAGGGTTTCCCGCCTAAATTAACTGAAGTGGACCTGAGTGAAAACTATATACACAATGCCCCTGGTGGCCAGGGTGAGAACTTTAATACATAGCAGAAGGGGCCTCATCTGGTCCAATCCTACTCTCCAGGATTCCCCACCAGATTTGTTTGTTTGTTTCTGAGGGAAACAAAATAACCTCCATGTCGACCGAGGTTTGAGGGAACCTCCTGGAGGTTATTTTGTCAGATTCCCTCAGAAACAAAACAAAAAGGGGGGGGGGAGTGAGGAGTCCCTCAAACCTCAAGTTTAATTTCGACAGTAGCTATTAAGGATGCCAAATGCCCTTGTAAGTGTTCCTACAAATGTCCATTGCAAGGGCCTTCCCTTGGAGGAGGTCGGAAGCCTTCGAATCCTCACATAACTGAAACTCCTGAGGGGATTTGTATTTAGCTGTTCATCTGACTGCAGCCCCCTAGGCCAGTGTTTCCCAACCTTTTTTGGGCAAAGGCACACTTGTTTGATGAAAAAAATCTCGAGGCACACCACCATTACAGCCCCGTGACGTCAGCGCGCAGCGTCACGCCGGGAGGGACGCACGAAAGTGTAACTTTCAATTTTTTCCCCTCCCCCTTGCAGGGGAACCTCCAAGCTTTGGGGGTGGGGGGTGGGGGTGGGGAGGAGGCAGCAAAGCGAGGGACTGAGGGACTCCTCCAACGACAAGGGTTGGGGAAGAAGAGAAAGGGCTATTCCGCTCCAGTCACGGGAGGGGAATATGTACTGGCCCAACTGGTGTGCGGTCTTCGGAAAGCGGGGTGCGGGAAGGAAGCCTAGGCTCGGGGTCCACCGACCTCGGCGGAGAAAGGCAACAACCGGAGCCGATTACGAGCCGGCACGTGCGTGCAGCGGCTGGCCTCAAGCTCGGGAAGCTGCGCGCGGCGATGTTGACGCGGGGCGTGCGAGAGCTTGGGGGCGGGGCGGGAGAGAGAGAGAAAGAGTTGGCAGCACCAGGCGCTGTTACTTATTGCGCTGCGGACGCTGCCAGCAACTGCGGTGGTTGTGCGGCGGCCGCCGCCGCAGAACATCCTCGTCAGTCAGCTGAGCTGCCTGGCGGCGTAGGGAGCCGAGGGGCGGTTCTTCCTTTCTGAAGGAGCTGAGGGTGGGGGTCCTCCGGCACCTTCGGTGAAACGGCGCCAGCCCAGAGCGCTTCTAGGAGGCTGCCTTTGTGCGCGACGTAAAGCCCTCTTTCCCTCCCTCCAGCCCCGTGTCACATGTGGAAAAGGGGGCTGGATCCAGTGACGCAACTCGGAAAACTGTTAGGGAAGCCAGAGCAGGAAAGTGAGTGGGAGGCGGCATCGCCGCTTTAACCCACGTTTCCTTTTTGAAAGAGAAACCAGTGTTTCCCAACCTTTTTTGGACTCGCTCGCGGCACACCAGGCAACATCTCGCGGCACACTAGTGTGCCGCGGAACACCGGTTGGGAAACACTGCCCTAGGCCAGGGTATCTTGTATCCACAATGCTTCCCAGAGCTTTCAGGCCTCGAGGAGAGACATGGAGAGGGGGCTTTCCTCACAGAAACTGTTGTGTTTCTGACCCAGACATTTTGCCACCTTCAGGAAAAAGAGCGGGAAACTCCTCAGATGGAGGGAGGCTCCCTTGTCTCTGCCCAGTGATCATATATTGATCCCTGCCTGTTCTGAGGAAAAGTGTGTCCCACCTTTTCTCCACAGAAACATCTCTGGAAACTCTCCAGGATTCCCCTCCAGGCTCCTCATCCCCCCCTTTTTTTGTTTCTGAGGGAAACTGACCCAATAACCTCCATGACGACCGAGGTTTGAGAGAACCTCCTTGAATCCCCTCAGCACAAAGAGGGAACACAATGGTTGCCCATGTAACCACAATCTGCCACACCATAAAAGTCTCTGGCAGTGACGATACGACACAAATCCGTGCCCCAACAACTCCTTGACCAAACCCCCTCGACGCTTTGGGGTTGGAAAACATGGAGGTGATCCTTTGTCAAATGTAGCCTTGGCTTTATTCATCAGAGACCTTACTCAAATCTCACAAACCCTGGATTGCTACCTTTTCTGACAGACTCTGAGGAAAAGGAACAGAACATCAGCCATCAATGTAGGAAACGAGAAACTAACTTAACCACCTTGTGGGGCATCATAGAAAGCTGGAAGGGACCCCGAAGGTCATCTAGTCCAACCCCCTGCAATGCAGGAATCTCAGCTGAAGCGCCTTGTGAAACACACTGTAGGAGAGAAGGCTGTGCTCACAGAGTGCCGTTAAAGTGCATTAAAAAAATGTCCCCGTCTCCAAAAACAAAAATAAGAATCTTGATAATGTTGGTTTATCAAAAGTAGTTTTGTTGAGTGTTACACTGGAATGGATGAGTTGAATAATGTTTATATATAGCTGACAGACGAAGAATCGCAAGTTCTGTATTCTCTTTCTTTCCTTTCCCTTTCTCATCTCTTTCTGTCTCTATTTTCTCCCTGTTTCTCTTCCCTTTCACCCTTTATTCCTTCTCACGCCCTTTTCAAATTCTAATAAAAATTACTCCAAAAAAGAAAAAACAGAATTTTTAATTTAGCGAAGTACAGATTCAGTTTGTGGTGTTTATAAGCTAATAACATTTGTTCCTGCTTTTTTATGACTTGTGTTTTTGCTTAATTGGCCAATTAGCCTTTATCAATTATTGCTTATTATTCATTACTGGATTTGTGCATTATCTGCACTGGAACCTATAGGTGACTTACATACATTCAAATGGTTTAGCCCAGGTGTCAGTTCTGTGATGCTTAGTAAGGCCACTTCTACAACTGAAGATCTTTCCACACTCCATGAATTTAAATTGTTTCTCCCCAGATCTGATGTAAAATAAGGTGAGCACTCTGGCCGGGGTTTGAAATTAGCAGGGTGCCATGCTGACCTTGTGGGTGTCACTGTTGATGTTTAGTCGTTTAGTCCTGTCCGACTCTTTGTGACCCCATGGACCAGAGCACGCCAGGCACTCCCGTCTTCCACTGGTGGATGTCATGACTGTCAGCATCGCCCTTGAGCCAGTGTCACCAACTGGACTCATCCACTTCAGCCCCGACTGGGCTAGGCGAGCTGGGTAGCACTTCCAGAGACCACCTTCTACACAGGAACAGGTCAAAGTGCTGTGGACTCACAGCTTATCGAGTTGTGAGCACCGGATTCACTCCAACAAGAAGACAGTCGTTGCACAGCAGAGTATAAACGACTCGGAGAGCAGCTCTGTAGAATAACTACTTTTATTCTATCTACAACTATCATACAACTATATACAGAGCTAAATGAGGTCTAAGCATAAAGAATGCTAAACTGCACTGAGTGTCTGCAGCTGCTCTTAGCAGCAACCTTATCTCTACACACGATCTCCAACACTCAGTCTCTCTCTCTCCGACACACTGACTGACTGATGTGGTGCTGGAGTGGAATAAGTAGAGAGCAGAACACTGCTCCTCCTCTCTGGAGAATCAGCAGACTCATCAGGAGATTCTTGGGAGGGGTGAAATCTCCTCAATGACACCCCATAAATCACAGGTCCCCTCTCCTGGGTCACTTCCCTGGCCCCCTTCCTCTGCCACATAAGGTGTGCAAGCAGCACTCTATTCTTTTGTAGTCCTCAGCAACATTTGACACCCCACCAGCCCTCACACCACCTTCCCAAAGTGGGGAGTGAGGTGCTGGGCTCCAAAAAGGAGGTGTGAAGGCTGTGTTAGGGTCCTAGAGTCCTCCTACCTCCTTCCCAAAGCCAAGTTAGCACTTTCCCAGCTTTGGGAAGTAGGTGGGAGGGCTGTAAGATTTGAGCCATGCTGTTCTAATTTGGAGGCCACACATACAGCTGCTTTAATCTAAGCATCAATCATTTACGTTGATATTTGATGTGCATTTGAGCAGATGGTATCCCAAAGAGCTTCAGCAACAGGGCAAACTGAAATGCTGCTCGGATCGCGAAACTTTATTTAGAATAAAAGATAGGGGAAAGCAAGAAAACAGGTTGAACAGATTACAAAATACAGCAGCTCAGGTTTTAAGGTCTGGCACCACCATCCCTTTGGAAGGACTGGCCTGTGATTCTTTCCCTATGTGGAGAGTCTGACGTAATTAATAAATAAAAAGTCACAGTCAGTTACCTATATCACATTTCCCAACTAGGCACTCTAAGCCACTTGGGGACTCTGAATACTTGATGGGTGAAACCTGAGACACATGAGAGTTTCACTTAAAGAAAGGGCGACAGCAGCAGACCAATGCCTTTCGCCACACCTCTGACCAAGTGCCTAAACTTTGCCTCCTTTCTTTCTCCACTTACTGCATTAATAATAATATGCCAGATGGCCAAGACATTAGGCAGAATGGAGAGACCATCGTGGGCAATTAGCATAGCAGTGCTAGGAGTTTCTTATTTTTCTTAGAGGCAACAAAACCTATCATCATGCATTTTCAGGTTCCACAAGATGCTTGTTTTTACACTCACTCAAGTTTCCTCCCTGTTATGGTTCTTCCATGTGTGGTAAATACTTCAGTTTCTAGTGAAGTGCTGTTTACACTCAGT